>NC_052310.1:11812511-12187511 GCF_016432855.1 Salvelinus namaycush
TGTCTGTCTGTTTCTGTTTCTGTCTGTCTGTCTGTTTCTGTCTGTCTGTTTCTCTCTTTCTGTCTGTTTCTGTCTGTCTGTTTGTCTGTTTCTGTCTGTCTGTTTCTCTCTGTCTGTCTGTTTCCCTCTGTGTCTGTCTCTGTCTGTCTGTTTGTTTCTCTCTGTCTGTTTCTGTCTGTCTGTTTCTTTCTGCCTGTCTGTCTGTTTCTTTCTGTCTGTCTGTTTCTCTCTGTCTGTATGCCTGTCTGTCTGTCTCTGTCTGTCTGTCTCTGTCTGTCTGTTTCTTTCTCTCTGTCTGTCTGTTTCCCTCTGTGTCTGTCTCTGTCTGTCTGTTTGTTTCTCTCTGTCTGTTTCTGTCTGTCTGTTTCTTTCTGCCTGTCTGTCTGTCTGTTTCTTTCTGTCTGTCTGTTTCTCTCTGTCTGTATGCCTGTCTGTCTGTCTCTGTCTGTCTGTCTCTGTCTGTCTGTTTCTTTCTCTCTGTCTGTCTGTCTGTGTGTCTGTCTGTCTGTCTGTCTGTCTGTTTCTCTCTGTCTGTCTGTCTCCACTTTCTCGGTCTGTTTCTATCTCTCTGGGATCTTTTCCATCTCTGATCAAACTGGTTGGAACGAGAAAGTTGAGCTTCTGTAAATGTGTTATTGATTGAGGCTTACCGCTTTGCTGCTTTAATCTACTCCAACATGTTGAAATTAGACTTTTATTTATTTTAAACAATTTCACCCACAGCTTTCCTACGCTAACTTTGTGTTAATTACATGGTGCTGTTTTGACGCTGTTGACCATGTCATTTTTTAACTCTTTGGTTTAATATTGTTTTTTCTAGTATCCTGTAATTTCATTATGTTTTGTCCCGATGAATCTATCCAATTATTTATTTATGAGTCCAATTATTTACAGGACGGGGCCAGTTCAAATTCCCTGAAGTCTACCTTTCACATCACCAGATCACAGATATGCTATTGAAGTTTCATTAGCCAACTTTTGATATCATCATCTCTTTACAACCCTAGCTACTTCAAGCAACCCCTTCCCATTCCATAGACCATGTATTGATACATGATTTAAGGCTGATATTTGTTATGACTAGAATCAGCCTGGATGCATGATTCAGGTCCAGATGAGCTGTGAAGGCAGCGTGGGACGATTCATTACACATATCTCTTTCTCTCTCGCCTGCTAACTTCACCTTTTGAAGTTGAACTACCATGTCGAACAACAGAGCACTGTTTTATTCCAGGGAATCATGTTCCTATTGATGTATTTTCAGCATGCCATAGCTAATATTCTTTATGACTAGAATCAGCCTGTATGCATGATTCAGGTCCAGAGGAGCTGTGGATTCATTACTATTTCTTCAACACAGGAACACACATCTCACTCCTGCTACTATCACCTTTGAAGTTGAACTGGCGTATCGATCAACAGAACACTGTTTTATTTCAGGGTATCATTCTCCTTTTGTAGTTTGGTAGTATGGTGTATAGTAGTATTATATGGTAGTATAATATATAGTATGGTAGTATGCAGACATAACAGGGAGCTAGAGCCTGGACCGACCCTGAGTGATAGGACTTGATATTGTAAAGGAGAGGAATACCTGTACACTGTTTGAATGGTTCTATAATTTCTGGGACTTTTCACTGCTCTGTTAAGATCCATAATGATGGAAACGTTGCCTTTCATTGATGGGGGCATTCAAACACTTGCACCTGATACTGTAGTGCAGTGGTGTCCAACTCTTTCCATGGGGAGCCGAGTGTCTGCTGGTTTTGTTACTTCCTTTCAATGAAGACCTAGACAACCAGATGAGGGGAGTTCCTAACTAATCTAGGGCCCTAAAAAAGCGGGAAAATACGGACGGAATCACAGAATCCAGACATTAAAACGGAATTAAACAATATAAAGAAAAATCAAATCAAAGTTTATTTGTCACGTGCACCGAATACAACAGGTGTAGAGTAGACCTTACAGTGAAATGCTTACTTACAGGCTCTAACCAATAGTGCAAAAAAGGTATTAGGTGAACAATAGGTAAGTAAAGAAATAAAACAACAGTAAAAAGACTGTAAAAAAGACAGTAAAAATAACAGTAGAGAGGCTATATACAGTAGCAAGGCTATAAAAATAGCAAGGCTACATACAGACACCAGTTAGTCAGGCTGATTGAGGTAGTATGTACATGTAGATATGGTTAAAGTGACTATGCATATATGATGAACAGAGAGTAGCAGTAGCGTAAAGAGGGGTTGGCAGGTGGTGGGTGGCGGGACACAATGCAGATAGCCCGGTTAGCCAATGTGCAGGAGCACTGGTTGGTCGGGCCAATTGAGGTAGTATGTACATGAATGTATAGTTAAAGTGACTATGCATATATGATAAACAGAGAGTAGCAGCAGCGTAAAAGAGGGGTTGGGGGGCACACAATGTAAATAGTCCGGGTAGCCATTTGATTACCTGTTCAGGAATCTTATGGCTTGGGAGTAAAACTGTTGAGAAGCCTTTTTGTCCTAGACTTGGCACTCCGGTACCGCTTGCCATGCGATAGTAGAGAGAACAGTCTATGACTGGGGTGGCTGGAAATAAACAAAATATATTGAACTTAGTAGGAAATCAAGAATTTTTAGTTTTTTATTTCACCTTTATTTAACCAGGTAGGCCAGTTGAGAACCAGTTCTCATTCACAACTGCGACCTGGCCAGGATAAAGCAAAGCAGTGCAACAAAAACAACAACACAGACAAACGTGCAATCAATAACACAATAGAAAAATCTGTATACAATGTGTGCAAATGAAGTAAGGAGGTAAGGCAATAAATAGGCCATAGTGGCGAAGTAATTACAATTTAGCAATTAACACTGGAGTGATAGATGTGCAAGTAGAAATACTGGTGTGCAAAACAGCAGAAAAACAAATATGGGATGAGGTAGGTAGTTGGTTGGATGGGCTATTTACAGCTGCAGCGATCGGTAAGCTGCTCTGACAGCTGATGCTTAAAGTTAGTGAGGGAGATATAAGTCTCCAACTTCAGTGATTTTTGCAATTCAGTTCAGTCATTGGCAGCAGAGAACTAGAAGGAAAGGCGGCCAAATGAGGTGTTGGCTTTGGGGAGGACCAGTGAAATATACCTGCTGGAGCGCGTGCTATGTGTGGGTGTTGCTATGGTGACCAGTGAGCTGAGATAAGGCGGAGCTTTACCTAGCGAAGACTTATAGATGACCTGGAGCCAGTGGGTTTGGCGACGAATATGTAGTGAGTGCCAGCCAACGAGAGCATACAGGTCGCAGTGGTGGGTAGTATATGGGGCTTTGGTGACAAAACGGATGGCACTCTGATAGACTGCATCCAATTTGCTGAGTAGAGTGTTGGAGGCTATTTTGTAAATGACATCGCCGAATTCAAGGCTCGGTAAGATTGTCAGTTTTACGAGGGTATGTTTGGCAGCATGAGTGAAGGAGGCTTTTTTGCAAATAGGAAGCCAATTATAGATTTAATTTTGGATTGGAGATGCTTAATATGAGTCTGGAAGGAGAGTTTACTGTCTAGCCAGACACCTAGGTATTTATAGTTGTCCACATATTCTAAGTCGGAACCATCCAGAGTAGTGGTGCTAGTCGGGCAGGTGGGTGCGGGCAGTGATCGGTTGAAGAGCATGCATTTCGCTTTACTAGCATTTAAGAGCAGTTGGAGGCCACGGAAGGAGTGTTGTATGGCATTGAAGCTTGTTTGGAGGTTTGTTATCACAGTGTCCAAAGAAGGGCCAGATGTACACAGAAAGGTGTCGTCTGCGTAGAGGTGGATCAAAGAATCACCCGCAGCAAGAGCGACATCATTGATATATACAGAAAAAAGAGTCGTGTTGGACAAAATCCACTGAGTCGATGATGGCTCCGAAAGCCTTTTGGAGTGGGTCTGTGGACTTTTCCATGTGAATATTAACGTCACCAAAAATGTGAATATTATCTGCCATGACTACAAGGTCCGATAGGAATTCAGGGAACTCAGTATATGGCCCAGGAGGCCTGTAAACAGAAGTTATAAAAAGTGATTGAATAGGCTGCATAGATTTCATGACTAGAAGCTCAAAAGATTAAAAAATAAATAAAATGGTAAATTGAAATTTGCTATCATAAATGTTAGCAACACCTCCGCCTTTGCGGGATGCGCGGGGGATATGGTCACTAGTGTAACCAGGAGGTGAGGCCTCATTTAACACAGTACATTCATCAGGCTTAAGCCATGTTTGTCAGGCCAATCACATCAAGATTATGATCAGTGATTAGTTCATTGACTTTAACTGCCTTGGAAGTGAGGGATCTAACATTATGTAGCCCTTTTTTGAGATGTGAGGTATCACAATCTCTTTCAATAATGACAGGAATGGAGGAGGTCTTTATTCCTGGGAGATTGCTAAGGCGAACACCGCCATGTTTAGTTTTGCCCAACCTAGGTCGAGGCACAGACACAGTCTCAATGGGGATAGCTGAGCTGACTACATTGACTGTGCTAGTGGCAGACTCCACTAAGCTGGCAGGCTGGCTAACAGCCATTGTGCCAACAGCTAACAGCCATCTCATTGTGGAGCTAGGGGAGTTAGAGCCCTGTCTATGTTCGTATATAAGATGAGAGCACCCCTCCAGCTAGGATGGAGTCCGTCACTCCTTAACAGGCCAGGCTTGGTCCTGTTTGTGGGTGAGTCCCAGAAAGAGGGCCAATTATCTACAAATTCTATCTTTTGGGAGGGGCAGAAAACAGTTTCCAACCAGCGATTGAGTTGTGAGACTCTGCTGTAGAGCTCATCACTCCCCCTAACTGGGAGGGGGCCAGAGACAATTACTCGATGCCGACACATCTTTCTAGCTGATTTACACGCTGAAGCTATGTTGTGCTTGGTGACCTCTGACTGTTTCATCCTAACATCGTTGGTGCCGACGTGGATAACAATATCCCTATACTCTCTACACTCGCCAGTTTTAGCTTTAGCCAGCACCATCTTCAGATTAGCCTTAACGTCGGTAGCCCTGCCCCCTGGTAAACAGTGTATGATCGCTGGATGATTCGTTTTAAGTCTAATCCTGCGGGTAATGGAGTCGTCAATGACTAGGGTTTTCAATTTGTCAGAGCTAATGGTGGGAGGCTTCGGCGTCTCAGACCCCGTAACGGGAGGAGTAGAGACCAGAGAAGGCTCGGCCTCTGACTCCGACTTGCTGCTTAATGGGGAAAACCGGTTGAAAGTTTCTGTCGGCTGAATGAGTGACACCGGTTGAGCATTCCTACAGCATTTCCTTCCAGAAGCCATGAGAAAGTTGTCCGGCTGCGGGGACTCTGCGAGGGGATTTAATCTACTATCTGTACTTACTGGTGGCACAGACGCTGTTTCATCCTTTCCTATACTTAAATTACCCTTGCCTAACGATTGCGTCTGAAGCTGGGCTTGCAGCACAGCTATCCTTGCCGTAAGGCGATCGTTCTCCTGTATATTATGAGTACAGCGACTGCAATTAGAAGGCATCATGTTAATGTTACTACTTAGCTTCGGCTGGTGGAGGTCCTGACGAATCACGTCTAGATAAAGCGTCCGGACTGAAAAAGTTGAATGAAAAAAGTTGAGCTAGGAAAAACAAAAAATATAAACAGTAATTAAAAAGTAAAAACCGTAAAGTAAGGTTAGCAATAAAACGCACAGCAACACGTAAACAAGTCTACAAGTTGTGACTGGAAATGACGTCCGGTACAGAGAGCTGATCAGGATCAACATGTTAAATGTGCAACCAGAGGGAAAAAAATTCTGTATCACCTGTACTCAACACAGAGGCGCGTACAAAGCTCTCCCTCGCCCTCCATTTGGTAATTCCGACCACAACTCTATCCGCCTGATTCCTGCTTACAAGCAAAAATTAAAGAAGGAAGCACCAGTGACTCGGTTTATAAAAAAGTGGTCATATGAAGTAGATGCTAAACTACAGGACTGTTTTGCTATCACATACTGAAACATGTTCCGGGATTCTTCCGATGGCATTGATGAGTACACCAGATCAGTCACTGGCTTTATCAATAAGTGCATTGAGGACGTCATCCCCACAGTGACTGTACGTACATACCCCAACCAGAAGCCATGGATTACAGGCAA
This sequence comes from Salvelinus namaycush, assembly GCF_016432855.1. Lineage (NCBI taxonomy): Eukaryota > Metazoa > Chordata > Actinopteri > Salmoniformes > Salmonidae > Salvelinus > Salvelinus namaycush. Next base: position 11,818,636 of record NC_052310.1, read on the forward strand.
CACTCGCACTGAGCTAAAGAGTAGAGCTGCCGCTTTCAAGGTGCGGGACTCTAACCCGGAAGCTTACATGAAATCCTGCTATGCCCTGCGACGAACCATCAAACAGGCAAAGTGTCAATACAGGGCTAAGATTGAATCATACTACACCGGCTCCGACACTCGTCTTATATGGCAGGGCTTGCAAACTATTACAGACTACAATGGGAAGCACAGCTGCTAGCTGCCCAGTGACACGAGCCTACCGGACGAGCTAAATCACTTATATGCTTGCTCCGAGGCAAGCAACACTGAGGCATGCATGAGAGCATCGGGTGGTTCCGGACGATTGTGTGATCGCGCTCTCCGTAGCCGACGTGACTTTTAAACAGGTCAACATACACAAGGCTGTGGGGCCAGACGGATTACCAGGACGTGTGCTCCGGGCATGTGCTGACCAACTGGCAGGTGATGTCACTGACATTTTCAACATGTCCCTGATTGAGTCTGAAATACCAATATGTTTCAAGCAGACCACCATAGTCCCTGTGCCCAAGAACACAAAGGAAATCGACTAAATGTATGTAACTTATTTGAACATTTATTAATTTGCCCAAGTTAATCATAAGACAGTAATGCCCCTGTCGGTGTGCGGTGCTCGCCTAGGTCTAGTCTACACTTTATGTAGCCGTTAGGGATTATGCTAATGCTAACCGTCTGTTGGTAGATGGAAAGGTTTCCCAAAAATGTTCTCAATTAAATGTTTACCAAGTAGCCTATGCCTACCTGGCAGAATATCATGATTATTTGCATCCATCCACTGGCTATTTGTTTAGCAAACTCTGCAATCACATGGGCGCTATAGAAACACTACTAACCAAACAAGGGTCTCTGGCTGGTGCACAGTTGAATTAAAGGGTAACTACACCCAAAATTCTAAATGTCTTAGATTTTTCCCAGACCTCAAAAGTGGTCTCCTGATGTGGTTTAAGCATTGTTGTAGACTCAGAACATCCAATTAGGTTGTTAGAGCAACCCCCCCCCCCCCCCCCCCCCCCCCCCCCAAATGGGGAAAAAGGAAACCGGGAAAAACAAAACAGAGAGAACAGAATTTGGGGGGAAAACTGAACGGAATCAGGCAAAAAATAAAACAAATTTGATGTGGCCCTACTAATCAGTGACCTTCATTGATCAATCAAGTACAAGGGAGAAATGAGAACCTGCAGACACTTGGCCCTCCATGGAATGATGTTGACACCTGTGCTATAATGTCTTTGATGTGCGTACTCTTACCTTTGAATGGGTTTGCTATTGTGAAAGCGTATTGCTGTTTTAGATGACAGTGTTGTTCTATGGTGCTCTCAGTCCTCCCACTGGCTTTAAAGGGATAATCCACCACAAACCACCAATTCCAATGACAGTGTTAATCTGTTGCAGCTCAAGTCTACAAAACTCACAATGCAATGCTCTCTCTGGGCAGGCTAGCTGGCTAGCTAGCTACACACAATAATACCAAAGCCAATATCAGCATGTGAAGTAGATAGCTAGCTAGCTGTAAAATCATGTAAACAAACTGCACTATCAATTTAGGAGTCTTGTCTCACCGAGTTCAATTTGCAGTTCTAATGGCCCCTTTCCCACCGACACAGAGCGCATTGCGAGATGGTACTTGAAGCAGAAACTGAGTTGAATAATTTGGTACACTGTTTAGATGGAGCACATCTAAGTGAAATATATACTTTGTCATGACGATATAAACGGATGTGGAGTGCAGGTAATTGTTTTAAAAGCATTATGAAATGTGATAGTGTGTCATCTCCAGCGACGAGAACCATGTAGCTATGACCCGTTCCTACACGATTTCCGGATTTCACAGATGGACCACTTCGAAGTTAAATCATGGGGAAATGTTTTATTTTACCCACTGTTAGAACAGAGGCTTTCATCAAATTGACATTAATGTCATGATTTTTATTTCTGGGGATGGATTATCCCTTTAAGCATCAGTCACTACTTTTTCTGTAATCTATATGTCATTGATTGTCTCTTTAGGCCCCTAAAGCTGGTCATACATTACACCATTTTAAACAGCGATTTTGCCTGATTTGGGATCCACAGCAAATTTCTGGGATCACAGGCGTCACAGGCTTCGACCAAGACCTCTTAGGTTGCGTAATGTGAATGTGAGCGGGTGAAAGACGTGCGATTATGGGTCTTTCACTCTTCTGGTCCACATCTTAGGTCCCGGTGCTTTTTCTGACATGCCAGACATTTTTTGGTTGTATCTTGTGTAGTGAGGGGGGTGCTACAATTGGACTTGCAACTTGTCCTCCGTTGCCCGGCTACAGAGTAGGAGGTGGGCCACGACACATCTGGAAATATCAGGACAGGGAGGGGTCTAGTAATGTGAGCACACTCCTGTAATCTGAGCAGACCGGTCGCAGACTTCAGGATGACAACATTATGCAGACAGTTCACATAATGTGAGTGCTTCAACCATGAAAAAGATTTTTGTCGTCGACTAATGTATGCCTAGCTTCAGAGGCCTATAAGTGTTTGCACAGGTAATTGTATACATGTGTAATCAGAACCATGAGAGTGAAGTAGGGGATGGAAAGGTTGTGTGTGTTTACAAAGAGCCCTGGAGTTTTGAAGGATGCATGAAAGAGTACAAACACAAAGCTGGTCTTTGTCGTTCGGTCTGTCTGTCTGTCTGTCTGTCTGCCTGGTCCTGGTAATGGAACAAGAGAGAGTCCTAAGAGGGAGAACACTGTTACCGTACGGTACATGATTATTTAGAGTGGCTGTGGATTCTCTTCTCTTGTATGTGTGTGTGTGTGTGTGTGTCATACTGAGGCCACATCCAAAGGCCAACCACCCTTCCTTTCTCCTCTGAGATTGTGAGATGAAGGGCCTGGGCCTTGCAGAGTTTCATTTGTCTTATGGACTGTGGGTGTTTTCTTTGGGAAATAAGAGGGCTGTTTTTGTGGGCTGTTTCGAGTCGGGCCAGTGGCCATTGCAGAAGCACGCACACTGTTCTTCATTGGCCTACATAGAGGGTTATAGAGAGGGTCAGTGTGACCATACACACTGAAACCGATAGAGTAATTGCTTATTGCAGTTTATGGACTTGTTATGCTTCTACTGTTAATGTTATAAAGGTTATGTCCTGTCACATTCATTTTTATGATACAGATGTAGGATCTTAATTTGATCACCCTGTTGCAGGAGAACTTTCCTGCAACGCAGGAAATGTAAAACGTGTAGTGTATTTCAGATTTAAAACATTTCCACTTTCCAATTTCAGACTTGATTTTCTTTTACTGTATGAGAAACCAATGAACCCCCTAAAAAAAGATTTTATCTAAATATTATAATCCACATAATTTGCATTTCCTGTTGCTGCAGGATTATTTTCCTGCTGTAGCAAACTGGCTCAAATTAAGATCCTACATCTGTATTTTATATGACCTTGGGTTTTATATAATGCCTCATCTTTAATTTAAGTTTGTCCATGATTGGGTGTTTGTTTGTTGTCATCATGTCCCCAACACCCTGGTCATTAAATAAGTACTCAAACAGAAAATTAAGATTTATGAATCTTAATCTGAGTAAACAATTATTTACACGCATGCCACGAACTCAAAACACACCCTGCACCTGCAACTCTTCTTGGCAATGCAAATAATTTTGCAACTAACCAGAACATTTGTGAACTGAATATTGTATTGGTGTCTGTATAAAGTTTCCACTGAATAACTCTCTTGAATAGGCTGTCCCTGGCTTTTCAACTATTTGGAACTAACCAAAACATGATTGATTGTTGGTGTCTATGTAAAGTTTCAACTGAATGACGTGTCTCTCTCTTGAAAAGGCTGTTCCTGTCGAGCCCACGAGATGCCACTGCCAGCAGCACAGGGACGTGGAAAGAGTGACGGTGACCTACCATGACAAGGCCACACAGACTCCACCGTGGAGGGGACATGCTGTGAGTGCTGCTTCCTGTGTGTGTGTATATATATATATGAGAGAGCGAGAGAGAGAGAGACCCCACTGTCATGTCCTGATCACATTCACTGTTGGCCACTCGATTTCAAATCACATTTTATTGAGTGGACCTTACTGTGAAATGCTTACTTACAAGCCCTTAACCAACAATGCAGTTCAAGAAATAGAGTTAAGAAAATATTTACTAAAATAAAATAAGTACCACAATAAAATGACTTAACAATAACAAGGCTATATATAGGGGGTACCGAGTCAATGTGCAAGGGTACAGGTTAGTCGAGGTAAAGTGACTGCATAGACTTTTTTCTTCATACTGTTTTTATTTGGATTTTCACCATGCAAGTGTAACCTATTCCAATTCATCTTCTCTGTAGGAGGCTGTGAAACATTTATAGCTCTTATAAAGCTCTATAACCTTTTATACTGTAGCTGCTAAAGGACACCTAATAGAGTGACTTAGCTAGGTAGGTGTCCCTTTATCACTCTGCACAAACTCAATGACTTCCAGTGCTCTCTTCAAGCCTCTTGCCTCTGCCACATGATGGACAGGCGGCATGTTCCACCTGTGAGGCTGTCGGGAGGCCGGTTGGAGCGGGACAGATACCTCCTGGCACTATACTGTAGTGCTGTCGGTCTGTGTTCTCTGATGAAACAGGGCCCCCTGGGCAGCCTGGAAAATCCCAGGACTATCACTAATGACAGTGTGTACATCTCCTGGCCCAGATAAACCAGGGGCGCCCAGAGCAAAGCAGCACCGAGGCTAAAATGCTCCACCGGCAATAACATGGAAATTGCCTTGGCACGCCGCTAGCCGCCACCCCAGTGATGGACATGCTTGTTGGGATAGGGAGCGGCACAAGCCTGATTAGATTTGAAAAAGAAGGCTCTGCTTGAAATATGTCCTGCAATAACGCAGCGCAGGGGTCTAATTTTTACGGCCGAAGGACACCAGCATACCGACGAGAGGCGCCCCCCCCCCCCCCCCCCCCCCCCCCCCCCCCCACCACCACCACAAAGCGGGCGGCAGGGAGAGGTGGTGCTCAATCATGGATGCCACACTTTTGGTCACCTTTTTGTCCCGTCATGATTTATTCACCCTCCTGCGTTGCAGCTTTAGAGTAAAGTGTAGAGGGGAAACAGTAGGGAAATTGGTTCGGTTCAGATTTACAGCTTCGGTTTCTACCTAACCTGAACAAGGCAATGGACATGTTGTTCCTGGTCGTGTGCAGGGAGGGGTCTGTGTGGTGGGGGTTGATGGAGGGGTCTGGTGCTGGGAGTAGGGCAGGACACATATGTTTCCGGAGTGCAGGAAGAGATAAGAGTACCTGCGAGGCTGCCGTCGAGTTCACCAAGCCCAAGGCACACACCTTGCACCCCTTTGCTCTAATTGAATTTGAATTGAATTCGCCAGCATTCAGGCGCACAGATAGGTCAAGTCTTTCCCGTCCTCCTTCATTTTTCCACCCTGACCTTCTCATTTGTAAGTAACCACTGCAGTTTCGTTTGAAGGGGAAGTGTGGCATGTGATAGCGCTATACATTTTTTTCATGTCTCTTTTTCATGTTTCTGTCTCAAGATAAGGAAAGAAAGCATAGCGTCAACTCAAAAGAACCAAGCAAGCAAATCGACAGAGGCATGATGACAGTGACTCGAGAGTACAGTGGTTCCTCAATTAAAAGTTTTGTGCTCATGCCGCGACCGTTTGTGGTACATGGTGGCAAATTGCGTCATGCTGTCATTGAACCACACTATCACAAGAGGGAGTTGATCTACCGGTAATCTAAACTCTGGCACAAATGTACTATCTGATCGTAAATTAATGGAGGTGTGAATGTTTCAGTACGATAGTCTCTCTTTGGCACTAGAGTGCTGCATCAGGCAAAAAAAAGAATAGCTGGCGGGTGGTCCCAGAGTTGAGAGAACTTGGGTAATTACAATGGGTAATTACAATGGCGCAATTACACTTGTATCTCTGGGATTCAACACACATTCTGTCTTTTTTAGGGACAAAAAGGGCTCAACTCCAATGATGGAAAAACAAACTGTCTTCCCTCTGTGAAACGGTCTTCCTCGTCTCTCCCTGCGCGACAGGCTTGACGGACCGTTGGAAACAGCCACAAAGAAGACAGAGCTTAATGCATATCATGCTGGATGTGTTTGTGTCGACAACAGCATTCAGAAACTCAAGAGAAACATTTTCCACAGTCACAGCTATGCCTGTGTTTACCGGTTTTTAGAGCAAAAATGCCAAACCCTAGCAGATTAGTCATAGTACTACTAATCAATACTGATCATTTAAACAGGCAACAATGTTTTGATGGTGAGATACTGATGGAGGGATAGGGAGAAAGAGGCAACATAGTAATGAGCTCGGGAAATGATGCTGTCTTCCAGACTGCAGAGAAACCGGCATCAACCATAATGAACACGATTGATTTGTGTTGGCAGTACACAAATAACACATCCCTGCCCCCCAAAGCAAAGCTCAACTCAACACCCAACCGATCCTCTCGCACCGAACCTCCCGCAGCTCCAATAACCATACCGGTCACTGCCATGTCAGGGAGCTATGAGTTTACAGGGGAGCCTATTCTTCTGTCATCTTCCTCCCCCATATCGAATCACTCCCTGGCAGGTGTGTCTGAGCTGGAGGATTGCGAGTGTAATTGTGTTGTACAGGGAGACATTGCAAGCACCCTGGCTGGGAATTGACTTAGAGTGGCGCCGCATAGTTGGTGTAGCAAAGGGGAAATAGGCTGGTGACTCCGGAGAGTCGGGAGTGTGGCTGTCCTGTACCAGAGCTGGGCCCCCATCTCAGCAGTGTTTTCTCAATTTGAGGCGACGGATAAGTGTGAGGTGTGGGGACAGTCCCCCTGGACCGCATGTCTGTGTGTCCTGCATTTGAGAGGATGATGCTGTAATTTACAGCATGGTCTTCACTCACTCACTCACTCACACACACACACACACACACACACACACACACACACACACACACACACACACAAAGGCATACACATCAATCCATGATTCTATTCCATATCTGAAATCCTTAGATGCCAGGATGCCTCCAGTCCTCTTGAGATGCCATCCCCGTGTGTCTTTGTGTGTGTGAATTGAGATGCATCGCTCACTGACCATGGCTGGGTTTTATCCTCCCTGTCTCTCTCTCTGTTCTCCGGTGTGTGTGTGTGTGTGTGTCACCTCCTGTGGTGTTCGTCTTCTCTCTGGACAGGGTGTTCGGCCTGCTCCTTTCCTCTCTCGCTGGCAGCGCTCGCACCAGAGGATCCCACGGGCATGCATTCCCCACCACAGCAGACAGAGTGAGTCCTTTAATAGTGCCAACATCCCATCCCGCCCCATACCCTATAGAGCCTCAACGCCATGCCCCCATGCCATCACCCTGCCACCCTGCTACAGTCCCTGGAATCTTAGCGCATCAAGCTGGCTGGCTGCACCCCCCCCCCCCACCCCAGACATTCAAGGATGTGCAAACTCTGTATTTTTCAAGCTAGTTGCCATAGTTTTCTATCCTCTTCAGCTAGCGCTCACTTTGCTGCCTGAGTTGGTCACTGTAGATTCTTTCTCTGTTGTTGTCTACATGTCAGCATCACAAGCCACTATTGTAGTCTTCAAGCTGGCTGACATTTTAAAGGGCTCTTCCAATACTTGACCAGTAGAGCAGACTGGAGAGTCACAACCTGCCTTAGTAGTAATCTCTCTAGCACCCACTGGTATTGTGTAGCCTTGGCGTTTCATTAAAATAACTCACAAGAACTCTCAAAGTGCTCCAGTCTCCTCACCAGAGTCTATAAAAGCAGTGAGAGCACAGTTACACCCACAATATGCTGAAAAATGGGTCAAGACCAAAAAGAATGCAAAGAGAGAAACTCTCTCCACTAATTAATTCCGATCTTGCCCTTTGATCTCTCTCTGTGGGACTTGGTAGACGCCTGTTGCCAAGGACTATGGGGGCAGTATCCCTCATCACAGGCCAAAAATTTCCCCAGCCTTTGTTTCTCCTCATCCCTCCATCCCCTCATTCATCTCTCCATCCCAGCCCCCAATCAGCCGTTCCCTCCCAGCACGCTCGGTAGAACAGTGGGGCCTTGATCCTACACATTTCAATTAAGAGACACTCCACGCACATCTGCTAATGAGTGAAGAGGGCCCTTGGTAATTGAACTAAAGTTTTTTTGAAATGTATTTTTTAACCTATCTGCGGGCGACACTGTGAGCGCGCTCTCTATGCATGGTGTGAGTGCTTGTGTTCTGTTTTGTGTTCCAGGTGTTTGTGCTGTGAGTATGTGATTGAAATTGAGCATCTGACGCAATTTATTTTGGGGTTTCCGAGATTAATGACCAACTGACAGCCTTCAATTACTGTCGCCGGCAGTTTTCTTCTTCAGTTACTTTCTCTGCTCCCTGGTTGCCCCCAAAAAAGAGCTATGACATAACTCAACCAATGAGTTTCTGGGGGGAGATGTATGAGAAATTATACTAATGAGATTAGTGAAGTCTCCATTTTAACAGAAACTCTCAGCCAAAGCATGGTCCAAATGTCCCCTTCTGAAATTCACCTGCAAAATTGTAACAAAGGACATAGAGGAACTAACAGCACAGGTAGATAGCAATAACAACTGTACTATAGAAGCACATAACAAAAATAACTGTAGGAACTTATTCAAGAACAATTAAGTGTAATTTATGACAAAAATAAAGCGAAAAATGTAAGAGAAATTTCTTGAATATTCAACGTAGAATTGAGTTTACAGAAAATCATAACAAATTACACCAAATTATATGTTATGTTTTCTTTTCAGTCCCCTCCATCTCTCTTGAATTATGTTAACTGTAAGTTATTTTTTCCTAATAATAATGTAAAATTATCAATTGTACAGAAAGACCTTTGTGAAGGCCAATTTACAGAGGAGGGACTTCTTTAGGCAATTCAATTCTTTCAGTCTGGAAAAATCCCAGGGCTTGATGGCATAATGGTAGAGGTATATCAACCTTTTTATTTATTTTTACCAGATATTGTTCATTCTGATCAGACAGGTTTTTTACATGGACAATACATTGGCGATAATATACTAACATTATTTTAAACAATAGAACAATATAAAACATCAAGAAACCAGGTTTTCATAGCAGATTTGGAAAAGGCTTTTGATAAAGTACGACTAGAATTTATATACACACTACCGGTCAAAAGTTTTAGAACACCTACTCATTCAAAGGTTTTTCTTTATTTTTACAATTTTCTTTTAAAATTGTCATAGACTCCATTCATCATAGTCGTAGACTGTTCTCTCTGCTACCGTACGGCAAGCGGTACCGGAGCCCCAAGTCTAGGTCCAAAAGACTTCTCAACAGCTTCTACCCCCAAGCCATAAGACTCCTGAACATCTAATCAAATGTCTACTCAGACTATTTCCATTGCCCCCCCCCCCCCCCCCCCCTCTTTTACCCTGCTACTATTCTCTGTTTATTATCTATGCATAGTCAGTTTAACTCTACCAACATGTACATATTACCTCAATTACCTCAACTAACTGGTGCCCCTGCACATTGACTCTGTACCGGTACCCCCTATATATATAGCCTCGCTATTGTTATTTTACTGCTGCTCTTTAATTATTTGTCACTTTTATTTCTTATTTTTTACTTATCTATTTTTTTTTACTTAACATGTATTTTTCTGAAAACGACATTGTAGGTTGAGGGCTTGTAAGTAAGCATTTCACTGTAAGCTCTACACCTGTTATATTTGGCACATTTTACAAATAAGATTTGATTTGAAAATATATTTTGTATTTGAGATTCTTCAAATAGCCACCCTTTGCCTTGATGACAGCTTTGCACATTCTTGGCATTCCCTCAACCAGCTTCAGCTGGAATGCTTTTCCAACAGTCTTGAAGTAATTCCCACATATGCTGAGCACTTGTTGGCTGCTTTTTCTTCACTCTGCGGTCTGACTCATCCCAAATCATCTCACTTTGGTTGAGGTCAGGGGATTGTGGAGGCCAGGTCATCTGATGCAGCACTCCATCACTCCTTCTTGGTAAAATAGCCCTTACACAGCCTGGAGGTGTGTTGGGTCATTGCCCTGTTGAAAAACAAATGATAGTCCTATTAAGCCCAAACCAGATGGGATGGTGTAATGCTGTGGTAGCCATGCTGGTTAAGTGTGCCTTGAATTCTAAATAAATCACAGACAGTGTCACCAGCAAAGCACCCCCACACTATAACACCTCATGCCTTACAGTGGGAAATACACATGCGGAGGTCATCCTTTCACCCACACCGTGTCTCACAAAGACACGTCGGTTGGAACCAAAAATCTCCAATTAGGAGTCCAGACCAAAGGACAAATTTCCACCAGTCTAATGTCCATTGCTCGTGTATCTTGGCCCAAGCAAGTCTTCTTCTTATTGGTGTCTTTTAGTAGTGGTTTCTTTACAGCAAATCAACCATGAAGGTCTGATTCACACAGTCTCCTCTGAACAGTTGATGTTGATGTGTCTGTTACTTGAACTCCGTGAAGCATTTATTTGTGCTGCAATTTGTGAGGCTGGTAACTCGAATGAACTTATCCTCTGCATCAGAGGTAACTCTAGGTCTTCCATTCCTGTGGTGGTCCTCATGAGAGACAGTTTCATCATGGTGTAATGATGGACTGTCGTTTCACTTTGTTTATTTGAGCTGTTCTTGCCATAATATGGACTTGGTCTTTTACCAAATAGGGCTATCTTCTGTATACCACCCATGCCTTGTCACAACACAACTGATTGGCTCAAACACATTAAGAAGTAAAGAAATTCCACAAATTAACTTAAGAAGGCACACCTGTTAATTGAAATGCATTCCAGGTGACTACCTCATGAAGCTGGTTGAAAGAATGCCAAGAATGTGCAAAGCTGTCAACAATGCAAGGGGTGGCTATTTGAAGAATCTCAAATATATTTTTATTTGTTTATCACTTTTTCATTACTACATGATTCCATATGTGTTATTTCATAGTATTGATGTCTTCACTATTATTCTACAATGTAGAAAATAATAAAAATAAAGAAAAACCCTTGAATGAGTAGGTGTTCTAAATCTTATGACCGGTAGTGTAAATGCCTGGACTATTTGAATTTTGCTTAATATCTTATACAATGGGTTAAAGTTATGTATAGCAACCACAGGTGTTAAATAGTTAGCAAAGGTTACATTCTCAGAAAATATTTAACTGTCAAGAAGAGTAAAACAAGGCTGTCCGCTGTCTCCATATCTATTTGTTATGGCCATCGAAAAGCTAGCTATTAAAATCAGATCCAAGAAGAACAAGGTGTTGGAAATACAGGGCTTAAAATCTCTTAAGGATCCACCCCTTTTTTCCTAAATTTCGCCTAAAATGACATACCCAAATCTAACTCCCTGTAGCCCAGGACCTGAAGCAAGGATATGCATATTCTTGATACCATTTGAAAGGAAACACTTTGAAGTTTGTGGAAATGTGAAATTAATGTAGGAGAATATAACACATTGAATCTGGTGAAAGATAATACAAAGAAAAAACCTGCCTTTATTTTTTTTGTACTGTTAGCGATTGATGTTATTCTTCAATAACACAAACCCAGAGCAAATCAGGGGGAGAAAAATAGGTTTATTCAAAGAGGACAAATCATAGATGTTATGCTGGGAGGTAGATGTTCAGTCTCCCCTGTCCTCAGCTTTTCTCCACCGAACAAAGAAACAAGATGTCATTTATAACCCCCCACCCTAAACTGGGTTTGACTGGGCAAATGGCCAAATGACATATACCATGCTCCAGACTCAATGTACAGACCAATGAAAAAGTGGCACACGTAGAGCTGAGTCCAGGACTCACGTCCCACAGATTCTAAACAGATATTGAACTGAAAACCAACTTCTATTGATCATTAATTCTAGTACTCTCATCCTCTAAGTTGTGTATTTATCTTCAAAATATTCTTATGGTATCATCATCTTTGAAATGCAAGAGAAAGGCCATAATGTAATATTCCAACCCAGGCGCAATTTAGATGTCTACTGAAGATCTTGTACAGCGCTGTGTACTACTCACAGAACTACATTCGCAGAACAGCGCAAACTGGCTCTAACCAGAATAGAAAGAGGAGTGGGAGGCCCCAGTGCACAACTGAGCAAGAGGACAAGTAGATTAGTGTCTAGTTTGAGAAACAGACGCCTCACAATTCCTCAACTGGCAGCTTCTTTAAATAGTACCCGCAAAACACCAGTCTCAACGTCAATAGTGAAGAGGCGACTCCGGGATGCTGGCCTTCTAGGCAGAGTTCCTCTGTCCAGTGTGTGTTCTTTTGCCCATCTTAATCTTTTCTTTTTATTGGCCAGTCGGAGATATGTATTTTTCTTTGCAACTCTGCCTAGAAGGCCAGCATCCCGGAGTCGCCTCTTCACTATTGACGTTGAGATTGGTGTTTTGCGGGTACTATTTAATGAAGCTGCCAGTTGAGGACTTGTGAGGCGTCTACATCTCAAACTAGACACTAATGTACTTGTCGTCTTGCTCAGTTGTGCACCGGGGCCTACCACTCCTCTTTCTATTCTGGATAGAGCAAGTTTGCGCTGTTCTGTGAAGGGAGTAGTACACAGCGTTGTACGAGATCTTCAGTTTCTTGGCAATTTCTCGCATGGAATAGCCTTCATTGCTCAGAACAAGAATAGACTGACGAGTTTCAGAAGAAAGGTCTTCGTGTCTGGCCATTTTGAGCCTGTAATCGAACCCAAAAATGCTGATGCTCCAGATACTCAACTAGTCTAAAGAAGGCCAGTCTTATTGCAGTACAACAGTTTTCAGCTGTGCTAACATAATTGCAAAAGGGTTTTCTAATGATCAATTAGCCTTTTAAAATGATGATAAACTTGGATTAGCTGGTAATGGGCCTCTGTACGCATATACATCATAAAAAATCTTCCGTTTCCAGCTACAATAGTCATTTACAACATGAACAATATCTACACTGTATTTCTGATCAATTTGATGTTATTTTAATGGACAAAAAAGTGCTTTTCTTTAAAAAACAAGGACATTTCTAAGTGACCCCAAACTTTTGAACAGTGTATATATTCTGGTATTGTCTCCCATGTAGCTTGTTTCTGGTCACAAGTTCATGAATGGCTGAAAAATCACAACATGCCCTCAAAATTAACCATACGAATAGCAGTGTTGGGCGATTTGGAAAGCCATAGTCAATACACAAATTCAAATATTAATCTTTAACTTACAATCTGTAGATACATTGCGATTAGAATGGTTCAGAATTAATGTAAGACATCACAACACAGTTGAAAAATATATGACCCATGGAAATGAAGACGGTGGATTGGACAGAGCGTAGCTATAGAGGTGGCATTAAAAAGCTCATGAACTGTAATAGTTATTACTGAAAACACTATAATGTCTACCGGAGATTTCTGAATACTATTTATCTAAAATGTCATGTTTATATCCAAAAAACTGTGTATGAAAGTACCAGTTATGTAAAATATATATGTAACAAAAAAGCAGTAAAAACTAAAATGTGAAACAAAGTTACTTTTGTCCTCCGAAGAGGGACAATAAAGAGGGATAGATGGGCCAATAAAGAAAACAAAAACACCTGCTAAATCCTGATTTGTCCAAATTATCAAAGTTCCTCGTTAGTCTTCGTATTCCACAGTCTGTTGAGACTATACGATGACGTCCTATGTTACCTGCTTCTGTACACAAGAGATTAGTGCATCATCCATTAAACAGTACAGAACGTCTATTTCTGAACAGTACCAAACATGCCTGAGTGCGTATAGTACAGATGTACCGAACATTCTTGTGTGTATGGTACACATGTACTGATGCCTGTGCGTGTATTAGGGTTGGGCCGATATATTATTAAATAAATGGAATATCGTGATATTTGACATTGTTGATATCGTGAAGTGCAAGACAATATATAATGACTATACTCTATATGAACTTTACAAATCAAAACTGTATCAATATGTTGAAAATGAAGTCTAAATAGATTTAATGAGAATGCAGCCATAATATCATAATTAAGGACAAAAATGGCACAGCCTTGAATTTTGTAGTCATTAACGGCAGAGCTTTTATATCGGATACCGCGATATTAGGAGTAGCATATCGTAGAAGAGGTAATATTGCCCAGCTCTAGTGTGTGATGTACACATGTAACGAACATTAGTCTTTTTGTGTAGAACGTGTGTGTGTGAATGGATCTGTGAAAATCAATGGTTGCAGAATGGACTGGTGACCCTCCAGCCATTCCAGTCTCCTGTCACTCTAACCTGAATCACTCTCTTCCTCTCTCTCTCTCTTCCTTGTTGTTTCTCTCCCTCTGCCTCTCCCACACTGCCCTTGGCAAGGAGTGGAACAGCTAGTGCATTACTTCAGAGATACGGCGTGGTACAGTAGCCTTTCAGATTTATTTTAACCCCTCCTTCCTTTTCTCCATTCCCTCCATCCATCCTGTCTGCATGATGAGGAATGCCTGGTCCTGGTCTGATGATTCCCCGATCTGTCCTGTGTCTGGCGTTGTTGTCCCTCCCTGGCGCATTCCCACTCTGAACAGTCCATCTGTAGTGTTTCTATCAGACCATCTTGCATCGCCTGCACTCTGTTGACAATTCACATCTTCTTCCTCCTACACTCTTCATCTTCCACCTTCTTTCTCTCTCTGTGTCTCTCTCTCTGTGTCTCTCTCTCTGTGTGTCTCTCTCTCTCTGTCTCTCTGTCGCTGTCTTCCAATTCCCTCCACCTTCTCCCCTACATGTCTGGCCTTGCATCCCTCCACCTTTCTACATTTTACTCTGTAGTTATTTAGTAGCTGCTTCTTTCCAGAGCGATTTTATAATACAGTCCCGATTATTTAGGTACTCTGCTGTTTGGCTAAATACAGACAGTTGCATCCAAGTAGATAGATTTAACCACAATAAACTGGATCTGCCTGATAACATGGAATATTCATGCCTGCACATTTTCTGGAAAACAAAATCTATACAGTAACTGATTTGAACAAATATAATGAACAAAAATATGAAGGCAACATGCTTTCGACTGAGTTACAGTTCATATAAGGAAATCAGTCAATTGAAATACATAAGGCCTTAATCTATGGATTTCACTTGACTGGGAATACAGATACAGTTGAAGTCGCAAGTTTACATACGCTTAGGTTGGAGTCATTAACTTTTTTCAACCACTCCACACATTTCTTGTTAACAAACTATAGTTTTGGCAAGTCGGTTAGGACATCTACTTTGTGCATGACACAAGTCATTTTTCCAACAATTGTTTACAGACAGATTATTTCACTTATAACTCACTGTATCACAATTCCATTGGGTCAGAAGTTTACATACACTAAGTTGACTGTGCCTTTAAACAGCTTGGAAAATTCCAGAAAATGATGTCATGGCTTTAGAAGCTTCTGATTGACTCAAATTATGTAAATTAGCCTATTGAAGGTGTACCTGTGGATGTATTTCAAGGCCTACCTTCAAACTCAGTGCCTATTTGCTTGACATCATGGGAAAATCAAAAGAAATCAGCTATGATTTGGTATACCTCCACAAGTCTGATTCATCCTTGGGAGCAATTTCCAAATGCCTGAAAGTACCACGTTCATCTGTACAAACAATAGTACACAAGTATAAACACCATGGGACCACTCAGCCGTCATACCGCTCAGGAAGGAGACGCGTTCTGTCTTCTAGAGATGAACGTACTTTGATGCGAAAAGTGCAAATCAATCCCAGTCCAACAGCAAAGGACCTTGTGAAGATGCTGGAGGAAACAGGTAAAAAGGTATCTATATCCACAGTAAAACGAGTCCTATATCGACATAACCTGAAAGGCCGCTCTGCAAGGAAGAAACCACTGCTCCAAAACCGCCATAAAATAGCCAGACTACGGTTTGCAACTGGCATTGGGACAAAGATCGTACTTTTTGGAGAAATGTCCTCTGGTCTAATGAAACAAAAAAGGAACTGTTTGTCCATAATGACCATCGTTATGTTAGGAGGAAAAAGGGGGAGGCTTGCAAGCCGAAGAACACCATCCCAACCGTGAAGCACGGGGGTGGCAGCATCATGTTGTGGGGGTGCTTTGGTGCAAGAGGGACTGGTGCACTTCACATTAATAGATGGCATCATGAGGAAGGAAAATTATGTGGATATATTGAAGCAACATCTCAAGACATCAGGAAGTTAAAGCTTGGTCGCAAATGGGTCTTCCAAATGGACAATGACCCCAAGCATACTTCCAAAGTTGTGGCAAAATGGCTTAAGGACAACAAAGTCAAGGTATTGGAGTGGCCATCACAAAGCCCTGACCTCAATCCCATAGAAAATGTGTGGGCAGAACTAAAAAAGCGCGTTCGAGCAAGGAGGCCTACAAACCTGACTCAGTTACACCAGCTCTGTCAGGAGGAATGGGCCAAAATTCACCCATCTTATTGTGGGAAGCTTGTGGAAGGCTAACCGAAACATTTGACCCAAGTTAAACAATTTAAAGTCAGTGCTACCAAATACTAATTGAGTGTATGTAACCTTCTGACCCACTGGGAATGTGATAAAAGAAATCAAAACTGAAATAATTCATTCTCTCTACTATTATTCTGACATTTCACATTCTTAAAATAAAGTGGTGATCCTAACTGACCTAAGACAGGGGATTTTTACTAGAATTAAATGTCAGGAATTGTGAAAAACTGAGTTTAAATGTATTTGGCTATGGTGTATGTAAACTTCCGACTTCAACTGTATGCATCTGTTGGTCACAGATACCTTTTTTTTAAATGGTAGGGGCGTGGATCAGAAAACCAGTCAGTGTCTGGTGTGACCACCATTTGTCTCATGCAGTATGACACATCTCCTTCGCATGGAGTATATCAGGTTGTTGATTGTGGCCTGTGAAATGTTGTCCCACTCCTTTTCAATGGCTGTGCAATGTTTTTGGATATTGGCGGGAACTGGAACACGCTGTCGTACACATCGATCCAGAGCATCCCAAACTTGCTCAATGGGTGACATGTCTGGTGAGTATGCAGGCCATGGAAAAACTGGGACATTTTCAGCTTCCAGGAATTGTGTACAGATCCTTGTGAAATGGTGCGTGTATTGTCATGCTGAAACATGAGGTGATGGCGGTGGATGAATGGCACAACAATGGCCCTAAGGATCTCATGACGGTGTCTCTGTGCATTCAAATTGCCATCAATAAAATGCTAATTTGTCCGTAGCTTATGCCTGTTCATACCATAACCCCACGCCACCATGGGGCGCTCTGTTCAAAACGTTGACATCAGCAATCCGCTCACCCACACGACACCATGCACGTAGTCTCCGATTGTGAGGCCGGTTGAGACGTACCGCCAAATTCTCTAAAACAACCTTGGAGGCGGCTTATGGTAAAGAAATGAACATTCAATGCTCTGGCAACAGCTCTGTTGGACATTCCTGAAGTCAGCATGCCAATTCTGTGGCATTGTTGTGATAAAACTGCACATTTTAGAGTGGCCTTTTGTCCCCAGCACCAGGTGCAGCTGTGTAATGATCATGCTATTTAATCAGCTTCTTGATATGCCACACCTGTCAGGTGGATGGATTATCTTGGTAAAGGAGAAATGCTCACTAAATACAAATTTGTGCACAACATTTGAGATAAATAAGCTTTTTTTGCGTATATGGAACATTTCTGGGATCTTTTATTTCAGCTCATGAAACATAGGACCAGCACTTAACATGTTGCGTTTATATTTTTGTTCAGTGTATATGTCTCGTCATCCGTCATGGTCTGAAAAATTGCATTTTCCCCCTCTCCTTTCTATCATTTTAATTACTATTAAATTCCTATGTTTGAAATTTGCTTGTCGTTATTTAAATGTGTTTGGAGTCAATTCAGACGTGCGAGAATTAAAATGAAATTAGAGGAGCTGAGCAGAATTTGGAGCATCAGCGACAGGGTGGCAAGGCGCTGAATGCAGAGAGAGAGAGAGATGGTGGATAGGCTGGACGGCCAGGGATCCCAGTCTGGGGGATGGGGGTGGACAAGTGGAACACTCTGGATTTGGCAATCGAGAGGTACTCTCCATCCACCCACGCATGCGCTTCAGTGTCCCTGTCTGACTGTGTGGGGGGGGACAAGGTGAATCCCTCCTTGAAACACCTGCTGCGCTTTATAACCAGACTCTCCTCCTCTCCAGTGCTGCGTTGGGCTCCAGAAAGCCGTGTCACCTTTCATTAGCTACCACTCTCTAATCCCCCGCGAGTTGTCATCCATTATTTATGAAGCCTCGTCCGGGGGCCAGAAACCCCCCCACCCCCACGTCCTCAGGCGTCATCCCCTCCATCGCAGACTTTGAAAAGTGCCTGGCAGTCAGTCAGTCTGCTGTCTTGTAAAGGGGGCAGGGGGACACCTTCTTACCTGGCCCTGCAGTACCTGACTGTCTGGACTCTGGAGGAAAGGGATGTTTTTCCTGTTGAAATAACCCCAGGGCCAACAGAGCAGCATTGACATTAAAGCCAGAGATCGGCCCAATGGGTAGCGTCAGGGGGAGTGTGGTGGTGTGTAGAAATGCTGCTTAGCACAGTGCTGGGGGATAGGCTGGGGGGGAGGTGGTGTAGTACACAGCGGTGGCCACAGGGTGACAGTGTGGACTAGTGAATTTGTCTCCATAGTCAATGAATGGCGGTGATAAGAGGAGGGCTGATCTGGCGAAGCTTTGAGACGTCTGATCGGCTAAGATGTCGAAGCTCAGCGCTAGCCGTGTGACTGTTTCCATACATAGATCTCTGTGCAATGTATCAAAAGGATAACTGCACCTGTGTATAGTTCCTCTCTCCCAGACTTCAGTGTAATGTAACTGAGAATGATGTAATGAAACTGAATGCACTTGTATGATTGCAGACTGTGTGTCAGATCTGTTTAGATCTCTATCTATTGTTAAACTAACATGATAAACACCTCCGAAATGGAAATGAAGTCGTCACCTTGCAATTGGGATTTGTTGCCGTTTTTGCAGGTGTAAAAAATAAACATCTTCCACCTGCACTGGCCAGCCTCCCACCTCCCTCCCACCCCCCAAACAGACAAATCATCTGACAGAATAATTCCCTTTGAGTCAGCCAGCCTCGGTCTAGTGCTTCCTCTCCTCTCTTTCCCTTTCCTCGCCCTCGCTCTCTCGTTCTCGCTCTCACTCATCTTTCTATCGTTCTCTCTTATCTCTCTCTTTTTCTCTATCTCTCTCGTGCTCTCTCTGTCTCATAGTCTGATTGACTGACAGGTAGGCGTGTATGAGGCAGGGCTGCCGCCATGTTCCCAAATCCAACAAGCAGCGTTAAATGTTAATGAGCGGGCTGAAGTGGGCCCCCGATGTGCACACCCTAACCTTTCTCTAATTGAGGATGTGCTGGCATAGCGGCACACCGGGGCACCTTGTTACGCTCGTGCCTGGCGGCCAGACACAGCCCGGAGAGCTACTGTCATCCCATGTCTTCCTTATTTTTCAGCAGCGAAGCGACGTGTGGTATGGTGTTGCGGAGGGGAGCGAGTCGGCAGGCAGGAGGAGGGCTCTTTTGATGGTGACCTCCCCCACCCAGCCTCTGCAGTGGTACATCAGTGATAATAAGTTTAGAGAGAGATGACTACTGTACTGTAGCACGCGGCCTGGCTGCTGTCTCCAAAGAGTGCCCGGAATCAAAGCCCCAATCTCCGACGGCGTTTCATGTGTTGAATGCGCGCAATTAGTTTCTCGCTCTACAGTCATTCAAAAAGGGAGAGGCGCTACAGTACATAGTGTCTAGCCTCGTGAGAATTGTAGGCTTGTTGTGCAACTGTTAGGCGAAACAGACTAGACAAAATATTTTGGTTTCGCAAGCCGAAGAACAGAAATGATTTATGATGGCGTACAATGGTTCATGCTGTAGTTTGTTTATATACAGTTTTAGATGCTTATCGTATGTTGTTTCTCTCCTCCCCCAGCCTCAAATACTACAGCCTTCCAGGCCATGGCCCAACAGCGTGCAGCAACCCCAGCCCCAGGAAAGACTAACAAGCTCAGCCCACACCGAGGCCCCCCGAGACTCCTCCAACCCTGGCTGTGGGGACTCAGCCAAAATGATCCCTGCCCCTAGCCTCCCGCAGTCCCCCGGCTCTCTGAAAATAGCCTCCATCACTAAGAGGCCACAGGAAGGCCCCACAACCAACTCCACCCAGACGTCCATGGCAGGCTTCCCCAGGGTGGTGAGAGGAATCCAGTGTAGGAGCAGTCTCAGGCCGGGCTTCACAGCTCCACAGTCCCGGCTGCCCCCACCTCCCTTCAGAGGTCTGCCCTGCTACAGCTCCGCGAACCAGGCCTCTGCCTCCTCCCAGGGCCCTGTACTGCCGGCCTGCCCCCGGACCAAAGCACCCAGACAGACTCCAGGCCTCAGAGAACCAGAGATTGGCGGACTCAAGGCCAGAGGTCTAGTCCATCCCAGCCTCTTACGACTTCCCAAGCCAAAGAGCCACTGACTGCTATCTCTCAACTCTCAAACATTGCCATGTAGCAAGACCACTCAGCACCACCTTCTACCCATTCAAACCCAAAAGATCTGACTTCTTCTAAAGGCTTCCAGGCCTCACCTCAGCAAGGTTACAGTGTCTACCCTGTAAGAAAGGAAGACTTGTAGATTATATCCGAAATAACAAACTAGGTGGTTCAAGCCCTGAATGCTGATTAGCTGACAGCCGTGGTATATCAGACCGTATATGGGTATGACAAAACATTTAATTTTTACTGCTCTAATTACGTTGGTAACCAGTTTAAGCAATAAGGCACCTCGGGGGTTCGTGGTATATTGCCAATATACCACGGCTAAGGGCTGTGCATCGTGCTTAACAACAGCCCTTAGCCGTGGTATATTGGCCTTATACCAAACCTCCTCGGGCCTTATTGCGTAAATAAACATATGACCCCACAGACTATTTTAGCTAGCCTGCTGCGCTTCCAGTAAGACTCACTCAAGGTCCGAAATAAAATTGACCCGTGTACATTTGGTAAATGCCTTATACAAAGGCGTCAAGCATAACACAATAATTGTTTTTCCCCTCCAAAAACACGCTTCAGTACAATCTGTCAAATCAAATTGTATTTGTCACATGCGCCGAATACAACAGGTGTAGACCTTACCGTGAAATGCTTACTTACAAGCCCTGTGCAGAGTGTTGTCTAGATCAGTTAAATGCAGATATTGTTTGTGTGAAATGTTGTTTCAAAGTGTGAACTTTCAGGATGCTTGACACTTTTACAGTCCCTCCAGAACTTTTACTCTCTGGCCAAAACGTATCCCAGATGATGATTCTGCATGCATAGGGACACCGCAAGTACAACTATCTGGCCTTAATATAGCATTTAGGTGCCCTAATACTAGTTGACTTACTGAACTACTACATGATACCTGTATGTAGTTGTTGCGCCTAGTATAGCTATTGACCTGATGTACTCTCTGAACAGTGTCCTAGATGAATGAAGACAATATTATAACACAGAAAAACGGTTACAGGAACAGAGAATCCCTTTTGACTTGAGGGGGGAACACTTTTAGAAGTGCAGATATTTTGGTTATATAGACTAGAGAATTTAGTTAAATCAGATATTGTCCCTCTGGATAAACTGGGGAGATTCTAACAGCTGTGTTAGGTTCTAAAGTTCCCCTTGCCACTTCTCAGTATTACTTCTCTCTGGTTTCAAAACACCTTTATTCTTTCTGCCTTACGTGTTTTGGTGCATTTTCAAAAGTAGCTGTAGCTACCACTGTCTACCGACAGTCAGTCAGTCTGTCTGTCTTGTCTGTTGCAGTTGGATTGAGACACAGGGAACAGAGATCCATCCGGAGGAGCCATCTTGTGCAGTTGGTGCTCTGACAGAGCTGTCTTTGTTTCTCCGTGCTTCCGTAATGAGAAGGTCTAGTTTGGTCTGTAGGAAAAGGCCTCCTACACGCTACTGTAATGACGCTGCAGAAGAGAAGAGCTCCGCTTCTTGATGTGCTTCAGGCCAGGGCCCTTAATAGAAGGGGACAGAAAGAAAGAAAAATAAAGAAAAGGTCCTAGCATGTAACAATATTGCTGTTATAGTGTGCAGGCTTGTGGTGACCATGTGTTTCCGTAGTGGTGTCGGTTCCAGTTGGCATGGTTACGCGGCCGAGTGGCTCGGCAGAGGGGTGTGTTGATGTCAAGTGGTTGAAGCACATGCTCAGTGTGTCCCTGTCAACAGCAGGGCCAGACTCATTCCTATGGTATAACACCCACCCTCCATGTCTTCTACCACACCTTCTTCTCTCAGTCCTTCCCCAAAGGGTCCCATTGAGTGTGTCACAGTGGGCCAGCGTGTCAAGGAGGGTAGAGAGGGATACGACTCTCATTCCTCTTCTTCAAAGCCATAATGTCTAACTACTTCCTGGTCCGTCGCTATGTTTAGTCCTAGAGAGCTTTAAGTAGGAGCCTAATGGGCGCCATTTATACCCTTGACCGATCAGGTCCTTATTTCCCTTATGTCATAACTGAGCTTTTGATCCCAAGTCTTCTGATTTGGTTGGCTCAGCATACGTTGTAGAATGCTCTGAGAGGAACAACATCACCCAGTCAACACAGTCTCAAAGATAAGATTGAGAATGCCTATTTCTGTAACTTAATTTGGTCATTCTTCTTCCCCCACTAAAGCTTTCCATGCTTTTCTATGCAACACAGTTGTGCCCTACTCATGGAAGATAAGTCTCATTGGTACATAGTTGTGGACAATGTGCTGTTGGCCTTCATGGACCCCTCATTATGATCCTATGTTAAGCCAGCTGTAAAGTGTACTTGATATCCCAAGCGCGTGTCTTGCTGCCACACAGCTCTTGAAGTATTTGTCTTCCCATTTCTAAATGATTGAAAGCCATGCCCCATAAAGGTCATGTACCCTTGTGTTATATTTGTCAAATGTTTCGAAGTACATTCGGCAGCATTCCTAGCCTGGTTCCAGATCTGTTCAGGCTTTTTCTGACTCCATTGCTGTCATTGTCAAGCCAAACGTGTTTGTCATGATGATGAGTGTAAAGGAGTTGGCATGATGCACAAACAGACTGGCAACAGCAACCCCACAAAGTATGTA
Source organism: Salvelinus namaycush (assembly GCF_016432855.1). Classification (NCBI taxonomy): domain Eukaryota; kingdom Metazoa; phylum Chordata; class Actinopteri; order Salmoniformes; family Salmonidae; genus Salvelinus; species Salvelinus namaycush. The sequence goes on from NC_052310.1 coordinate 11,841,802, forward strand.
CATGACATCACTCCAACAGTCCCGGGACATGAGAAATGTCACTCCAAATCAATTCTCCTATTTGGAATGCAAGGCTGCTTCCCCATCCCACCCAGATAAGAACAACATGCTTTTTATACATTTCATATCTTCAAATGATAATCAAACAATAAACTAACTACTATTTGAGGACCTGTAGGGAAGAGAACGAGATGAATTTGATCAATTCCTGTTTGACAGTGAGAGTCCTTGATTTAAAGGATTTAGAATATTCAGGGGTGGAAATATTTGTAGATTAACGAGATCTTAACAGAAGCTTAATGTATTTACCTCTGAGAAGTTCTCACCCAAACCCCCCCCCCCAAAATAGTGACCTAAAGTTATTGAAAAGGGTTGCGATGTATTAATAATGCATTATTATCTTCCGGTTGTCTAGCTTTGGCTTACCATAATATGGTATGTAGATTGAACAAAAAACTTGCCCTTGAATTGACTGTACGGCCAACAGGATAGCATATGGTCATGTAGCAGCAATACTCTTCTTGTGTATTACAAAAGTGCCTGCTTTTGTGACTTCAATTCCCGTGGTCCTGAACATTTGGTGTGATCTCCATCTCTTTGATTAAACTAGGACCATATAGATAGTTGGGTATGTCGATGAGTGAGTGTTCCTCCTGGAGGAATGGAACAGTACGGTAGAGTAGGCCCAACTGTGTTTGCTGAAAGGAGAGAGTGAGTCTGCCTTGGGTTGATAGGTATATCCCTTTCTGTATCCCTCCGCCCCTCTACAGGGTTCAACACAGGGTTATGCGTTATGCCCGCGCAGCCTAGCAGATGTTAGACTGCCAGTCACACTTAGTATTTACTGTCACAGGCTCACTCTCAACACATTCTGACTGGGAAGGGCAAACCTGTTTGTGTCTCTTTCTCACTACAGTAACATTCTCTGTAACACAGGCCAGGTTATTGGAGCTACAGTACTGTATTTGGAAAAGCAGGCCAAGCTATGCTTCCAGTGCTGACAGCTCGCATGCTTTGATGCTCTCTGGTGTGCCTCCTCTTTCTTGTAAGCAGTCTTGAGGAGATTTGTCTCTGTGTTGCCGTCTCTTTCCGACTTCCCAAATCTCTGTTTTAAGGCTCTTTTTACTAGCTTTTTTAAATGTATGCATTTTTATTGTATTTATATTTTAGAAATGCTGAAACTGTAGTTTCATTGAGGAAATGACATTGTAAACAGCGGGATGTGTTTCCCGCTCATTACCATCTGTTCAGTTAATGTTCTTCATTATTTCATCAGGGTGGTCTTAAACACGGGCTGCTTCCCAAATGGCACCCTATGCCCTTTTATAGTGTTCTACTTTTGACCAGAGCCTTATGAGCCCAGAAGTTCCCAAAGTAGTGCACTATATAGGGATTAGGGTGTCGTGTGGAACGCGGCAACTATCACACCAGGCAGACAATGGTCGTGTCTGAAATCTGTTTTGCCTGCTACTTACCAAAACGACATACTGCGTACTAATCATTCTACAGTACATACCATTTAGAACGTACTGTTAAGTAAAAATGTATGCAGTTAGTGAACAACAAATATCTGAGAATGCGTCAAGTAATGCACAATTGTGTTTGTTAGAGTCCGTCCCCTTTTTCTGATTATCTGCTGTTGTCAAAAACATGTGGCTCTGAAAAGACAATTCTCGTCCTCGATAGCATGCAGCTATTCATACTAGATTAAAAGCCGAAATGAATACGACACCCTGGCATTTAAAGCAAACAACATTTTCGAAATGTCACATACTATAAAACGTTCTATTTTCGCATACCTAATCAGCCTGCTATTTAGAACGCAAGTACAAATATTGGGACACGGCCGATATGTTTCCTCGCTACCAGTAGAACCTCTACTGTAGAAGGACTACTGGCATCTGTCTGGTGGTTCATGGCCAGATTCAGGATCATAGAAAAAACTTCTGTCACTCAGAGTAAATGAACCAGTTATCTTATAGGTGGGAAGGGTTCAGTTTGGGGTCCATAATCTTTCGCTTTGTTGTAGTCTAATATTACTGCTGTAAACGTACAACTCCATAACACGAGTATATTCAATATGCAGTACTGTATGACTTACTGTACTGTCCTGTTCAAGTCCTTCACCTCGCTAGCCATCACATTGACTGTACTGTAGAACTTATTTTTCTCACCTATGACAGGAAACTAAAATGGAGAGAGTCTGCTCTGAGGATCAGTTTCCTTGTGTGTTTGTGTTAATCTTCCTGCCAATTCTGTTTTACTTCCATGTTTGCTACACTGCTATTTAATTTGTGCAATACAATAACGATTGAAAACATACTGTTGTACACAATGCTAATTATTTATATGTATATGACATACAATATCTATATCTGTGTGTAATTGTCACGGAATTCTTGAGCTTGTCAAAAAAAGAGAAAGCTCAATCTGAAATGCACTTTAAATGATTGTGTTGAGAGACTTGGAACATGAAGGAATGACCTTGAAAACATATTGAACTGCTTTCTGTTTAGATCTGGCTCCTTTTTGCTGTGATATCTGAGGTTATGGAGTGGCTGAGCGCTCAAATAAAGACTGCACCAAATCTACATTGAGTCTGGTGTGTGTCGCTCTCTCACTATGGGGTTGGTGGTTGTGACAGGATTGTATGAGATGATTGGATGAGGAGAGAGGGGTGTGTACAGTAAGAGAAGTGGTGGAACACGAGGGTGGTAAGAGATTGGGGGAATCGATAGGCTAGGGTGAGGTGAGAGGGGTAGAGATGATGGTATTCTTTAACCCAGGATGTGAGTAGTATAAAGTAGGACTCTGTGGTCAACATCAAAGACCCACCACCCTATTGTACTGTAGGTGGGGTTATTTTCTGCTCATGCATTCTCATTTTGACGCCAAACCCACCACTGGTGTGCGTGGCCAAAGAGCTCTATTTTCACGTCATCCAAAAAATGTAAACGCCTGGAATTTGCTAAACGGCATTGGCACTTGGATTGGAACCGGTGCTTTAGTCAGATGACAGGAAAATTAATCTCTTTGCCAACGCACACCAGTGGTGGGTTTGACGTCAAAATGTTTTGGTGCTATTTTGTTTCCACTGGTCCTGGGACTCTTGTTAAGGTCAATGGCATCATGAACTTGTACCAGGACATTTTAGCCAAAAACCTAGTTGCCTCTTCCAGCAAGACAATAACACCAAGCAGACATCAGAATCCACAAAGAAATGTTAATTGGCCTCAAAATCAACATTTTGGCCATCTCAGTCTCCGGACTTGAAACCCTTTGAAACCTGTGGTTTAACTCCAAGGATCTGGGAGGATTCTGTATGGAGGAATGGTCTATGATCCCTCCCGATGTGTTCTCCAACTCATACAACATTTTAAATAAAGGCTCAGTGCCGGAAGGTGAGGTATTGAAAAACAGGTGTCAATAAGTTTGACCCCTACCTTTTTGAGGAAAAAATAATATTACTTGTTAAACCAAATATCTTTCTCAGAGAAATTCAAATACAATTGTATTGGTCACATACATATATTTTGCAGATGTTATTGCAGGTGTAGCAAAACGCTTATTTTTTTTTTTTTAGCTCCAACAGTGCAGTAATACTTAATACACACAAATACTAAAAAATACAAATAAAGGAATTATATCAGAATGATTGTCAGTCCGGAATATAAATATATATTAATATGAAGGTGTGTATGGACAGTATATTATTAGAAAAGGTGTGTACAGCAGTAGTTGTATAGGATGAGCCATGACTAGAATACAATATATACTGTACACAGTGTACAAATCATTAGGAACACCTGCTCTTTCCATGGCAGACTGACCAGGGGAAAGCTATGATCTCTTATTGATGTCACTTGTTAAATCCATTTCAATCAGCGTAGATTAAGGGGAGGAGACGGGTGAAAGAATATTTTTTAAGCCTCGAGACAATTGAGACATGGATTGTGTATGTGTTCCATTCAGAGTGTGAATTGGCAAGACAAAAGATTGTTGTGCCTTTTGAACAAGGTATGGTAGTAGGGACCAAGGGCGCCAGTTTGAGTGCAACGCTGCACAGTTTCCCGTGTGTATCAAGAATGGTCCACCACCCAAAGGACATCCAGCTAACTTGACACAACTGTGGGAAGCATTTGAGTCAACTGGCCAGCATCCCTGTGGAACGGTTTCAACACCTTGTATAGTCTATACCCCTACGAATTGAGGCTGTTCTGAAGGGCAAAAGGGGGTACAACTCAATTTTAGGAACATGTTCCTAATCTTTTGTACACTCAGTGTACATATGAAGTGGGTTAAACAGTATGTTAACATTATTAAAGTGACCAGTATTCAATGATTATGTACATAGGGCAGCAGTCTCTAAGGTGCTGGGTATAATACCGGGTGGCAGCCGGCTAGTAACAGTGACTAAGTTCAGGGCAGGGTACTGGGCTGAGGCTGGCTAGTGGTGACTGTTTAATGGCCTGGAGATGGAAACAGTTTTTCAGTCTCTCGGTCCCAGCTTTGATGCACCTGTATTGTCTCCGTCTTCTAGATGGTAGCGGGTTGAACACGCCGTGGTCTAAAATAATATAACTATCAAGGGTGTCAATCATTTCGGACCCAAATGTAGTTGTTTTGCATTCAAGTCGATTCCTTACTAAGTCAGAAAGAGGGAAAATGTAATTATTGGAAGAAGGGATCTAGAGTTTTACTGAGGTAAAAAGTGCATTTATATTTTCATGTGCCCTGAATGTGGCTCCAAGGCACAGTTTCAAGGAAGACATGGCTGTTATATATTTATTACCTCGGTATAAGAGGTAGCCATTGAAAGTCCTGCCCTCCTGCTCTCTTTCTTTCGATAGACTCATGATTGACAGGTAGTCTTCCAACTGAATTGTTCTTAGCCAACTATGTATTAAAATACACACAGCTCTGCTGTAGAGTTGAGTGACAGCTTCATTTCCCACAATTTATGTACAGTCCTTTTCCACTTTCTCTATTCCCAGAAGTTCCCATGAGTGTGGTGTGCCAGTGGCGATCTCCTTTCACCACTCCCACTTTTGGAAGTGACCAATAACTAGGTGTGAGGGCAGTAGCAATTAAATCTGCTTTACCTTCATGCAAAGCAAAGCCTTCAGGCATCACATAGAGCAGTACAGGGGATATGCAGGAGGCCAAACTAAATGGAGAGATCTGCGCAATGAACCTACATAGCGCTCCCATTACTCGCTTCTGCTATGTTTCTCACCATGGGCCACTGCATAGCAGATGTGCTATGGGCCTTAAAAATATAGATTGACAATGAGAAACCACTTTGTATTTCCTGTTTGAACCCAAGGGGAATCTGTGTACCGAGAGTTTCACTTGAATTTCATGCTTTTTATGTTTCAGTGGATTGGAGAAGTAGTCGAGAAGTCAGCAATGTTTTGATAATTGACTGTGCCACAGTAGTGTTAAGTGTCATGAGTGCTACTGTATTAGGATTTACTTTTTGTTTTGCTGTAGTTTTCAGATGAGCGGAAGCAAAATAGCCCCATAACATCAAAATATTCCACTGGTCTCTCTTTCTCTCTCTTTTTTTCTCTTCTCTCTCTCTCTCTCTCTCTCTCTCTCTCTCAGCCATCTTGACACAACTGTGGGAAGCATTGGAGTCAACATGGGCCAGCATCCCTGTGGAATGCTTTTGACACCTTGTAGAGTCCATACCCTGGTCTCTCTTTCTCTCTCAAAACCAACTACAGCTCTACCTGCCAGCTCTAATTTAATGACGTGCTGACTGAAACAGGCTGGGATATAAAATTAGATTATGTTTATATAGTTGTTTTGCGTTAAGGTCAATTCCTTACTAAGTCTGAAAGGCACCTGTTGGAAGTAGGGGTCTAGAGTTTTACTGAGGTAAAAAGTGCATTTATATTTTCATGTGGCTCCAAGGCAAAGTTTTTCAAGGGAGAGTCAGCAGTTGTATATTAATTATCTCAGCATAAGAGAGGACGTTGTAGTTGAAAGTCCTCTCACTCTCTTTCTTTCAACAGACTCTTGATTGACAGATATTCTTCTAACTTTTGTGCCATTAAACCAAACAATTTCCATGATTGCAGCAAATCATGTGTTTCAGAGAGGCCAAGGCATATAGCCTCCTCTCCTCAGCATGACAAAGGGACTTGAGACACAAACACCCATAATTATCATTAGAGTCCCGGTGCAGTCAAACACGTGATTTTTTGTGTGTTTCATACAGTGCATTCGGAAAGTATTCAGACCCCTTTAATTTTTTCACATTTTGTTACGTTACAGCCTTATTCTAAAATGGATTAACTTGTTTTTTCCTCATCAATCTTCACACAATACCCCATAATGACAAAGCAAAAACAGGTTTTTAGACATTTTTGCAAATGTATATATTACAGAAAAAAACTGAAATATCACATTTACATAAGTATCCAGACCCTTTACTCAGTACTTTGTTGAAGCACCTTTGGCAGTGATTACAGCATTGAGTCTTCTTGGGTATGACGCTTCAAGCTTGGCACACATGTATTTGGGCAGTTTCTCCTATTTTTCTCTACAGATCCTCTCAAGCTTTGTCAGGTTAGATGGTGAATGTTGCTGCACAGCTATTTTCAGGTCTCTCCAGAGATATTAGATCGGTGTTCAAGTCCGGGCTCTGGCTGGACCACTCAAGGACATTCAGAGGCTGTCCCGAAGCCACGCATGCATTGTCTTGGTTTCTCATGGTCTGAGAGTCCTTTAGCTGCCTTTTGGCAAACTCCAAGCGGACTGTCATGTGACTTTTACTGTGGAGTGGCTTCCGTCTGGCCACTCTGCCATAAAGGTCTGATTGTTGGATTACTGCAGAGATGTTTGTTCTTCTGGAAGGTTCTCCCATCTCCACAGAGGAACTCTGGAGCTCTGTCAGAGTGACCATCGGGTTCTTGGTCATCTCCCTGACCAAGGCCCTTCTCCCCCGATTGCTCAGTTTGGCCGGGCGGCCAGCTCTAGGAAGTCTTGGTGGTTCCAAACTTCTTTTTCGATATAAGTATGATGGAGGCCACTGTGTTCCTCTGGGCCTTCAATGCTGCAGATATGTTTTGGTACCATTCCCCATATCTGTGCCACGACACAATGCTGTCTCGGAGCAATACGGACAATTCCTTCGACCTAATGGCTTGGTTTTTGCTTTGATGTGCACTGTCAACTGTGGGACCATATACAGTGCCTTCGGAAAGTATTCAGACCCATTGACTTTTTTCACATTTTGTTACATTACAGCCTTATTCTAAAATGGATTTAAAAAAAATAATTCTTATCAATCTACACACAATACCCAGTAATGACAGGTTTTTAGAAATTGTTGCTAATTTATTAAAAATACAAAACTGAAATATGACATTTACATAGGTATCTAAACCCTTTACTCAGCGTTTCTGGACAGCTATTTTCAGGTCTCTTCAGAGATGTTCGATCCGGTTCAAGTCCGGGCTCTGGCTGGGCCACTCAAGGACATTCAGAGACTTGTCCCGAAGCCACTCCTGTGTTGTCTTAGCTGTGTGCTTAGGGTCATTGTCCTGTTAGAAGGTGAACCTTTGCCCGAGTCTGAGGTCCTGAGTGCTCTGGAGCAGGTTTTCATCAATGATCTCGCTGTACTTTTCTCCGTTCATCTTTGCCTCGATCCTGACTACTCTCCCGGTACCTGCCGCTGAAAAACACCCCCACAGCATGATGTTGCCACCACCATGCTTCACCGTAGGGATGGTGCCAGGTTTCTTCCAGAGGTGACACTTGGCATTCAGGCCAAGGAGTTGAATCTTGGTTACATCAGACCAGAGAATCTTGTTTCTCATGGTCTGAGAGTCTTTAGGTGCCTTCATTTTCCAAGCTGTTTAAAGGCACAGTCAACTTAGTGTATGTAAATGTCTGACCCACTGGAATTACAGTGAATTGTAAGTTAAATAATCTGTCTGTAAACAATTGTTGGGAAAATGACTTGTGTCACAATTCCAGTGGGTCAGCAGTTTACATACACTAAGTTGACTGTGCCTTTAAACAGCTTGGAAAAATCCAGTAAAAAATGTAATGCCTTTATAAGCTTCTGATGGGATAATTGACGTCAATTGGAGGTGTACCTGTGGATGTATTTCAAGGCCTACCTTCAAACTCAGTGCCTCTTTGCTTGACATCATGGGAAACTCAAAAGAAATCAGCCAAGACCTCAGAAAAACAATTGTAGACCTCCACAAGTCTGGTTCATCCTTGGGAGCAATTTCCAAAATCCTGAAGGTACCACGTTCATCTGTACAAACAATAGTACGCAAGTATAAACACCATGGGACCACGCAGCCATCATACCGCTCAGGAAGGAACTTGTGAAGATGCTGGAGGAAACAGGTACGAAAGTATCTATATCCACAGTACAACGAGTCCTATATCGACATAACCTGAAAGGCCGCTCGGCATGGAAGAAGCCACTACTCCAAAACCGCCATAAAAAAGCCAGACTACAGTTTGCAACTGCACATGGGGACAAAGATCGTACTTTTTGGAGAATGGTCCTCTGGTCTGATGAAACAAAAATAGAACTGTTTGGTCATAATGACCATCGTTATGTTTGGAGGATAAAGGGGGAGGCTTGCAAGCCGAAGAACACCATCCCAACCATGAAGCACGGGGGTGGCAACATCATATTGTGGGGGTGCTTTGCTGCAGGAGGGACTGGTGCACTTCACAAAATATATGGCATCATGAGGCAGGTAAATTATGTGGATATATTGAAGCAGCATCTCAAGACATCAGTCAGGAAGTTAAAGCTTGGTCACAAATGGTTCTTCCAAATGGACAATGACCCCAAGCATACTTCCAAAGTTGTGGCAAAATGGCTTAAGGACAACAAAATCAAGGTGTTGGAGTGGCCATCACAAAGCCCTGACCTCAAGCCTACAGAAAATGTGTGGGCAGAACTGAAAAAGCGTGTGTGAGCAAGGAGGCCTACAAACCTGACTCAGTTACAACAGCTCTGTTAGGAGGAATGGGCCAAAGTTCACCCAACTCATTTTTGGAAGCTTGTGGAAGGCTACCCGAAACATTTGACCCTGTCACGCCCTGACTTTAGTTATATTTGCTTTCTTTATTATTTGGTTAGGTCAGGGTGTGACAAGGGTGGTTTGTTTAGTTTTTGTATTGTCTTTTGGTTATCTATGGGGATTTTGTATTGTCTAGGGGTATGTAGGTTTATGGTGGCCTGAATGGGTTCCCAATCAGAGACAGCTGTTTATCGTTGTCTCTGATTGGGGAGCCTATTTAGGTGTCCATTTTCCATGTTGGTTTTGTGGGTAGTTGTCCATGTTTAGTTGCCTGTGAGCACTACGTTGGCGTCACGTGTCGGTTGGTTGTTTATTGTTTTGTTGGCGACATCGTTAAATAAACAAGTATGTACGCTCAAAACGCTGCGCCTTGGTCCACTCCTTTAAACGGCCGTGACAGACCCAAGTTAAACAATTTAAAGGCAATGCTACCAAATACTAATTGAGTGTATGTAAACTTCTGACCCACTGGGAATGTGATGAAAGAAATAAAAGCTGAAATAAATCATTCTCTCTACTATTATTCTGACATTCTTAAAATAAAGTGGTGATCGTAACTGACCTAAGTCAGGGAATTTTTACTAGGATTAAATGTCAGGAATGTGAAAAACTGAGTTTAAATGTATTTGGCTAAGGTGTATGTAAACTTCCACTTCAACTGTACATACATACACACTGCATATATATATATATACATACATACCGTATTTAGACAAAAAAAGAAACCAAAGTCACTTGAACCCACTCTGACACAAAGAGAAGATTCATATGGTAGACAAGCCTATACACAATCAACCACATAGAAGCTAAATATTTGTACTATTTAATTATAGGTAGCCCTTTTTCTTTTATTCCAGGCTTTATCCAAATATTCCACAAAAGGAAATAAACAATGGACAAAAAAAACATTTCAATTTCTCCTCATCACTCAGCCACATAATGCCAGGGTCTATCTGATGTGCATTCTGGAATAAGAGCAAGCATATATCGTGGTAGAAAGGGCAATAGAAGATACAATTAGTTTCATTCTCTATTTCTTCGAGGTCACAATAATTACATCAAATCAAATTTTATTTGTCACATACACATGGTTAGCAGATGTTAATGCGAGTGTAGCGAAATGCTTGTGCTTCTAGTTCCGACAATGCAGTAATAACCAACAAGTAATCTAACCTAACAATTCCACAACTACTACCTTATACACACAAGTGTAAAGGGATAAAGAATATGTACATAAAGATATATGAATGAGTGATGGTACAGAACGGCATAGGCAAGATGCAGTAGATGGTATAGTGTACAGTCTATACATATGAGATGAGTAATGTAGGGTATGTAAACATAAAGTGGCATAGTTTAAAGTGGCTAGTGCTACATGTATTACATAAAGATGGCAAGATGCAGTGGATGATATACAGTACAGTATATACATATACCTATGAGATGAGTAATGTAGGGTATGTAAACATTATATTAAGTGGCATTGTTTAAAGTGGCTAGTGATACATTTTTACATAATTTCCATCAATTCCCATTATTAAAGTGGCTGGAGTTGAGTCAGTATGTTGGCAGCGGCCACTAAATGTTAGTGGTGGCTGTTTAACAGTCTGATGGCCTTGAGATAGAAGCTGTTTTTCAGTCTCTCGGTCCCTGCTTTGATGCACCTGTACTGACCTCGCCTTCTGGATGATAGCGGGGTGAACAGGCAGTGGCTCGGGTGGTTGTTGTCCTTGATGATCTTTATGGCCTTCCTGTGACATCGGATGGTGTAGGTGTCCTGGAGGGCAGATAGTTTGCCCCCGGTGATGCGTTGTGCAGACCTCACTACCCTCTGGAGAGCCTTACGGTTGTGGGCGGAGCAGTTGCCGTACCAGGCGGTGATACAGCCCGACAGGATGCTCTCGATTGTGCATCTGTAGAAGTTTGTGAGTGCTTTTGGTGACAAGCCGAATTTCTTCAGCCTCCTGAGGTTGAAGAGGCGCTGCTGCGCCTTCTTCACAACGCTGTCTGTGTGGGTGGACCAATTCAGTTTGTCCGTGATGTGTACACCGAGGAACTTAAAACTTTCCACCTTCTCCACTACTGTCCCGTCGATGTGGATAGGGGGGTGCTCCCCCACATAGTCTTTCCTCTTCCGTTTCACCACAATACTGACCTGTTTCAATACGCAAAGGCAATATCCCTGATCTGACCTGTTTCAGTATGCAGAGGCAATATCCCTGATCTTACCTGTTTCAATACGCAGAGGCAATATCCCTGATCTGACCTGTTTCAATACGCAGAGGCAATATCCCTGATCTGACCTGTTTCAATATGCAGAGGCAATATCCCTGATCTTACCTGTTTCAATACGCAGAGACAATATCCCTGATCTTACCTGTTTCAATACGCAGAGACAATATCCCTGATCTTACCTGTTTCAATTCGCAGAGACAATATCCCTGATCTTACCTGTTTCAATACGCAGAGACAATATCCCTGATCTGACCTGTTTCAATACGCAGAGACAATATCCCTGATCTGACCTGTTTCAATACGCAGAGACAATATCCCTGATCTTACCTGTTTCAATACGCAGAGGCAATATCCCTGATCTTACCTGTTTCAATACGCAGAGACAATATCCCTGATCTGACCTGTTTCAATACGCAGAGACAATATCCCTGATCTTACCTGTTTCAATACGCAGAGACAATATCCCTGATCTGACCTGTTTCAATACGCAGAGACAATATCCCTGATCTGACCTGTTTCAATACGCAGAGACAATATCCCTGATCTTACCTGTTTCAATACGCAGAGGCAATATCCCTGATCTTACCTGTTTCAATACGCAGAGACAATATCCCTGATTTGACCTGTTTCAATACGCAGAGGCAATATCTCTGATTTTACCTGTTTCAATACGCAGAGGCAATATCTCTGATTTTACCTGTTTCAATACGCAGAGACAATATCCCTGATCTGACCTGTTTCAATACGCAGAGACAATATCCCTGATTTTACCTGTTTCAATACGCAGAGACAATATCCCTGATTTTACCTGTTTCAATACGCAGAGACAACATCCCTGATTTTACCTGTTTCAATACGCAGAGACAATATCCCTGATTTACCTGTTTCAATACGCAGAGACAATATCCCTGATCTTACCTGTTTCAATATGCAGAGGCAATATCCCTGATCTTACCTGTGCACATAGCAATCTCTTGTTTTTAGATAGGTTACACATAATATATCTCACACACAAATTCACCCTTAATCAAACAAAAGGTTCTCCATTTTGGTTTATGATTAATCTCCACCCATTTCTTTTCATATTGCATCAACAGTTTTTTTTTCATCATATCTATGTCTCCCTTAATTTGGTTTTCATACAGATATTCACAGTCAGACTGTTGAAAAAGGTCAAACATTTCAGTTGCCCAGACTCCCCCTATGGATAGATCCCATTAAAAAACTTTACTAGCTATTCTGGCAGCCTATTCCAAAGTCTCACCATACACGCCTTCCATCTTACCTCACAGGGTTCCCAGCCCATGTCCCCAGTTATTGCAAGTATAGGTGCAAATTTGTGGACACCTAAAAAGTAACGTACTGCTCAGTTATGAACATATTTTTTAAATACCTGTTAGCACCCCACACTCCTGCTGAATAATCCAGAACAGGACACACGCATGTCTGATACAGTTGAATACGTGACATAACCAATATCTTTCAGTGGTTTTGTTTCTCCTATAACCCCCCTCGAGCTCTACTTCCTGAGTCGGCCAGGGCAGATACATGCCATTTCAGAACATAGAAAGTAATTTGGCACATTTCCTTTCTTACATGATGTGTTTTTGTCAGGTTTATCATGAATCTCCATCTTTTACACCAATTGACTGCATATAATAACATGTTCTGCAGGTCTTGTTCAGGGTCTGCCATCATAATAATATCATCAGCATATTAAAGGATACTTAGCATTTTGTCATCATAACTTACTCCAATATTTAACTGTTTCATTTCTTTTGCCAAATCATTTATAAACAAAGCAAACAAAGTCGGTGATAAGGCATCTCCTTGTTTTACACCCGAGGGTGTGGGAAACCAATCTGTATGATATTCATTAACACGCACACAAGCAATTGGAATTTTGTAAAGAGACTGGATTGCTTGATAACATTTTCCACCAACCACTGTCTTTAACAAGTTAAAAGATCCCTATTTACAAAATCAAAAGCTTTCTGGAAATCAATGAAACATGCAAAAGTAGGATCCTTTTCATGTAGTCTATTTCTAATTATTGTAGAGACCGAGAAGATATGATCTATACAGGCTCTGGATTTACGAAAACCATTTTATTCTTCCACCAGAATGTTTTGGTCCTCCAAAAATGTAATTAGCCTATTGCTGAGGATGGATGAACATAATTTATAAACCGTACATAATAAACTTATGCCTCTGTAGTTCAGTGGCACTCTCGGGTAATTTTTTTAAAGATTTGGGAATATGATTCACTATAGACTTATACCAAGTGGATGGCAGTATACTGTCCTCAAAACAAATTTAGAGCAAATCATATAGGACGTCAATTAATTTAGGGGATTTTAAAACCTCATTAGGCAGTTCATAAATGCCAAACGCTTTCCCATTTTGTTGCAGCGGCAATCCCCTTAACTTCTGCCACAGACAGCTCCTAATTTAAGTATGGGTTACATATATACGAGGGTTCTAACATTGTATTTTCCATTTTAGTTCTCAGGAAACATATGTCTTTATAAAAAATCTTCCTCAAAATATGCCACATTTTCGTTACCTGAGAACAAACTAGCAAACCACTTCTCCCACTCCTTAAGTACCTGTGTAATATCAGAGTTCAGCACCCCCTGCTCCTCCCTGACTTCCTTTGGAATTTTCTTATGTCGTTTTGATCCTAACTTGTTTATTTGGCACCAAAACTGCTGAGGATTTCTTGTCTGTATCTCCTCAAGGTGTAATAACTGCCCTCTCTGATATCTCAGTTTAAATAGGCGCAGTCTTTTATCAAACACATGCTGTTTTTTCTTCAATTCCATCCTACACTGTTCTCTTGTTTCTCTATCTTTACAGTGTAAAAATAAGTACTCCGCCTTGCGCTTTACTGAACATAGATCCCTTAGCTTATCATTCCAATAACGCTCGTTCGCCTCGTAAACTTTCCTGGACTTGGGGGTGTATTCTTTATTCCCATTTCAGAATATATAATATCGCCTCCCGGGTGGCGCAGTGGTCTAGGGCACTGCATCGCAGTGCTAAGCTGCGCCACCAGAGTCTCTGGGTTCGCGCCCAGGCTCTGTCGCAGCCGGCCGCGACCGGGAGGTCCGTGGGGCGACGCACAATTGGGCTAGCGTCGTCCGGGTTAGGGAGGGTTTGGCCGGTAGGGATATCCTTGTCTCATCGCGCTCCAGCGACTCCTGTGGCTGGCCGGGCGCAGTGCGCGCTAACCAAGGGGGCCAGGTGCACGGTGTTTCCTCCGACACATTGGTGCGGCTGACTTCCGGGTTGGAGGCGCGCTGTGTTAAAGAAGCAGTGCGGCTTGGTTGGGTTGTGCTTCGGAGGACGCATGGCTTTCGACCTTCGTCTCTCCCGAGCCCGTACGGGAGTTGTAGCGATGAGACAAGATAGTAATTACTAGCGATTGGATACCACGAAAATTGGGGAGAAAAGGGGATAAAATTTAAAAAAATTAAATAAATAAAAAATAAAATAAAAAAGAATATATAATATCACAAAATGTTTCATATCTCACATCTAAATCAGATGGTGTTTCTTGGCATCTTTCCAGAGTTTTGATGACTTCCACCAGAGCTCTACATGCCATTTCAGAACATAAAAAGTAATTTGGCACATTTCCTTTCTTACGTTTAGGCCAATGCGGGGTATGTATCTTTTGCCACGTGTGATGCACAGCAATACCTGGTTGAGAAAGTTTGTGGCCAGCAGAAAAGATCATAAATAAAAGAGAATGATCAGGAAGTCTACTTTTTTCTCCAATTATGTCAAAACATCCTCATTCTTCAAACATCTGTGAAGGAGATAACACCTTAAATTCAAAACAAGTTTCCAGACAGTCCTGGAGGGTAACTATATAGTCCACCACAGCTTTTCCTTTGCCAGATATGGATGTAAGGTTATCGCATAAGGGGCATATCCTTCCATTAATGATACACATTTTAGAGTCCCGAAAGGAATTCTAACAGGGTTTCCACATGATGATTAACAAAGTCATCCAAAGCAACACGCGATGGAATATCATCAATATCATTTATATAGTCATCCAACCTCCCAATTCGACTGTTAAGATCCCCACATATGTAAATAGCATCTGCTTATATATATAGTTATACTTGACTTAACAAATGACTATAGAAGGAGGATGCATCTCTATCCGATGCGGACTGTTCAGGTGGCAAACAGCATGAAAACACAACAAAACAATAATCTGACGCCCTATGCTCGACGCGCAAAACAATAATTCCTTCTATGGCTTTATCAATAATTAAAATGTTATATGCTTTCATCACATCAGACTTTACACATATTCCCACTCCCCCAGAGCCACTGGGGGCTTTCACATTAGTTTTTCTGTTGTGTCCATACCATACATACCCTTCAATATCAATAGTTTCTTGCCGACGCAAATGCGTTTCATTTATTGAGATAATGTCTGGGTTTAGGGTTTTAGTATTATTATTTGTAATTTATTGTTCAATGTTGTTCCTATTAAAGTAAGGGAAATCAACACTGAAAAAACCTCAGACACATCATCATTTCAAACCCTTCATTCTGGGTTGTACAATCCACTTAGTATGGTAATACTATAATCATAATAAAGGTCATACTTCTCTTAATAGGAGTGAGTATCAAAAGAATACACACATACAGAAGGGATCTGTAGGTTCAAAGGTGAATACATCTCTCAATGTTAACCATTGTTTCCATATATCTTACCACAATTGTGTTGCATTGACCTATGTTGTCACTAACTGTCCCTGGGACATCAACTTAGTCAAAATATAAAACCCAGTTGTTTAACTTCTTGACGCTAGGGGTCAGATTATTATTATTATTTTTTAAATAACGTTCCCAAGGTAAACGGACTATTTCTCAGGTCCAGATCGTGGAATATACATATAATTTACAGATTAGGATAGAAAACACTCCAAAGTTTCCAAAACTGTCAAAATATTGTCTGTGAGTATAACAAAACTGATTCTGCAGGCGAAAACCTGAGAAAATATAACCCGGAAGTGATATTATTATTTGTTTATCTGTGTTTCCTGGGCAGTCTTTCTTCCATTTAAAGGGGTATCAACCAGATTCCTTTTCCAATGGCTTCCTCAGGCCATAGTTTCAGGCTTTTATTTTGAAAAATGAACGATATTTTTCAAAAGTAGTCAGGTGTCCTCTGAATAGTTCCTGCGCGCGAGAGGGGAGCTCCCCATTTTCCCTTTCTCTCTTATTGAATAGGTTACGGTCCGGTTGAAATATTATCGATTATGTTTGTTAAAAACAACCTGAGGATTGATTATAAAAAACATTTGACATGTTTCTACGACCATTACGGATACTTTAAGGAATTTTCGTCGAACGGAACGAGGCTGTAGTTTTCTCAACATAACACGCAACCCAAATTGCGTAATATTTATCGAACAAAAATAACATTTGTTGTGTAACTGGGAATCTCGTGAATGCAAACATCCGAAGATTATCAAAGGTAAGCGATTAATTTGATTGCTTTTCTGACTTTCGTGACCATGCTAATTTGGGGCTAGCTGTTGTAGCATTGATTGATACACTCACAAAAGCTTGGATTTCTTTCTCTAAAGCATATTTTCAAAATCTGACACGATAGGTGGATTAACAACAAGCTAAGCTGTGTTTTGGTATATTTCACTTGTGATTGCATGATTATAAATAAATAATTTTTAGTAATATTTTTGAATTTGGTGCCCTGCAATTCAGCGGTTGTTTAGGGAAATGATCCCGTAATCGGGATCTGTGCGCAGAAAGGTTAACAATTTTGCTAAGACCTTCAAAAGGTTGGTGCTGGCTCATCAGCTCAGTGTTCCACATGATGTAAAAATGTTAAGGGTTTAGATGACCTTACCTTCAACTTCTTAAAAGAAACAACCTACAATCATTACTCATCGTCCGTATCTACAGGGGGAAATGGGGGCTCATCCAGAGTGGGCATCTAACTCTTTCTCTATCCTCTGGAGGAGCAGAAAACATGATGTTTTCTTACCAGCCAGAGAGGTGCAGATCGCCTTACAGCATGTTAATAACGTTTCACAGGGAAGAGAAAGAGAACACGTTATAACAGTTTCACACCAACCTTGCTAAGAATGAGATTGAGGCAAGGTTAGCCCAAGCTACAATCTAGTGGCTCTTCTCACATGTTTAGGGCACAGTTCTGTCTCTAGAAGCCTTCCCTTTCCAAATTATAATTATAACTATTGATAAATTATCTAACCCAAATGTAGAATGACAGTCCTTAGTGCTTCACGTTGGTTCTATCACTTTAATTTAATAGCCTAACTTTTCTCATCACCTGTGGTAATGACAGATTGGTATTTCAATGCATTCTTAGTCTAAATTACTATACATTTAGCATTGTGCAGACCTCCACAATCAACCTGATACCTCAAATAAACCATTTTGGATAAGCCTAAATCAATTACGGGCACGGTTGACCACCCTCACTTCACGGCACTCATTCACGGCACTCATTCTTCCTTTCCTGGCGTTTCTTCATGTTCTTCTTCAGATATTGTTTCACTTTGTCATTTTAATGGCACATGTTCAAAGTGGATGGCCCTTGTTAATGTCTCTCACCTCTCATCTGTCCTTTACAGTCCATTATGTCTTGTCCATTTTCCTACCAGTACACCAGCAGCATGAGAGAAGTTTGGACTGGATCTCTCTCCATGCTCACTCCACATGGACCCATGTCACACTCCTGAGAGAAAAAGCATAAGATAAAAGGCAGTCAATAGCTTCTGGATGCTGTGTACAGGTTGCTGGCTTGGACTCGGGTCTCACGGTAGAAGTAGTGAAGGACCATACTGAACAACATTTTCTGCATTTTTTTTAGAGGGGGTGTTGAGGTTCACACTGTTCTGCTCTCGGCCAAATTATCTTCCATGCATCTAGATACCATCTGTGGTCACCTTCACCATAACCTCGAGAGAGGACAGACCAGAACAACAGTTTAGTTTAGGGCATTTGTAATTCAGGAAGTCCAGACTTCTAAGACAAGTGTCTTAGAGAATAACAACACACAGTTGACCCCCCCCCCCCTCCCAAATTGGCTTATACTCCCCTATAATCTTGGCGATCTCACTGCAGTTACAGGTCAGGGAGTCAGAGGGCTAATCCTTAGGGAGAAATCCAACCATCCAGTAGACCCAATCTGGTGAAATGTGTTATTGAAGCAAGACAAAAACAAAGAAAACAAAACAACAACAGCAATGCACATATATCAGTCGAGGTGGGAAAACTTCAATTCATTTGGAGTAACTGTCATCCATTACCAACATCTCTTTTTTTTCCTTTTACAGGCAGATCAATTTGCATATTTACCAAAGGGCCCCAGGGGACTGGTGATTCCCCCTTGGACACATGACTCACATCGTGATTCATGCATCCCACAAAAACAACAGTGCAGGTTAAATCAAAAATAAACACATTCGAATAAATCAAATAGAATTATCTCTTGATAACTCCATAAGGAAATAATTGTATCCCATAAGGTAATGGTAAAATAGTCTAGAGACAGCTCTCTCTCCCTGTCCTTCCCGTGGTCCTAATCACACATTGGACTCTTGACAAATTATAAACTTCTTCTTAATTATTTGTTTTTACATAGCCCATAAAAAAACTATGTCTGCTGTCTTTCTAGTGAGGGTGATCAGGCCTCATCAGGAAGTCAGAACTGAGGTCAGAGGTCAGTCAGCCCTATTAAGTGAGTGTTTGTTTTCCTGTACCTCAGACATTATTTAAAGATATTTCAAACATTTCAAACATTTTGTGTATCAGGTTTACATTGGGTTTTTCAGTACATTTCTTCTAATCAAGAGCATTTACATGTGTGCAGCCACAACGCTGACAATAGAAACATTAATTTGTGTACAGCATAATTTCTAAACTGTAAAAAAAACACTAAAACCAAATAAAAAGACCCCACATTTCTAAATCAAACAGTATTAACGACTAAGAAATATTCATTAATAGGTGGGTGGTGTGTGGGTGCTGGCATGTGTGTGGCAAACATTGTAGCGTAAACACAAACAAAATGGCCAGGCCTTGCTTAATTTGGGAGATCCCTTAGCAGCTGGATCTGGGCACTTTTAAGTGTTCTCCTAAGGCACCTGCCTCAGGAAGCCTTTCAAAGGGAGAGATACAGAATAATTGATAAACATGAAAAACTTGGTAGTGGACATTCCATCAGTCCTTGAAAAAAGAAAATGAACATGTACTTTGTTTTCACTATGTTGCATTTTAATCAGTCCTAAAAATTCTTAATCATTAATTGAGTTTACTGCATCTTGGTCAGGACGTCTCAATAAACCCATGCGTCTACAGAATTATACTTCAGACACATTTATACTTCAGACATATCAGATGATATGGTGTCCCATAAAGCTGAATTGGATCTTTATCTTTTTGACCTATTGCATTGACATACAATTCTGTACAAACTGTCCCAAATTTCCCCACTGTGTCTCTCAGCCTGTTTGAGTTCAGTGTGTACTGGAGGCTATCTATTGTTCCACAGGTAGGTTATCTCTAACTCAAACAACAGATTACTTAAACATGAGACCAGTGGACCAGGCCTTGAAGGGTGAGCAGCCTCTAATTTAATATCAGTCCGAATGCTCAATCCCTCTGTTTTACTCCTTCAAATTACTAAGATATTGCACTTTTAGATTGCTATTTTAAAGCCAATTACCATTCACTTTGTTACTTTCACAAGTCTCCATAATCTGTTTCCTTCAACTAAAACCCTTCTACTCTTTCCAGTAGAAAAAAAAACATTCTCAATCACTACTCCTAATACACACGGATCACTCTCAAACAATGTTCTGCTTCTGGTTTAAAACAAAACAAACATGATACATTTCTCAATATTGGAAGGCATTGTTTTCATTTGAGTATACCTTCAAAAAGTTACTCTCTATTTTTTTTACCAATCTCTGTTGGATATTCACTTTCTGCTTCAATATTTATTAAATGTCTGTTATTTTAAGATTCATATGTAACGCTTTGGAGGGATCAATATGTATTAACTGGGTTGGCACTGTCTTAGTCCCCAGTAGATATTGTGCTCCGTCCATAATAAGTCTGACACCTGAGACAACAGGGGAACAGATGCAATCTCCATGTTGTCTACTAACAAATTGGTTTAGAACATCATAATTTGGGATATTAACGAAAGCTCCATCGTGAGCACAATAAATTGTAGCCTTTTAAGTTTAACAGAAAATCATGTTCAACATTCATTGGTTCTATTTTATTTTATTTATTTTATGGGCTTATTTCAAAATGTTTTACCAGGGTGGAGGAAATCTTCTAAGCGTTCATTAGTTCTATTGGTTAGGGTTAAGTCAAGTCCCGTACAATGCTTTAACCTTATCATACAAATGATCCATAAAGGGACCACCTTGAACAGAATTATTTTTACTCCACTTACGTACGTCTACGTGTGGGTGTGCTATTTGTATATTATTATTATTTTTCTATTCTCACATCATAATAACCCATTATACAAATATTATGTTACTTTATCTCTCGTAACCCATTATGCATTTGTGCTACATCACAAATTCCGCCTCTACACCAGTGTTCTACTCATAAAGGGGTTTAGATATTTACACTACCTCTATTTAACAGCATATTCTGAAATAGTTCTCTCTTCTTTCATATCGCCATACATAATAACGTTATACATCAAACTCCACTGATGAGACATGTTATCCTCATATGATCTAAAGTCATGTTAACCCCAGAGACATGTTATCCTCGTTACTAACGAGACATGTTATCCTCGTTACTAATGATACATGTTATCCTCGTTACTAACGAGACATGGTATCCTCGTTATCCTCGTTACTAATGATACATGTTATCCTCGTTATTAACGAGACATGTTATCCTCGTTACTAACGAGACATGTTATCCTCGTTATTAACGAGACATGTTATCCTCGTTACTAACGATACATGTTATCTTTGTTATTAACGAGACATGTTATCCTCGTTACTAACGAGACATGTTATTAACGAGACATGTTATCCTTGTTACTAACGAGACATGTTATCCTCGTTACTAACAATACATGTTATCCTCGTTATTAACGAGACATGTTATCCTCGTTATTAACGAGACATGTTATTCTCGTTAGTAACGAGACATGTTATCCTCGTTATTAACGAGACATGTTATCCTCGTTACTAACGATACATGTTACGTACAGTATGAGATTTCCGAGACATGTTATCTTCGTTACTAACGATACATGTTACGTACAGTATGAGATTTCCGAGACATGTTATCCTCTACCTGTAGATCCAACAACGGTGCTGGACAGACCCCTAGATAACGTTACAGATCAGCTCACACAGAACTGGAAAACTCAGCTCACACAGAACTGGTTGTAGCATTCATTCACCTCTTTCACAATTTTTTTTATACAGATTCATTTAAATTGACTTACTGAAATCAGTTGCCGTTCCTCAATTGTTCATGGATGATGTGTCTCCTCCTGGGCAGTTCACAGTAAGAGTCTGTTCTGGGCAGGTCCTCGTCCTCTTTTGGTCAGACAGGAATCTTCCTCACGCTTCATTGGAAAGCTTCACTGGAAAGCTCCGCACGCAGACTCAATGATGCTGTTCGTTGATGCCAAATTGTCATGGAAAACCTTTTGACCATTTTAATTAAAAACAATCACAGTAAGGTACTTAATTGTTCCCCAGAAATTATTTGATATTCAGATAAAACGGCTGCATTGGACCTTTTAACTCAAGATTTCTAATTTCATGCATTTAACTTCTTATGGCTGCAGCCCGACGTCGGTACACTTATGACAACAGCCAGCTCAAAGTGCAGGGCGCGAAATTCAAAAGATATTTTTTTTTAATATTTAACTTTCACACATTAACAAGTCCAATACAGCATATGAAAGGTACACATCTTGTGAATCCAGCCAACATGTCCGATTTTTTAAATGTTTTACAGGGAAGACACAATATGTAAATCTATTAGCTAACCACGTTAGCAAAAGACACCACTTTTTTTACTCCAACAGTTTTTTACTCCATCAGTAGCTATCACAAATTCGACCAAATAAAGATATAAATAGCCACTAACCAAGAAACAACTTCATCAGATGACAGTCTGATAACATATTTATTTTATAGCATATGTTTTGTTAGAAAAATGTGCATATTTCAGGTATAAATCATAGTTTACATTGCAGCTACAATCAGAAATTGCACCGAAAGCAGCCATAATATTTACAGACACCAACGTCAAATACCTAATTACTCATCATAAAACATTTCTGAAAAATACATAGTGTACAGCAATTGAAAGACAGGCATCTTGTGATTCCAGACAATATTTCCAATTTATCAAGTGTTTTACAGCGAAAACACAATAGAGCGTTATATTAGCGTACCACAATAGCCAAAAACACAAGCAATTTCCCATTAGCAAAAGTTAGCGATCGTAACAAACAAGCAAAAGATATATAATTTTTGACTAACCTTGATTTTCTTCATCAGATGACAGTCCTATAACATCAGGTTATACATACACTTATGTTTTGTTCGAAAATGTGCATATTTAGAGCTGAAATCAGTGGTTACACATTGTGCTAACGTAGCATCTTTTTCCCACAACGTCTAAACAGCAACGATATTTTTCTGACACGTTTTCTGACACACATATTCTGACCAAATAGCTATTCATAAACATAAGTAAAAAATACATGTTGTATAGGAAATGATAGATCCATTAGTTCTTAATGAAATCGCAGTGTTAGAATTCTAAAAAATAACTTCATTACGACATCCAGCTTCGGTATAGCTGAGTACCCCAAAGTTGGGCGCCCACGACTAATTCACATGCACGACAGATATATGAATTAGCATCATAAAATGTTTCTTACTTTTGGTGATCTTCCGTCAGAATGTTGGACAAGGTGTCCTTTGTCAAGAACAGTCGTTGTTTGGATTCAGAACGTTCATTTTCCCTCTCGATTTAGCACGCACACTTGCCAAGTGGCACAAAGCTCTCCAAGTCAACAAACGGAAGAGAACGGAACACGGCAAAACTCCCGACAAATTTTCAATAATCTGATGAAACTATATTGAAAAAACATACTTTACGATGATATGGTCACATGTATCAAATAAAATCATAGCCGGAGATATTAGTCGTCCATAACGACAGCTAAACAGAAGGCAAATCCATGTCCCTTTCGCGCGCTCCAGAAAACAGAAAATGGACGGTCACGTCATACAAAGAGCTTTAATTCCACCTCAGACCAAGATAAACACGAAATTTCTTCTCTCACCGCCTCTTGACACCCAGGGGAAGGTGTATGAAGTGCACGTAGACTCTTACGTATCATGCCCATGTATAGGCAGGGAGTAGAAGAGAGCCTCGGTTTCAGACATTCCACTTCCTGGTCAGAAAGTGTGCTGCAGAATGACTTCTGTTTCACTCAGAGAAATAATTCAAACGGTTTTAGAAACTAGAGAGTGTTTTCTATCCAATAGTAATAATAATATGCATATTGTACGAGCAAGAATTGAGTACGAGGCCGTTTGAAATGGGCACCTTTTATCTGGCTACTCAATACGCCCCCTGCAGCCCAAACAGGTTAAGCACCGTGCCAACTTCCAAGAAAGCTATTGATTTGAATCATTTGGATTAAATCATACACCAGGGTATGATTAGTTTACTGGGAATCTTCTTTTTTGGTGAATCAAATGTCCGCTCCACATTAAGTCCACGTACTGCACATACTGCCAAACGACACCAACAATAACCGTGTCGTCTACCACACGTTTACATGAAGCATTCCTCAGCCATCTGTCAATCAGTCTCCCTTTGGCCTCTAAGCTTTTGACATGAGCACGTACAAACCCCAGCCTTAATTCCCACCCCTCCATACATTTCCCCTCCCCATTAGGGATGGCTATCGATCGCCACTACCGCACAGCCCCACATCCACTCTAATAGCTCTTATGCCCTGCTGAGAGACAAGAGGAGCCGAGGAGATTGAGATGTCCTGGTGACGGCACTGACAGATTGACATCGGTACGAGGAGTGGGCCTCCCTGCTCCCCTCCACCTCCCTCCCTCTCCACAGTGTGTCTGGGAGGCTCGAGAGGGCCCTATTACCTTTCATGGATCTCCCTCTCTCTTCAGTGTATACCGTTATCCAGAGAGACTTACAGTAGTGAGTGCATACATTTTCGTACTTGTCCTCTGTGGGAATCAAACCTCTGTCTAGACATGCTGGTCATCCAACAACAACAAGGTACATCTGATGATGTCCCTAATATCTCACCTAATTCTGAAAAATGCCTCAATTTCGCTGTGACAGGTTGAGGATGACAAAAATAACGGTTCTGTGTCCTGTCGCTCCATCTTGCTGGTGCCCTTGACAATGTTGACTGCAAAAACTTTCATCAACTAGAACTTCATCTCCAAAGTTTTGAATAGGGTTGCAAAGCTACCGGTAATTTACGAAAGTAATCATGGTGATTTTGGTAATTAGCGTGTAATCTATGGAAATCTATGGTAACTTTGGTCATTTATACTTGAATAACTATGTATATATTGTACATTACTTCCTAGTGGATAGACCATATGGTTCAAGAGAAAACAGCCTAATTTGTGGAAAGAAAAGCATCTAATTATCATTATTTTCAATTAACTCTGCAACTGTCTTTTTTCACAACTGCCACCAGTTTGGCCCAGAAACATTTACAACAAAGACATACTGACATAATACAATAAAAAAAATTGTGAAAAATATATAAAGAATATTTCATGCTGAAACCCTCAAACACCAATGGTATTCAATAAATGTATGGTTTAGGTTTAGGATTATGTTTCACAGCTTTGTCATTCTATTTATTATTTTAAAATAATCTTATTACTTTTTTTGTCAAATATATTTTACATGTGATAAGGCCACACAGAGGCCCAGAGATCATTACAGACATCTGTGATAATCTGATGTACCCAAAAATGTCACTAGATGTCATCTGATAAAAGTCCCTATATTCCTTGAAAGTTTCCAAAATTCTGATTGTTTACTGGTAAGTTTCCAGTAATATACCCTCCCCCTTTGCAACCATAGCTTTGAACCACTTCCAGAACATCACAGTCGATCATTTACACACACAACCACTCACACTGTTGCCACGTAGTGATGTGCCCTTCCACATTATTCAGAGCAACAGCGCTGAGCTGTCTAGAGGTTGTGCTCTCTTGGTCAATGTTTACCTAGCAAACTGCTGTGGCATTCACCCCCAGATGATGTACGACCTAGTACACTTGAACAAACAGGGTGTCAAGGTGTTTGCTAGAGAAAATTTTTTAAGTTTCCTGAGACAAAACAAAACATAAATAAAACAAATAACAGGAACTCTTCTATACATCCTCCAAGATCACAACTACCAGCCCCCACCCAGAGAGACTAGCTCTACCCTTCAACAACAGGCCTCACCCAGAGAGACCAGCTCTACCCTTCAACAACAGGCCCCACCCAGAGAGACCAGCTCTACCCTTCAACAACAGGCCCCACCCAGAGAGACCAGCTCCACCCTTCAACAACAGGCCCCATCCAGAGAGGTCAGCTCCACTCTACACCACCATGCCCCACCCAGAGAGACCAGCTCCACCCTTCAACAACAGGCCCCATCCAGAGAGGTCAGCTCCACTCTACACCACCATGCCCCATCCAGAGAGGTCAGCTCCACCCTACACCACCATGCCCCATCCAGAAAGGTCAGCTCCACCCTACACCACCATGCCCCATTCAGAAAGGTCAGCTCCACCCTACACTACCATGCCCCATCCAGAGAGTTCAACTCCACCCTACACCACCATACCCCATCCAGAGAAGTCAGCTCTACCCTACACCACCATGCCCCATCCAGAGAGGTCAGCTCCACCCTACACCACCATGCCCCATCCAGAGAGGTCAGCTCCACCCTACACCACCATGCTCCATCCAGAGAGGTCAGCTCCACCCTACACCAACATGCTCCATCCAGAGAGGTCAGCTCCACCCTACACCACCATGCCCCATCCAGAGAGGTCAGCTCCACCCTACACCACCATGCCCCATCCAGAGAGGTCAGCTCCACCCTACACCACCATGCCCCATCCAGAGAGGTCAGCTCTACCCTACACCACCATGCCCCATCCAGAGAGGTCAGCTCTACCCTATACCACCATGCCCCATCCAGAGAGGTCAGCTCCACCCTACACCACCATGCCCCATCCAGAGAGGTCAGCTCCACCCTACACCACCATGCCCCATCCAGAGAGGTCAGCTCCACCCTACACCACCATGCCCCATCCAGAGAGGTCAGCTCCACCCTACACCACCATGCCCATCCAGAGAGGTCAGCTCCACCCTACACCACCATGCCCCATCCAGAGAGGTCAGCTCCACCCTACACCACCATGCCCATCCAGAGAGGTCAGCTCCACCCTACACCACCATGCTCCATCCAGAGAGGTCAGCTCCACCCTACACCACCATGCCCCATCCAGAGAGGTCAGCTCTACCCTACACCACCATGCCCCATCCAGAGAGGTCAGCTCCACCCTACACCACCATGCCCCATCCAGAGAGGTCAGCTCTACCCTATACCACCATGCCCCATCCAGAGAGGTCAGCTCCACCCTACACCACCATGCCCCATCCAGAGAGGTCAGCTCCACCCTACACCACCATGCTCCATCCAGAGAGGTCAGCTCTACCCTACACCACCATGCCCCATCCAGAGAGGTCAGCTCCACCCTATACCACCATGCCCCATCCAGAGAGGTCAGCTCCACCCTACACCACCATGCCCCATCCAGAGAGGTCAGCTCCACCCTACACCACCATGCCCCATCCAGAGAGGTCAGCTCCACCCTATACCACCATGCCCCATCCAGAGAGGACAGCTCCACCCTACACCACCATGCCCCATCCAGAGAGGTCAGCTCCACCCTACACCACCATGCCCCATCCAGAGAAGTCAGCTCTACCCTACACCACCATGCCCCATCCAGAGAGGTCAGCTCTACCCTACACCACCATGCCCCATCCAGAGAGGTCAGCTCCACCCTATACCACCATGCCCCATCCAGAGAGGTCAGCTCCACCCTACACCACCATGCCCCATCCAGAGAGGTCAGCTCTACCCTATACCACCATGCCCCATCCAGAGAGGTCAGCTCCACCCTACACCACCATGCCCCATCCAGAGAGGTCAGCTCCACCCTACACCACCATGCCCCATCCAGAGAGGTCAGCTCCACCCTACACCACCATGCCCCATCCAGAGAGGTCAGCTCCACCCTACACCACCATGCCCCATCCAGAGAGGTCAGCTCCACCCTACACCACCATGCCCCATCCAGAGAGGTCAGCTCCACCCTACACCACCATGCTCCATCCAGAGAGGTCAGCTCTACCCTACACCACCATGCCCCATCCAGAGAGGTCAGCTCCACCCTACACCACCATGCTCCATCCAGAGAGGACAGCTCCACCCTACACCACCATGCCCCATCCAGAGAGGTCAGCTCTACCCTACACCACCATGCCCCATCCAGAGAGGTCAGCTCCACCCTACACCACCATGCCCCATCCAGAGAGGTCAGCTCCACCCTACACCACCATGCCCCATCCAGAGAGGTCAGCTCCACCCTACACCACCATGCCCCATCCAGAGAGGTCAGCTCCACCCTATACCACCATGCCCCATCCAGAGAGGTCAGCTCCACCCTACACCACCATGCCCCATCCAGAGAGGTCAGCTCTACCCTATACCACCATGCCCCATCCAGAGAGGTCAGCTCCACCCTACACCACCATGCCCCATCCAGAGAGGTCAGCTCTACCCTACACCACCATGCCCCATCCAGAGAGGTCAGCTCCACCCTACACCATCATGCCCCATCCAGAGAGGTCAGCTCCACCCTACACCACCATGCCCCATCCAGAGAGGTCAGCTCTACCCTATACCACCATGCCCCATCCAGAGAGGTCAGCTCTACCCTACACCACCATGCCCCATCCAGAGAGGTCAGCTCCACCCTACACCACCATGCCCCATCCAGAGAGGTCAGCTCCACCCTACACCACCATGCCCCATCCAGAGAGGTCAGCTCCACCCTATACCACCATGCCCCATCCAGAGAGGTCAGCTCCACCCTACACCACCATGCCCCATCCAGAGAGGTCAGCTCCACCCTATACCACCATGCCCCATCCAGAGAGGACAGCTCCACCCTACACCACCATGCCCCATCCAGAGAGGTCAGCTCCACCCTACACCACCATGCCCCATCCAGAGAGGTCAGCTCCACCCTACACCACCATGCCCCATCCAGAGAGGTCAGCTCCACCCTACACCACCATGCCCCATCCAGAGAGGTCAGCTCCACCCTATACCACCATGCCCCATCCAGAGAGGACAGCTCCACCCTACACCACCATGCCCCATCAAGAGAGGTCAGCTCCACCCTACACCACCATGCCCCATCCAGAGAAGTCAGCTCTACCCTACACCACCATGCCCCATCCAGAGAGGTCAGCTCTACCCTACACCACCATGCCCCATCCAGAGAGGTCAGCTCCACCCTACACCACCATGCCCCATCCAGAGAGGTCAGCTCCACCCTACACCACCATGCCCCATCCAGAGAGGTCAGCTCCACCCTATACCACCATGCCCCATCCAGAGAGGTCAGCTCCACCCTACACCACCATGCCCCATCCAGAGAGGTCAGCTCCACCCTACACCACCATGCCCCATCCAGAGAGGTCAGCTCCACCCTACACCACCATGCCCCATCCAGAGAGGCCAGCTCCACCCTACACCACCATGCCCCATCCAGAGAGGTCAGCTCCACCCTACACCACCATGCTCCATCCAGAAAGGTCAGCTCCACCCTACACCACCATGCTCCATCCAGAGAGGTCAGCTCCACCCTACACCACCATGCCCCATCCAGAGAGGTCAGCTCCACCCTATACCACCATGCCCCATCCAGAGAGGTCAGCTCCACCCTATACCACCATACCCCATCCAGAGAGGTCAGCTCCACCCTATACCATCAGCCCCTTTGAGAGTGGCCAACACCACCCTGAACCCTCAATTTCCTTTCCAGTGTGAACACCACCCTCCCACCCACCCCACTACCCACCATACTAACAGGACAATACGCCAATCAGAATAGACCAACAGTGCAGAAAGACAACTATGCAGAGGCGGCACGAAGAATCTGCTGAACATAATCTGCTCAAAAAGCCATTAATTCCTTCTTTATTTTTTATCAGAAATATAATTATCTGTTTGTTATTAGAAATATAACGTATTATCATTATGAGTTCAGTTTTATATAAGCTACCCAGGAAAGGGTTAAAGTTAGCCCATATATGCTATACAGTATATATATAGATATATTTTATATTTGAGATTCTTAAATGTGGCCACCCTTTGCCTTGATGACAGCTTTGCACATTATAATTTCCCCCTTCTCTGATTGTCTGAGTGTGACCCCCTCCCCATAGGTTACTGCAGCTAGTGTTGCCAGCACTGCCATTACCCGGGTGGGGGTATAGCTTTGAGAAATTCCTTGTATAATATGCTCACCCATCCGGGGGCTTTGGCTTTATTGGACCAACCCTGCCAGGCAGGCTCAGACACTTGAGGGGGCGGTGCTGCTTTAGTGGGTCTCTGACCACGTTTATCTTTCTGTCTTGACTGCATAGGCTACAGGTTTTGCTGATCGTGAAACAAAGGTAATTGTAACGTGTGATCAGTTACTCCCCAACCCTGGTGCAAACGTAGCATACATTGGCAGATATAGCATATTGGAAGAGTGCTCATTCACCCAGTGAAACTCAAACAATCCATTAAGCACATTGACATGTTTTTATTCTATAGAGCAGCTAATCAGTCTTCTAATCAGTCTGCATTTATCTTAATGTGTTGGTAGGCTTAGTGGTTAGTGGCCAGGCCCATAACATTTCAGATGTGCATGGATGGACTGATCGTGTTATCAGGTTTTCCAGACATGCCTGACTAACAGACAGCAGGGCTGATGCAGGCAGGTAGTCCCACTCTGCTCTCCAGAGGAGTCATTCTCATAGGGGGCACAATGCTAGGTTGGACACTAGATATTCTAATGCGTGCAGACAGTATTGTCAGTGGAGGAGGAGAGAGAGTGTAGACTAGAGTGACACACACAGCGTTTGATTTGATTTTAGCTGCCGGTGATGGGCAGGACACACAGGAAGTATGTTTGTAAATGAATTTGATCGAGCTACAGTATGTAGCCTATTGATTCCTTCTTGATTAATAAATTAAACAAAAATGTTTTGTTGTTTCTCTGTAATACTAGCCACCTATACATTTTATGAAGTTGGCTTTAGCTAGCCAGCTAGATAGGTTTCCAATCTCCCAACCTCATAACTAGCTACCTAGCCATTTCAGACAATCAATCAAGTTAGAGTACACTATATTACCAAAAGTATGTGGACACCTGCTCGTTGAACATCTCATTTCAAAATCATAGGCATTAATATGGAGTTGGTCCCACTTTTGCTGCTATAACAGCCTCCCCTCTTTTGGGAAGGCTTTCCACTAGATGTTGTAACATTGCTGCGGGGACCTGCTTCCATTCAGCATCAAGAGCATAAATGGGCGTTTAGGCGTGGCTCACAGTCGGCATTCCAATTCATCCCAAAGGTGTTCGATGGGGTTGAGGTCAGGGCTCTCTGCAGGCCAGTCAAGTTCTTCCACACCGATCTCGTTAAACCATTTCTGTATGGACCTCACTTTGTGCACAGGGGCATTGTCATGCTGAAACAGGAAAGGGCCTTCCCCTTCCCCCAGACTAGAATGTCATTGTATGCTGTAGCATTAAGATTTCCCTTCACTGGAACTAAGGAGCCTAGACAGAACCATGAAGAACTGCCCCAGACCATTTTTCCTCCTCCACCAAGCTTTACAGTTGGCACTATGCTTTGGGGCAGGTAGCGTTCTCCTGGCATCCGCCAAACTCAGATTCGTCCATTGGACTGCCAGGTGGTGAAGCGTGATTCATCACTCCAGAGAACGCGTTTCCACTGCTCCAAAGTTCAATGGTGGTGTCATGACGTTGCCCTGTTGGTGAGGTTTATGACCCCCATTAATACCCTTCCCCCTTTTCTCTCTCTACTCTACAGAATGGACTCTTGGAAAGCCCTTTGTTAACATAGAGAGTAAGGTAACGTCAAAAGGTTGGGAACAGAACAACATTTCTGTAATCCAACCAGTTGAAAGTATCTGTTGGTACTTAAAGAATATGATGTCAGATCAGTTGTCTTCTGAGACATGATTACTGATGATAGGACGACATAAATTGTATCTTGGAAAGTCTACACATTCTAGTTATCAGATTCACAGTAACGTGATACATCCTAGACGTCGAGTTATCAGTGTAACAGTTTAACTTTACGTCCGTCCCCTCGCCCATACCCGGGCGCGAACCAGGGACCCTCTGCACACATCAACAACAGTCACCCACGAAGCGTCGTTACCCATCGCTCCACAAAAGCCGCGGCTCTTGCAGAGCAAGGGGAACCACTACTTCAACTCAAGGTCTCAAAGCGAGTGACGTAACCGATTGAAACGCTATTAGCGCGCACCAGCTAGCCATTTCACATCCGTTACACTCACCCCCCTTTCGACCTCCTCCTTTTCCGCAGCAACCAGTGATCCGGGTCAACAGCATCAATCTAACAGTATAACTTTACGGCGTCCCCTCGCCCCGACCCCGGGCGCGAACCAGGGACCCTCTGCACACATCAACAACAGTCACCCACGAAGCGTCGTTACCCATCGCTCCACAAAAGCCGCGGCCCTTGCAGAGCAAGGGGAACCACTACTTCAACTCAAAGTCTCAAAGCGAGTGACGTAACCGATTGAAACGCTAATAGCGCGCACCACCGCTAACTAGCTAGCCATTTCACATCCGTTACATCAGCAGCAGCTGTAAATGTGCGTGGCCTAGGAAAGGACGGACAATCTCTTCAGAACGACAGGGTACTACAACGTATCCGTTCTACCACATGACGACAGGGTACTACTAGCACACGACGACAGACTACAACGTATTCGCCCAGAAATATTCTTCGAAGGACAAGGGAGATCTCGGCTGGGCAACCCAGCCTTCCATCTTCGACCAATCTATCGAAGCGCAGCTCAGAGTAAATGTATATCTTGCATTTTCATTTTCCGAATGGGTGGTTATTTAGAATGCATAAGATTCTGTATTTACGATAGCATAGCTTCATAAGGTCTGAGAGACCCAATCCTTCTTCCCGCTCTTTCATTCAAACCCAACCCCCTTTCTTTGTGTAACCAGCCGTCATATCGGTTTCGTCCGCTAGGGACGTTTTCTTTTATGACATAATTAGTAATCAATGTATGATCCATCCTGTGTATACGTAATTCTGTGTGATTATTTAGGTATTTAGTAAATACATAATTAAGCCAAATTTTGAATTGCTGATTCAACTTGTTAGCCAGTGTTCGTGAAGGTAACCAAGAATTTTACAATGTTCAGATGAGACTGAATAAGGTGACGATTAATAATTGACTGCTATTGATATAAAATATTACCAGATCTTTAAGAGTTTATTCGGAAGACAACAGCTCTATAAACATTATTCTGTGGTGCCCCCCGACTTCCAAGTTAATTAGTTTAATCAGGTAATATTAATTACAGAGAATTGATTTGATAAAATAGCATGTCATATATCATGTAATCCATAGTAAAGACACGACAGCGGTGAGCTTTTTACAACTCCAGCCGAAGCTTGTCATTACGCATGGTGATTTTAGGATTTTGTGCGGTTGCTTGGCCATGGAAAATCATTTCATGAAGCTCTCGACGAACAGTTCTTGTGCTGACGTTGCTTCCAGTGACAGTTTGGAACTCAGTAGTGAGTGTTGCAACCGAAGACAGACAATTTTTACGTGCTACGTGCTTCAGCACTCGGCTGTCCCGTTCTATGAGCTTGTGTGGCCTACCACTTCGCTGAGCCGTTGTTGCTCCTAGACGTTTCCACTTCACAATAACAGCACTTACAGTTGACTGGGGCAGCTCTAGCAGGGCAGCAATTTGACGTTGCCACCTTTCCTTGTTGGAAAGGTGGCATCCTATAACGGTGCCATGTTGAATGTACCTGAGCTCTTCAGTACGAGCCATTCTACTGGCAATGTTTGTCTATGGAGATCGCATGGCTGTGTGCTGAATTTTATAAACCTGTCAGCAACGGCTGAAATAGCCGAATACACTAACTTGAATGGGTGTCCACATACTCTTGGCCAGGCATTGTACCTTGTCTAACTATTTTAGATGGCATGCCTGCTGGCAAGGTTGCATACTTTAGAAAATACAAAAATTGCTGTGATTCTTGGTACTATATATCAATGTGACAGTTGTACTGAACTCCATAAGGCATAAAAGTTCTTAAATAATCAATGTGCATCATTAATTAAAATTACAATTGAACCGTTCAAGAGATATGCTTAGATAACCTATGCAGGAAAATACACATTATATATTTTTTTACATAGAATTAGGCATAATGATAATGGCTCTAGATTGCAGGAAAAAGCTGTTTCAGCTGTTTGAAATGATCAGAATTCCGGAGGGGACCAGCCACCCTCAGGACCATCCCCCCTCCATCCTCACGTACTTTGAGTCCGGTCTAAAATAACGGGAGCATGACGCCCCTGTTGCTCTACACCTGTCTTGACAGCCGCGGTGGCCTCTGAAGAACCCAGCGAGTGAGGCAGGGTCCATGCTCATCTTTTCCAAGGCTGTCATGGTCGGCTGGACTGAAAGCCTGCACGTCACTGATCTGTGCCGCTGAGCACCAGTCTCATGGCCTGGACATGCACACACAGGCACACACACACGTACAGTAAGTACACACGGATGCATGCATGCACATCAGTGGAGGCTGGTAAGGGGAGGACGGATCATAGTAATGGCTGGAATGGAGTGGATATAATGGAATGCATCACATGGAAACTTATTTAATTTAATTCCATCCACTCCAGTTATAACTATGAGCCGTCCTCCCCTTACCAGCCTCCGCTGATGTACATGCATGTACACCGGATAGGTGCACATGCATGTATGGGTGTAGGAGTCTTTAGATTCTTTACTGTGGCTTGCAGTGTGTGGCAGAGACTGTAGTGTGTGTGTGTGTGTGTGTGTGTGTGTGTGTGTGTGTGTGTGTGTGTGTGTGTGTGTGTGTGTGTACCTATCCGGTGCGCACACACACACACACACACACACACACACACACACACACACACACACACACACACACACACACACACACACACACACACACACACTACAGTCTCTGCCACACACTGCAAGCCACAGTAAAGAATCTAAAGACTCCTACACCCATCTGTTCAGCATCACCCTGATTTATACCCAGGTTCTCTGTGCCTCTCTCCCAGCCTGACAAGCTGTGCCCTGCACTAATGAAGAACCCTGTTAATGACGCTTTCTATTCTCATCTCATAAGCTTGATTGTGTATAATTTGCCTCACCCCAGAAAGAATAGCATTACGACTCCAGATCCGGGGATAAAACTAAAGGTAAAATATGACCAATAGTAAAAACTATAGGGGATATACGTATATTCTGGAGTTCTATATTACAGGCTCAATACGGGCAAGGGACAGAGGAGCAGTGATCCAAATAGTGGACTCTCTCCAAGTCGTCAATGATTCCTTAATATTCAGTCCATATCTGCATTAAAAAAACATAAAGCCTGGACTAGAAATAGTTCCCTCCTGTCTGTGTTTCTCTAATGAGTAATTTACAAATTTCTCCCCTTGGAGTATCTCTGTGAATAGAAATGAATTTCATTAAATGTTTTAAATAGGTTATTATTGGTTGTTGGCAGTGGCTTTATCTAGTGGGTTTGAATAATGAATAACCTACAGCACATACAGTATCTGAGTATCAGTGTGATGTCTTGGGAGATGGCAGTATGGCGGCTGCGGAAGATTCAGAGATCATAGAACGATACGAGAGCAGATGTCTGGATCTGCTGGGTGTTTGCATGGATCCAGCTCCCACGGCCAAACCCGTTACATAAGGGGCTTGTAAGTAAGCATTTCACTGTAAGTTCTACACCTGTTGTATTCGGCGCATGTGACAAATACAATTTGATTTGATCATGATTAGGTTAAAGTGATGGATGCCAAAACAGCCCCTTGTGTTGGTGCTAGAAATCACACCTGAAATCTGTCAAATCAAATTGTATTTGTCACATACACATGGTTAGCAGATGTTAATGCGAGTGTAGCGAAATGCTTGTGCTTCTAGTTCCGACAGTGCAGTAATATCTAACAAGTAATCTAACAATCCCCAGCAACTACCTAATACACACAAATCTAAAAGGGTGAATGAGAATATGTACATGTAAGTATATGGATGAGCTATGGCTGAGCGGCATAGGCAAGGTGCAATAGATGGTAGAAAATACAGTATATACATGTGATTTGAGTAATGTAAGATATGTAAACATTATTAAAGTGGCATTATTTAGATTGCCATTGTATAAAGTGACTAGTGATCCATTTATTAAAGTGGCCAGTGATTGGGTCTCAATGTAGGCAGCAGCCTCTCTGAGTTAGTGATTGCTGTTTAGCAGTCTGATGGCCTTGAGATAAACACAGTTTTTCAGTCTCTTGGTCCCAGCTTTGATGCTACTGTACTGACCTCGCCTTCTGGATGGTAGCGGGGTGAACAGGCAGTGGCTCGGGTGGTTGATTGATGATCTTTTTGGCCTTCTTGTGACATCGGGTGCTGTAGGTGTCATGGAAAGCAGGTAGTTTTCCCCCGGTGATGCATTGTGCAGACCACCCTCTGGAGAGCCTTGAGGTTGAGGGCAGTGCAGTTGCCGTACCAGGCTGTGATACAGCCTGACAGGATGCTCTCGATTGTGGATCTATAAAAGTTTGTCAGGGTTTTGGGTGACACGCCATATTTCTTCAGCCTCCTGTCGATGTGCCCTTGAGCAAGGCACTTAACCCTAATTTACTCCAGGGGCACTGTACTACTATGGCTGACCCTGTTAAACAACACATTTCCCTACACCTATCCTGTGCATGTGACATTTAAACTTTTTGTTTTAATGTTTCGTGGGGAATCATGGAATGAATGCAACTCTGTTCTCTGTGACCGAGCCTCACAGCCCGTTCCAGAGAGTTTGGGAACCCACTGCGGAAACAGGCCCCAACTCTTGTAATTCTGCTCTAATCAGCACCCTGAGTGCCACTTCGCTCTTCTTTCCCTGCTTATCGAACGGATAATCCGCTTGTTTATTTGGGAAAAAACAAATAACGCCCTGGGAGATTTTCTGATACAAACAACACTTTTTTTCTCCATGACTCTCTGATTGAACAAGCAATGCCTCTGATGCTTCCGTCAGACATCGGTCCCGATGGAAAACCATCAGGAATATCAAGTACCACATATGTACCATACACCACATGCACACACACCATCTCCTTTCATCCCCATCAAGAACCCTCTATGGACACCAAGTCCTGATGTCTCTCCCAGTACCAGACCTGGGCGGCGGTGGGCATGGCGAGTGCACAACCCCCACTCCTCCTTCTGATTGCCATCTTGGTGTGGCAGGCACCAGGCAGACCCCTGAGGAGAGAGCCTCATCCCTGACTGGGGGTGGGGGTGGGGGGGGTCATGTGACCGTGTGCATTGATCAGGTGGAAGTTGTCGGCGCATAATGAAACATAATTATGGAGTGTAATTACACAGATCGCAGTTCCGTACAATCAGATAAAGGAGTGTATAACTGCGGTGGCGCTAATGAGAGCAGGATTGAGATCGGGGGAATCAAGCCGTAAGGAATTAAAGGAACATTCAGAGACTCGTAAACTGGAACACACGGCACCGCATGTAACACTAATTACTCTACTGTGGAGTAGGGGAGGAGATTCCCTCTACTATAGGAGAGTTCTATAGCTGCACAGATATCTTGTTATAGTGGCTACATCATAAAGGGCTGCATTCACTTGAGCTGGGGGACGGAGAAGAGGGAGGGTTTTTATGGAAGTGGGAACTTTCTCATTTCACCTCAACAGCCTGAGGATACTTAACTATAGTCACTGTGATTTCTCAGTCAGGCTTCTTTGTTAGCTAACTTTTTTCTGCCTCTACAAAATGGCCTCCACACAGACACAATTCACTGCGGTCCTGACAAATGCCACAGAGCTCTATTTACTGGTGCCTCCTACTAATAATAGTTAAATGATGATACTTGCAATGTACTGGATGGTGGTCAACCTAAAATAATAATATAAAACTTCCTCTTTAGACCTTAATTCTGAAATTATTTCCATCCCCATACGCCGAAACATCGGAATTAATTCAGCATCACATAAAACTAATCTTGTAATTTCAGGGTTTAAAGCCTCTCAGGCCGTGAAGTTAACTCAAATGCCTCTTATTCCTGCAGCTACAAACACTTCAATACACTTCAATCAGTGGTTCACAAGGTCCTGTAAAGTGTCAAATTGGAAAATGTTCTAATTGTCGACACACCGCAGTCTGACAGGAGTGTTGGACAGGCAGGGGAACTCTGGGATTTAATTAAAACTCCGCCCCACCCAGCATTGCCAGGTGACAAGCTCAGGGCAGTTCCCTTTGGAGAGGGGTGCTGAGATGATGTCCTTGGGTGGTTGAATATGCCATATTATGCCATAGAATACTTCTTGATTTTCAACCCATCTCTATACTGTTCTCTTTACTGTTCAAGGGAGATAAGAAGGACGTTGCCTTGCCTTTACATGTCATAGTTCGATTTTGGGGAATTCAGTTTGCATCACTATCGGATTACACAAGCAGTGTAACAAATTACAGGCTTCTTTCAAAAAATCTTGGAGGTGTGGTAAAAATACTTGGATGTTGGTGAGGCATGTCACCTATTCCCTTTGAAATAGCAGATACATGTTCAGGCCGAGAGAACCACTTATTGTAGTCTGCTGTGAACAGAAGTTGGCATCAAAAGCTAAACCTATCCCACGTATTTCAGTGTTGCCTGCAAGCCTTCCTTCCTTTCATCCCATTTGCACGATTATAAAAAGAGGAAATCAAATGGTATGAAATCGATTACTGGATT
The DNA here is from genome assembly GCF_016432855.1 of Salvelinus namaycush. Classification (NCBI taxonomy): domain Eukaryota; kingdom Metazoa; phylum Chordata; class Actinopteri; order Salmoniformes; family Salmonidae; genus Salvelinus; species Salvelinus namaycush. Next base: position 11,880,369 of record NC_052310.1, read on the forward strand.
CCAAAGTGATTTCCTTACTAGGCTGTCAGAATTCATTACAAAAATTGTCAAGGAGGAAACTTTGTTTTAAAGTGGGACATATATATTAATCAAGGGAGGGGAAGACTCCGTGTACCTTCTGGCCAATGTTTATCCTACATTAACCAGGATGACGGATAATGATTTCACCACTCGTTATCCATTTTCTGTTCTTTCAAGTTGATCGAAATGGACAGAAATCAGCCTTTTTGTTCTCCGTTCTTCACCTCAGACATCGGAAGAAAATAGATAACGAGTGATGAAATCATGAATCATTCTGGTTAATTGTAGGATAACCATTGGCCAGAAGCTACACGGACTGGGAAGGTTATTAAGTGGGCACTTTAGAAAAGAAAATGCAATGTATAAGATGTTTAACTATATTAGGTTCAAGTTGATGATAACAAGATCAACAGCACCACTTTTTATTCTTGTGTATTCATAGGAAGATTGTGCAGACACTTACTGTAAATACCTGTATGCTGACTTGCCTAGTTAAATAAAGGTTCAATACAATTTCAAAAAATACTGTAAATACCTGTGGTAACAAACTGTAAGTCCACTCATTTACCCATGTAACTCATCATACTGTAGCCAACTGTACTGACATACTGTGGTTAACCCTAACTTTAAAATGGCAACCTAACCCTGAATTTAATCAATATAGCATTTTTACAATGACAGTCACATATCGAAGGTTCAAAGGTAGAAATAAGATTCAAGTTAGTATCTGACGTTAAGACTGGTTGTATTTCTGTTGATTGTAACACAGTGTATTTATATAGGTTGAAGAAAAGTCAAGTTTACTGTTGCATTAAATAGGAGAGCCCTCACGGCTTTCTCAATCAAAGCTGCTCACTGCCTAAGCATGAAATGGGCCGTTCACTTTCACAAATTTACAGAGGAGTGTTGCCTGCCTGCTGCACATTTATCTGAAATTTTAATCAAGTTATGCTACACTTCAGTTCAATTAAATGAAAGAATCCCGAGATAAGAGACACAATGCTCTAGAAAATCAAGTCCGTGACCGAGATGAGAAATAATTTAGAAATGGTTATTTATTGTAAGAAATCTTAATTTTCCAGTTGTGGGAGACCTCTAGATCATTCTTTTTAGGTAGCAATAATATTCCCCAAACCAGAACATAATTTCATGGTTGTATTCCACTTAGATATACCTTTTTATGTGTATAGTAGGTCATGAAGTTCACAGTTATATTCTGCATCACTTTCCACATCACAAAATGATATGTGTTCCACCATATTATCACCCATAGATAGAATTCAATAGAAACATATGTAGTGCATTCAAAATATATATTATACTGTATAAAACTCCTTTGCTGTCCGTGTTTCTCGTGGGCACTCTCTATTGTTCTTTTTAATGGAAGAGTCTAGCAAAGATAATTTAATTGGCTTGTCTGAAAAGAAAGGGTATCGCTTGGATCTGTATGTTTGTCCTTAGAATGTGTCCCAAAGCAATGACAGAAACGAGATGAGATATCACCACTGGGTATTGGTGCTATCTTCAAACGCCCGTCTTGTACCCCATAAAGAAGACGGACTGAAGAAGATACTTGAACTACTCAGTACTTCTGAGAACCATAAAAGAGAGGCCCAACGCTCATTACAACGCTGTAGTAGAAAGAGCCCAGAGGATCCCTAGCCGCGTCCTCAAAGCATGCGCAGACCAGCTGGCTGGTGTGTTTACGGACATATTCAATCTCTCCCTATCCAATCTGCTGTCCCCACATGCTTCAAGATGTCCACCATTGTTCCTGTACCCAAGAAGGAAAAGGTAACTGAACTAAATGACTATCGCCCTGTAGCACTACCTTCTGTCATCATGAAGTGCTTTGAGAGACTAGTCAAGGATCATATCACCTCCATCTTACCTGTCACCCTAGACCCACTTCAATTTCCTTACCACCCCAATAGGTCCACAGACGAAGCAATCGCCACCACACTGCACACTGCCCTATCCCATTTGGACAAGAGGAATACCAATGTAAGAATGCTGTTCATTGACTATAGCTCAGCATTCAACACCATAGTATCCTCCAAGCTCACCATTAAGCTTGAGGCCCTGGGTCTCAACCCCGCCCTGTGCAATTGGGTCCTTGAGAATTGGGTCCACCCCCGGGTGGTGCAGGCAGGAAAGAACATCTCCACTTCGCTGATCCTCAACACTGGGGCCCCACAAGGGTGCGTGCTCAGCTCCCTCCTGTACTCCCTGTTCACCCATGACTGCGTGGCCATTCACGCCTCCAACTCAATCATCAAGTTTGCAGACGACACAACAGTAGTGGCCTTGATTACCAACAATGACGAGACAGCCTACAGGGAGGAGGTGAGGGCACTCGGAATGTGGTGTCAGGAAAACAACCTCTCACTCAACGTCAACAAAACAAAGGCGATGATCGTGGACTTCAGGAAACAGCAGATGGAGCACCCCCCTATCCACATCGACGGGACAGCAGTGGAGAAGGTGCAAAGTTTTAAGTTCCTCGGCATACACATCACGGACAAACTGAAATGGTCCAGCCACACAGACAGTGTGGTGAAGAAGGCGCAACAGCGCCTCTTCAACCTCAGGAGGCTGAATACATTTCACCTAAAACCCTCACAAACTTTTATAGATGCACAATTGAGAGCATCCTGTCGGGTTGTATCGCCGCCTGGTACGGCAACTGCACCGCCCACAACCACAAGGCTCTCCAGAGGGTGGTGCGGTCTGCACAACGCATTACCGGGGGCAAATTACTACAGCACCCGATGTCACTACCTGTTCACCCCGCTACCATCCAGAAGGCAAGGTCAGTACAGGTGCATCAAAGCTGGGAACTGAGAGACTGAAAAACAGCTTCTATCTCAAGGCCATCAGACTGTTAAACAGCAATCACTAACACAGAGAGGCTGCTGCCTACATACAGACTTGAAATCATTGGCCACTTTAATAAATGGATCACTAGTCACTTTAACAATGCAACTTTAATAATGTTTACATATCTTGCATTACTCATCTCATATGTTTATACTGTATTTTATACCATCTATTGCATCTTGCCTATGCCGCTCTGCCATTGATCCTCCATATATTCATATGTATATATTCTTATTCCATTCCTTTACTTAGATTTGTGTGTATTAGGTCGTTGTTGTGGAATTGTTAGATTACATGTTAGACATTGCTGCACTGTCGGAACTAGAAGCACAAGCATTTGTATAATATATATACAAATGATATCTGCTAACCATGTGTATGTGACCAATAACATTTGATTTGATTTGACTAGTCATCAGTTTTTTGGTCAGCTCCAAATTAAGAGAAATAGAGACAACAGTGATCAAAGGGGCAGGGCATTTTATTTGAATGTTTGGTTGATTTAGTACATGACTTCATTAATATAGCAGAAAAGCCTGAAAAATGTAGTCAAAAGAAATCACACTAGATTAAGTCTAGAAGTCTAGGATACAAAGTGCCCTTTTCACTGTGTTAAACTCAAAAGGCTATTGTTCCCTTTGGCTTATTGGGCTGTTCATTTACAATAACCAACATCTATTTTCCTTAATTAAACCTTATTATAAACTGGGTGGTTTGAGCCCTGACTGCTGATTGGCTGACAGCCGTTGTCACGTTCCTGACCTGTTTTCTCTTGTTTTGTATGTCTTTATTGGTCAGGGCGTGAGTGTTGGGTGGGCAGTCTATGTTTTCTATTTCTATGTGGGGTTTTGTGTTCGGCCTGGTATGATTCTCAATTAGAGACAGGTGTGTATCGTTTGTCTCTGATTGAGAGTCATACTAAGGCAGCCAGGGTTTCACTGGTGGTTTGTGGGTGTTTGTTTCCTGTGTTAGCGTTTGGGCCACACAGGACTGTTGCAGGTTAGTCACGTTTGTTGTTTTTGTTTATTTGTAGTGTTTGTTGGTTTGCCATTAAAATCATGAATACCTCCTACTCCGCATCTTGGTCCGATCCATGCTCCTCCTCGTCTGAGGAGAACGACATTGACAGCCGTGACAGAAACACCCACCAAACCAGGACCAAGCGGATTGGAGAAGGACGGCAAGAACCAAAGCAATGGAGAGAAGAGGAATGGACTTGGGAGGAGATCCTAGACGGTAAAGGACCCTGGGCACAGCCAGTGGAGTGTCGCCGCCCCAAAGCGGAGCTGGAGGCAGCGAAAGCGGAGAGGCGGCATTATGAGGCGCTTGCAAGGCAGAGTGGCTGGAAACCCGAGAGGCTCACCCAAAAATTTCTTGGGGGGGGGCACACGAGGAGTGTGGCAAAGCCGGGTAGGATACCTGAGCCAACTCCCCGTGCTTACCGTGGAGTGAGAGGGCGTCGTACTGGTCAGACACCGTGTTATGCGGTAAAGCGCACGGTGTCCCCAGTACGCGTGCTTAGCCCAGTGCGGGCTATTCCACCTTGCCGCACTGGGAGGGCTAGGTTGGGCATCGAGCTGGATGTCATGAAGCCGGCCCAACGTATCTGGCCTCCAGTACGTCTCCTCGGGCCGGCGTACATGGCACCAGCCTTACAGGTGGTGTCCCCGGTTCGCCTGCATAGCCCAGTGCGGGTTATTCCACCTCGCCGCACTGGCAGGGCTACGGGGACCATTCAACCTGGTAAGGTTGGGGAGGCTTGGTGCTCAAGAGCACGTGTCCTCCTTCACGGTCCGGTATACCCGGTGCCACCTCCAAGTACCAGTCCACCGGTGGCAGTCCCCCGCACCAGGCTGTCTCTCCGGGTTCTCTCTCCAGCTGCTCCCACCTGTCCAGCGCTGTCAGAGCTTTCCTCCTCTCCAGCGCAGCCAGTGCCTATACCACGCACCAGGCTGTCTCTCCGTCTCCTCCCTACAGGTCTGCCAGTCTGCCCAGAACTGCCCGTCTGCCCAGCGGTGCCTGAACTGCCCGTCTGCCCAACGCCGTCTGAGCCATCTGTCTGCCCAACGCCGTCTGAGCCATCTGTCTGCCCAACGCCGTCTGAGCCATCTGTCTGCCCAACGCCGTCTGAGCCATCTGTCTGCCCAACGCCGTCTGAGCCATCTGTCTGCCCAACGCCGTCTGAGCCATCTGTCTGCCCAACGCCGTCTGAGCCATCTGTCTGCCCAACGCCGTCTGAGCCATCTGTCTGCCCAACGCCGTCTGAGCCATCTGTCTGCCCAACGCCGTCTGAGCCATCTGTCTGCCCAACGCCGTCTGAGCCATCTGTCTGCCCAACGCCGTCTGAGCCATCTGTCTGCCCAACGCCGTCTGAGCCATCTGTCTGCCCAACGCCGTCTGAGCCATCTGTCTGCCCAACGCCGTCTGAGCCATCTGTCTGCCCAACGCCGTCTGAGCCATCTGTCTGCCCAACGCCGTCTGAGCCATCTGTCTGCCCAACGCCGTCTGAGCCATCTGTCTGCCCAACGCCGTCTGAGCCATCTGTCTGCCCAACGCCGTCTGAGCCATCTGTCTGCCCAACGCCGTCTGAGCCATCTGTCTGCCCAACGCCGTCTGAGCCATCTGTCTGCCCAACGCCGTCTGAGCCATCTGTCTGCCCAGCGCCGTCTGAGCCATCTGTCTGCCCAGCGCCGTCTGAGCCATCTGTCTGCCCAGCGCCGTCTGAGCCATCCGTCTGCCCAGCGCCGTCTGAGCCATCTGTCTGCCCAACGCCGTCTGAGCCATCTGTCTGCCCAACGCCGTCTGAGCCATCTGTCTGCCCAACGCCGTCTGAGCCATCTGTCTGCCCAGCGCCGTCTGAGCCATCTGTCTGCCCAGCGCCGTCTGAGCCATCTGTCTGCCCAGCGCCGTCTGAGCCATCCGTCTGCCCAGCGCCGTCTGAGCCATCCGTCTGCCACGAGCCATTAGAGCCGCCCGTCTGTCCCGAGCCGCTAGAGCCGTCCGTCAGTCAGGAGCCGCTAGAGCCGTCCGTCAGTCAGGAGCCGCCAGAGCCGCCAGCCAGTCAGGAGCTGCCAGAGCCGCCAGCCAGTCAGGAGCTGCCAGAGCCGCCAGCCAGTCAGGAGCTGCCAGAGCCGCCAGCCAGTCAGGAGCTGCCAGAGCCGCCAGCCAGTCAGGAGCTGCCAGAGCCGCCAGCCAGTCAGGAGCTGCCAGAGACGCCAGCCAGTCAGGAGCTGCCAGAGACGCCAGACAGTCATGAGCTGCCCTCCAGTCATGAGCTGCCCTCCAGTCATGAGCTGCCCTCCAGTCATGAGCTGCCCTCCAGTCATGAGCTGCCCTCCAGTCATGAGCTGCCCTCCAGTCATGAGCTGCCACTCAGTCCGGAGCTGCCACTCAGTCCGGAGCTGCCACTCAGTCCGGAGCTGCCACTCAGTCCGGAGCTGCCACTCAGTCATGAGCTGCTGCCCCTTATCCCGGAGCTGCTGCCCCTTATCCCGGAGCTGCTGCCCCTTATCCCGGAGCTGCTGCCCCTTATCCCGGAGCTGCTGCCCCTTATCCCGGAGCTGCTGCCCCTTATCCCGGAGCTGCTGCCCCTTATCCCGGTGCTGGCCCTTATCCCGATGCTGCCCCTTCAGTTAGGTGGGTTGAGTTGGAGGGTGGTCATTGGGAGGGGGATACGGAAGCGGGGAGTGACTATGGTGGGGTGGGGACCTCGCCCAGAGCCTGAGCCACCACCGTGGTCAGATGCCCACCCAGACCCTCCCCTAGACTTTGTGCTGGTGCGCCCGGAGTTCGCACCTTAAGGGGGGGGTTATGTCACGTTCCTGACCTGTTTTCTCTTGTTTTGTATGTCTTTATTGGTCAGGGCGTGAGTGTTGGGTGGGCAGTCTATGTTTTCTATTTCTATGTGGGGTTTTGTGTTCGGCCTGGTATGATTCTCAATTAGAGACAGGTGTGTATCGTTTGTCTCTGAGAGTCATACTAAGGCAGCCAGGGTTTCACTGGTGGTTTGTGGGTGTTTGTTTCCTGTGTTAGCGTTTGGGCCACACAGGACTGTTGCAGGTTAGTCACGTTTGTTGTTTTTGTTTATTTGTAGTGTTTGTTGGTTTGCCATTAAAATCATGAATACCTCCTACTCCGCATCTTGGTCCGATCCATGCTCCTCCTCGTCTGAGGAGAACGACATTGACAGCCGTGACAGCCGTGGTATATCACGTGTATGACAAAACATTTATTTTTAGTGCTCTAATTTCGTTGGTAAGCAGTTTATAATATATATAAGGCACCTCAGGGGTTTGTGGTATATGGCCAGTATAACACGACTAAGGGCTGTATCCAGGCACTTCGTGTTGGTCACACTTAGGAACAGCCCTTAGCTGTGGTATATTGGCCATATACCACATCCCCTCGGGCCTTATGGCTTAATTAAACCACACAATATTGCATTCAAACTTTCAAATGGCTCCAAATAGAGATATTATTACAGTAGGTGCAACTTTCAAAGGACGTTTAATCTGTCGCGAGACCTGATTTTTGCAGTCTCTCAGTGGCAGCCATTTAAATAGAACCTTTGATGCCAGAAAAACTCCAATCCAACCTTGGAGACAATGTTTAGTCACAATGAGATGAGAAAATAGGAGATTCCCCTATTCCCTTTAAATAGGACTTTTCTAATTAACACCAGAGCCAGTACTTTTTATCTTTCATCCCCCTTGCTCAGTTAGCTAAGCTATTGTGTCAGGGGGGGAATGGGGTGAGCAGAGGGATCCTCTCTCCTCATTCTGACCCTTTGCGCCACACCCTTGGCAGATGGAGCTGGGAATTGTTGCCGATAAATTAAACTGTGCTGGCACGGTGCTACAGTATTTCTACTAACACACTAGCAGACAACAACAGATGCCAAGAAAACTCCAAGGGTGATTTCAGCACAGTGAAGGAATACTAAACCCAACCATGCAATGTCCTCCTACCTCTTAACAATATGGGGCGATTGAAATGATTTTGAGGGTAAGGAGTCTTAGGATGGAAATGTGTGCTTCAGATAAAGCATGGGCAATTATTGCTCATTATGTTTTGAATAGTAGTGACAGGTCTTGTTTTCATAAAGTACTGTAACAGCGGTTCGTGTAATAACGCAAGTTATCCCAATAACTTTTCTTAAAGTAACAACTTTCCGTCGAGCTGTACGGCAACTGCACCGCCCACAACCGCAAGGCTCTCCAGAGGGTGGTGCGGTCTGCACAACGCATCACCGGGGTGCAAACCTTCCTGTTACATACACACCTGCACAGCTGAGGTAACCTTGTTTTTCGATCTGTCAGCAAGCTGGTACATGAACTGGCCATCTATTGATTCTGTTTAATTAAACATACCCTATTATCTTTTAAAGATGCACATTTCTATTTCACTGTGTGGAGGCTATGATTGACTAATTACACCTTGTCAATAACCAAGGTTTCTACATTTTAATGAGATGATAGACTCTACCTCACTCAGAGATGACAAGAACACTCCGCTTCCAAGGTGTGGAAATGTACAGTTTATCTTCTCTGGTGAGGCTGTGAGGCTAGCTGCTTTGACAGTTTCACACCTGCTCTGTGACAGATCAAATCCAGGTGGCAAAACATGAAAATGTGCTTATTGAGAAAGAGACACATATATACTTTGGTTACGTAATCTGTCCAAGGTTTCCTTTTTATTCTTTTTTTTGGTAGCATGGTAATGTCACAGGTTTGAACTAATTAGTAAACCTTACAGTGCCTTCAGAAAATATTCATACCCCTTGACTTATTCCACATTTTGTACTTTCCTAATTTTCTCAAACATCTACACACAATACTCCATAATGACAAAGTTAAAACAAGTTTTTAGATATTTTTGCAAATTTATTGAAAATTAATTACAGAAATATGTCATTTACATAAGTTAGAATCACCTTTGGCAGTGATTAGAGCTGTGCGTCTTTCTGGGTAAGCCTCTAAGAGCTTTGGACACCTGGATTGTACAATATTTGCCCAATATATATTTTTTTTAATTCTTCAAAATCTGTCAAGTTGGTTGTCGATCACTGCTAGACAGACATTTAAGTCTTGCCATAGATTTTCAAGCCGATTTAAGTCAAAACTGTCTCTACGCCACTCGGGAACATTCAATATCATCTTGGTAAGCAATTCCAGTGTATATTTGCCCTTGTGTTTTAGGCTATTGTCCTGCTGAAAGGTGAATTTGTTTTCCAGTGTCTGGTGAAAAGCAGACTGAACCAGGTTTTCCGATAGGATTTTGCCTGTGCTTAGCTCTATTCCGTTTCTTTTAATCCTAAAAATCTCCCTAGCGCTTGCTGAGGACAAGCATATCCATAACAGGATGCAGCCACCACCATGCTTGAAAATATGAAAAGTGGTACAGTACTCAGTGATGTGTTGTGTTGGATTTGCCCCAAACATAACGATTTGTATTCAGGACATAACGTTATGCTTTAGTGCTTTATTGCAAACAGCATGCATGTTTTGGAATATTTTTATTCTGTACAGGCTTCCTTCTTTTCACTCATTTAAGTTAGTGTTGTGGAGTATTTTCTTCTATCACAGCCATTAAACTCTAACCGATTTATAGTCACTATTGGCCTCATGGTGAAATCCCTGAGTGGTTTCCTTCCTCTCCGGCAACTGAGTTAGGAAGGACTCGTATATCTTTGTAGTGACTGGGTACATTGATACACCATCCAAAGTGTAATTAATAACTTCACCATACTCAGAGGGATATTCCATGCTTTTTTTCCTTTTTGCCAATCTACCAATAGGTGTCTTCCTTTGCGAGGCATTTGAAAACCGCCCTGTATTTGTGGTTGAAACTGTGTTTGAAATTGACTGCTCGACTGAGGTACCTTACAGATAATTGTATGTGTGGGGTACAGAGATGATGTAGTCATTCAAAAATCATGTTAATAAACACTAGTGTTTTTTTTATTTATTTAGGTTTGCCATAACAAACGGATTGAATACTTATTGACTCAAGACATTTCAGCTTTCATTTTTAATTAATTTGTAAAAATGTCAAAAAACATAATTCCACTTTTGTTAAGGGTGTGTACTGGAGGCGAAGTCAGGTGCAGGAGAGCAGAGTGTAGTGAACAGGCACACTTTTTATTCCGGTCCAACGAAAGCACAAAAATACATAAACGTGCCCAAACACGGAACATAGACAAAAAGTATGGCGCGTAACAATACCCACATAACATAAATACAATTTCACACTAAGACATGGAGGGGAACAGAGGACTAAACATGCAGTGTGATTAGGGAATGAAACCCAGGTGTGTATGGAACAAGACAAAACAAATGGAAATATGAAAAATGGAGCGGCGATGGCTAGAAAGCCGCTGACGTCGATCGCCGAACGCTGCCCGAACAAGGAGAGGAGCCAAAATGTACAAAATGACAATGGTTATTTTAAATACAAATTACATTAATAAAATATCCTTTAAACCCCTTAGAGTTCATTTGTATTTTTTGTTTTTGTACAGTATGTATTATGGATCCCCATGCCTTGGCAGCAGCTACTCTTCCTGGGGTCCAGCAAAAATGAAGGCAGTAAAATACATTATAATACAAATTTTAAACATTGAAATAGATTTTACAAGACATTAAGTGTGTGCCCTCTGGCCACTACAACACACTATCCAGGTGGCGTGTGTGTATGTTATGTGTGTGTCTGTTTGTACCTGTGTGTGTGACTCTTCATAGTCCTCGCTGTTCCATGAGGTGTATTTTTATCAGTTTCTTTAGATCTGATTTTACTGCTTGCTTGAGTTACTTGATGTGGAATAGAGTTCCATGTAGTCATGGCTCTATTTAGCACTGTGCGCCTTCCACAGTCTGTTCTGGACTTGGGGACTGTGAAGATACCTCTGGTGGATTGTCTTGTGGGGTATGCATGGGTGTTGTGTGCTAGTAGTTTAAACAGACAGCTCGGTGCATTCAACATGTGAATACTTCTTACAAAAACAAGTAGTGAGGAAGTCAATCTCTCCTCTACTTTGAGCCATGAGTGATTGACATGCATTTTTTTTTTAATGTTAGCTCTACCTGTACATTTAAGAGCCAGCCGTGCTGCCTTGTTCTGGACCAGTTGTAATTTTCCCAAGTCCCTCTTTGTGGCACCTGACCACATGACTGGGCAGTAGTCCATGTGCGACAAAACTAGGGCCTGTAGGACCTGACTTATTGATGTTGTTGTTAAGAAGGCAGAGCAACGCTTTATTATGGACAGACCTCTCCCCATCTTCGCTACTGTTGCATCAATATGTTTTGACCATAACCGTTTACAATCCAGGGTTACTCCAAGCAGTTTAGTCTTCTCAACTTGCTCAATTTCCACATTATTCAATGCAATATTTAGTTCAGGTTTAGGGTTTAGTGAATGATTTGTCCCAAATACAATGCGTTTTGTTGTTGAAATATTTATGATTAGCTTATTTATTGCCATCCATTCTGAAACTGACTGCAGCTCTTTGTTAAGTGTTGTAGTGATTCCACTCACTGTAGAAGCTGATCTGTATAGTGTTGAGTCATCTGCATACATGGGCTTTACACAGAACCAGGTCATTAGTAAAGATTGGAAAAACTAAGGGGCCTAAACAGCTGCCCTGGGGAATTCCTGACTCTACCTGGATTATGTTGGAGAGACTTCCATTAAAGCACATCCTCTGTGTTCTGTTAGACATGCAACTCTTTATCCACAATATAGCAGGGGGTGTAAAGCCATAACATATACATTTTTCCAGCAACGTACTATGATCGATAATGTCAAAAGCCACACTGAAGTCTAACAAAACAGCTCCCACAATGTTTTTATTATCAATTTCTCACAGCCAATCATCAGTCATTTGTGTAAGTGCCGTGCATGTTGAATGCACTTACCTATAAGCGTGCTGAAGTCTTGTTAATTTATTTACTGTAAAATAGCATTGTATCTGGTCAAACACAATTTTTTCCAAAGGCTTACTAACGATTGGTAATAGGCTGATTGGTCAGCTATTTAAGCCAATAAAAGGTGCTTTACTGTTCTTGGGTAGCAGAATGACGTTTGCTTCCCTCCAGGCCTGAGGGTACACACTTTTGAAAGATTGAGAGATGGCAAATAGGAGTGGCAATATCGTCCGCTATCATCCTCAGTCGTTTTCTATCCAAGCTGTCAGACCCAGGTGGCTTGTCATTGTCGATAGGCAACAATAACCTTTGTGTCAATCTAATTAACATAATAAAAACATCCCCATCAAATTCTGCCTTTTTAAGGTTAAGGTATGAGCTGCTACTCAATCCACTATATTCAGCTATGTTGGCCTTTCCTCATCTACGGTGGAAAGTGGCAGAGCTACAGAACTGTTTGTCAGACCAGAGATGTTTGTTCTTCTCACAAAAACACAGTGTATGGTGTTCTCTGTTTTGCTCTACGACCCCCACAAGCCCAACAGGACACGTCTGAAGTCGGTAACGCCGATGTGCCAACTTCTGACTGTAGCGGCCGAACCGTTTGGGCTACAAACTAGTATGACCCCATTATGGAAAGGGGAGACTTTCATGAACACGATGTAGTTCCCAACCCCCAGAAGAGTATTTTTGTAATCTGTGATAGTTAGAAGCCGCTGCCTCATTCGCTTTGTATCCAACCCGCTGAATTGCTCATCCACTTTGCGTAGGTCGTATTTGTACTGTTTAACTATACAATTGTCCCGGTGACCAAGCCGTGTTTATAAACAGCATCTCTCTCCTTCAGTTCTGACAAGGCTGCCATCAATCCATGGGTTTTGATCTGGGTCTGTTTTGAAAGACACCATCGGTATCACATCATCTATGCATTTTTTATGAATCCGGTGACTGAGTTGGCGTATTCATTGATGTATTTGACCCAGAACATATTTCAGTCCATGTGATTACAACAGTCTTGGATTCTGATTTGTCATACCAGTGTTGTTCAGACCTGACCAACAGGTCCCTCTTAAGTCTTTGTTTGTAGGAGGGGAGGAGCAAAATGGAGTCATGGTCTAATTTGCCGAAAGGAGGACGGGAGAGGGCCTTATGCCAGTGTCGAAAAGGCATTCAAGAGTGGAATTGTCAATGTGTTTCAAGAGTGGAATTGTCAATGTGTTGATAGTAATTTGGGAGCACGGTCCTCAAATTACCTTTGTTAAAGTCCGCCGTGACAGTCCAGTCACACCAAATTGTGTTTGATTATTTTTACTTCTCTTTACACGAAGGAAGACAAGCTCATCACAAGCAGAAGAGTCCAAAACTTCTGGAGTCATTGGTTGTCTGGACCTGCTGGGCTGACAGGAGACGAGGACGCGCTGCTGCAGGAGGTGGTTGCCTGCCAGGTTTCCACCGCCGAATCTGAGAGCTTTCAGGTACGTCTGATAGTCTCTTTTAATAGGGCTGTAGGACTGGCGTTAGTAAATGGCTTTGCAGGTAGGTGATGCAGTGGGAGGTGTCATTAGGAAACAGTATGATTCAATGTCCAATGAAAGTCATCACACTCGATCATGCAGTCAATAGAAATAAACAAACCCACAGAAAATGGCACACTCAATATTAAATAGAATAATATATATATAGAATAATTTTAAAAAAGCACATGCATGCAATATTAGATCAAATATATATCAAAATACTGTTCACTCCGTTACATTAAGATGTGCAATTTTACTTTCTGTAACAAAACCTCACACAGATCTTTACCTGGCTTTATCACAGATCTTTATCTCCTCTGAAACCAAGCAGCACACAACAGGGAGATTCCCCCCATCTTTAACCAATTAACACTGGTCACAGGGCAAGAGGCTCGTCAAATCACAAGCTTCCACAGGCTCTCCATTCTCCCGCCAAAGTTAATTGTTTGGGCGGCAGCTGGCCACGTTATTACAGACCACAGGTTACTGTTGCTCTGCCCAACATCCTCCTCCTGCCTCAGCAGTGCAGAGGTCCAGGTGTTTACTTACCCAGCTAGGTTGGCTGGCTTGCTCATGGCTTTACCTCCAGACTGGCTCGCTCTCTGCCTTTCAAAACGGACATCTGCTCGTCCACCTTGGGCGTCCAGGTTCAGAGAGTTTGATAATCATCACCGGCCAGCTCCCAAATGTCTCCCCTTCTCAATCAAGTGAGTCAACATCCCCCCTCCCTTTGTGTGCTAATGAGGATTATAATGTGGTACAACAGAAGCAGTGTTAATGGGCCTCTTTTGGCATTAAGCATCCAAATATGTGTTTGAGCGGTAGCCAAGTACCAGCAACGGTGTTGAGACGCTGTTGTGTTTGTACTTTAATGCTCCTCAGCATTTTGGTGTTAACCACAGTGATTGCTGGATGATTGCGTGTGTTGTTTTGGTTGGGCGAATCGACAAGCTTAATTATTTTGTAGCTCCACTAACCATCCAAATGCCCAAAAACACTTGAGAATGACCTTTCATGCCAAGAAGAACTACAGTATGAGTGTAAGAACGACGCCAAAAGGCAAAGGAGGAAAGTTGGGCATTTGGAGTCAAAATGGCTGTTTAGATTCTGTTTCAGATCTTTTGCCACTAATTGCTCTTTTGGCCAATCAGAGCAGATATTTTGCAATAATTGGGCAAAATATCAAAATTGAGCTGCCTGTGTAAACAAAGCCAATGAGTCACCTTTAAATTAGCAGGGGGCAAGCCTGGGTGCTCATGGGTAATATAGACACAAACAGATGGTGTATAATAACACAAGTGAGTCACAAGCATCCAATATGCCCACCCTGCCTCATATACTATATATGGGAATATCTCTGATATTGGCTGTTGTGGTGAATGCTCATGGATGAATGCTACATTTTTTAATTTGATTTATTTGAACCTTTATGTAACTAGGCAAGTCAGTTAAGAACAAATTCTTATTTACAATGACGGCCTACACTGGCCAAACCCGGACGACGCCCTATGGGACTCTCAATCACGGACGGTTGTGATACAGCCTGAATTCGAACCAGGGTGTCTGTAGTAACGCCTCAAACACTGAGATGCAGTGCCTTAGACCGCTGCGCCACTCGGGAGCCCAATGACACAGTCTGGAATTGGAGTACACTTTCGTCTTTTGAAGGAGCTCAGCTGAACACATTTCCTATTTCTCCCTCTCACCCTGATCGTCCCGTCGTGCACAGTACAGTATGTCAACAACATTCTATGCTTATGTGTAGCTTTCCAATTGGCAATCCTATAACTGCAAACAGTAATTATATACGGATGCTTGTTTCGGTGTAAATCTATTCAACATTCCATATGTTGCTGATTTGTCGTACCCTGTAATCTAATCCTTAAGCAATTTGTGAAGAAATGTACATTTTCCTGAGTAGCTCAGCCAACGAATAAATGTTTTTCCATGGGCCTCTGTGAAAGATAAATCATTATTACTAGCAGCATAAACAGTGAATCACTGAGTGTCCACTATTTCTTTCAACAAGCCTGTGAGTCACCGGGGAGATTTAACGACATGTAAATAAACAGATTTCGGGCCTCCCGGGTGGCGCAGTGGTCTAGGGCACTGCATCGCAGTGCTAACTGCGCCACCAGAGTCTCTGGGTTCGTGCCCAGGCTCTGTCGCAGCCGGCCGCGACCGGGAGGTCCGTGGGGCGACGCACAATTGGCATAGCGTCGTCCGGGTTAGGGAGGGTTTGGCCGGTAGGGATATCCTTGTCTCATCGCGCTCCAGCGACTCCTGTGGCGGGCCGGGCGCAGTGCGCGCTAACCAAGGGGGCCAGGTACACGGTGTTTCCTCCGACACATTGGTGCGGCTGGCTTCCGGGTTGGAGGCGCGCTGTGTTAAGAAGCAGTGCGGCTTGGTTGGGTTGTGCTTCGGAGGACGCATGGCTTTCAACCTTCGTCTCTCCCGAGCCCGTATGGGAGTTGTAGCGATGAGACAAGATAGTAATTACTAGCGATTGGATACCACGAAAATTGGGGAGAAAATGGGATAAAAATTTAAAAAATAAAATTAAAAAAATTAAAAATAAACAGATTTCAGCCCTTCTGTACCATTGTCTGGAACCACCAAAGTGTCCCCTGTCAGATTTGTCAATGGAGACCCTGCCATCTGTGTGACAGTGTCAGGGAGGAGGACAGATGTCTGTTCCAGTTCTGGAATGTTGCTCTTCCAAAGTCTGACAGTCCTGGACATGACGGCTAGGGAGGGTTCTATCTAGAATGTCAGCCTTTGCCCGACTGATGTGCTTTCCTGTCCTATCAGACTCTCTGGCCCTGTCTGTTTCTGTAATGATGTGTTTGTTTAGGTTAGAGCCAGATGTTCAAGATATGCTGCTTGGGACTCTGTCTCTCTCATGGCACCATAGTTACAGCTCTCATAACAATGCATGTACTCTTATCCATTCAATATTAGCCTACACTGTATATATATATTTTTGTTAGGTGGTGGATCAGCTTTATTGCAAATAGATTGTGGCTTCTATCAATGTAATTGTCTGCATCATTTCCAATCCATATATATATTTGTATTAATATATATTATTTGATATTGTCACGCCCTGATCTGTTTCGCCTGTCCTTGTGATTGTCTCCACCCTCTCCAGGTGTCGCTTATTTTCCCCAGTGTATTTATCCCTGTGTTTCCTGTCTCTCTGTGCCAGTTCGTCTTGTATGTTTCCAAGTCAACCAGCGCTTTCCCGTTTTCCTGCTTTTTGCATGTACCCGCCTACCTGACCATTCTGCCTGCCTTGACCACGAGCCTGTCTGCCACTCTGTACCTCCTGGACTCTGATCTGGTTTTGACCTTTTTGCATGTCCACGACCATTCTCTTGCCTACCCCTTTGGATTAATAAACATTGTAACACTCCAACCATCTGCCTCCTGTGTCTGCATTTGGGTTTCATCTTGTGCCTAGATAGATATATACACTAACATTCAAATGTTTGGGGTCACTTAGAAATGTCCTTGTTTTTGAAAGAAAAGCACTTTTTGTCCATTAAAATAACAAAATTGATCAGAAATACAGTGTAGACATTATTAATGTTGTAAATGACTATAGTAGCTGGATACGGCAGAATTCTTTTAATGGAATATCTCACTCAGCAAAAAAAGAAACGTCCTCACTGTCAACTGCGTTTATTTTCAGCAAACTTAACATGTGTAAATATTTGTATGATCATAACAAGATTCAACAACTGAGACATAAACTGACATGTGACTAACTGAAATGGAATAATGTGTCCCTGTACAAAAAGGGGGTCAAAATCATAAGTAACAGTCAGTATCTGGTGTGGCCACCAGCTGTAGTAAGTACTGCAGTGCATCTCCTCCTCATGGACTGCACCAGATTTGCTAGTTCTTGCTGTGAGATGTTACCCCACTCTTTCACCAAGGCACCTGCAAGTTCCCGGACATTTCTGGGGGGAATGGCCCTAGCCCTCACCCTCCAATACAACAGGTCCCAGACATGCTCAATGGGATTGAGATCTGGGCTCTTTGCTGGCCTTGGCAGGACACTGACATTCCTGTCTTGCAGGAAATCATGCACAGAACAATCAGTATGGCTGGTAGGATTATCATGCTGGAGGGACATGTCAGGATGAGCCTGCAGGAAGGGTACCACATGAGGGAAGAGGATGTCTTCCCTGTAACGCACAGCATTGAGATTGCCTGCAATGACAACAACCTCAGTCCGATGATGCTGTGACATACCGCCCCAGACCATGACAGACCCTCCACCTACAAATCGATCCCGCTCCAGAGTACAGGCCTAGGTGTAACGCTCATTCCTTCAACGATAAACGCGAATCCGACCATCACCGCTGATGACACAAAACTGCGACTCATCAGTGAAGAGCACTTTTTGCCAATCCTGTCTGGCCCAGCGAGGGTGGGTTTGTACCCATAGGCAACGTTGTTGCCAGTGATGTCTGGTGAGGACCTGCCTTACAACAGTCCTACAAGCGTTCAGTCCAGCCTCTCTCAGCCTATTGTGGACATTCTGAGCACTGATGGTGGGATTGTGCGTTGCTGGTGTAACTCGGGCAGTTGTTGTTGCCATCCTGTACCTGTTCCGCAGGTGTGATGTTCGGATTTTCCGATCCTGTGCAGGTGTTGTTACACGTGGTCTGCCGCTGCGAGGACGATCAGCTGTCCGTCCTGTCTCCCTGTAACACTGTCTTAGGCGTCTCACAGTAGACATTGCAATTTATTGCCCTGGCCACATCTGCAGTCCTTATGCCTCCTTGAAGCATGCCTAAGGCACGTTCATGCAGATGAGCAGGGACCCTGGGCATCTTTCTTTTGGTATTTTTCAGAGTCAGTAGAAAGGCCTCTTTAGTGTCCTAAGTTTTCATAACTGTGACCTTAATTGCCTACCATCTGTAAGCTGTTAGTGTCTTAACGACCGTTCCACAGGTGCATGTTCATTAATTGTTTATGGTTCATTGAACAATTATGGTAAACAGTGTTTACACCCTTCACAATAAAGATCTGTGAAGTTGTTTGGATTTTTACGAATTATCTTTGAAAGACAGGGTCCTGAAAAAGGGTAATTTCTTTTTTGGCTGAGTTTACATAGGCGTACATAGGCCCCTTATCAGCAACCATCACTCCTGTCTTCCAATGGGATGTTGTGTTAGCTAATCCAAGTTTATCATTTTAAAAGGCTAATTGATCATTAGAAAACCATTTTGCAATTATGTTAGCACAACTGAAAACTGTTGTACTGAGTAAAGAAGCAATAGAACTGACCGTCATTAGACTAGTTGAGTATCTGGAGCATCAGCATTTGTGGGTTCGATTACAGGCTCAAAATAGCCAGAAACAAATAACTTTCTGAAACGCATCAGTCTGTTCTTGTTCTGAGAAATGAAGGCTATTCCATGTGAGAAACTGCCAAGAAACTGAAGATCTCGTACAACGATGTGTACTACTCCCTTCACAGAACAGCGCAAACTTGCTCTAACCAGAATAGAAAGAGGAGTAGGAGGCCCCGGTGCACAACTGAGCAAGTACATTAGAATATCTAGTTTGAGAAACCGATGCCTCACAAGTCCTCAACTGGCAGCTTCATTAAATAATACCCGCAAAGCACCAGTCTCAATGTCAACAGTGAATAGGCGACTCCGGGATGCTGGCCTTCTAGGCTGCTTTTCCTATACTCTGCGGTCCAACTCATCCAAAACCATCTCAAATGGGTTGAAGTTGGGTGATTGTGGAGGCCAGGTCATCTGATGCAGCACCATCACTCTCCTTCTTGGTCAATAAGCCCGTCCACAGCCTGGAGGTGTGGTTTGGCTCATTGTCCTTGTGAAAAACAAATGATAGTCCCACAAAGGAGTCCAGAACAAGGAACACATTTCCACAGGTCTAATGTCCATTGCTCGTGTTACTTGGTCCAAGCAAGTCTCTTCTTATTATTGTCCTTTTAATAGTGGTTTCTTTGCAGCAATTTGACCATGAAGGCCTTATTCACACAGTTTCCTCTGAACAGTTGATGTTGAGAGGTGTCTGTTACTTGAAATCTGTGAAGCATTTATTTAGGCTGCAATTGCTGAGGCTGGTAACTCTAGTGAACTCTAGGTGACTCTGGGTCTTCCTTTCCTGTGGCGGTCCTTGTGAGAGCCAGTCCCATCATAGCGCTTGATGGTTTTTGAGACTGCACTTGAAGAAATGTTCAAATTACTTGAAATGTTCCGCATATCTTACAGTAATGATGGACTGTCGTTTCTCTTTGCTTACTAGAGCTGTTCTTGCCATAATATGGACTTGGTCTTTTGCCAAATAGGGCTATCTTCTGGATACCACGCCTACCTTGTCACAACACAACTGATTAGCTCAAGCGCATTAAGAAGGAAAGAAATTCCACAAATTAACTTTTAAGTAGGCACACCTGTTAATTGAAATGCATTCCAGGTGACTACCTAATGAAGCTGGTTGAGAGAATACCAAAAGTGTGCAAAGCTGTATCAAGGCAAAGCGTGGCTACTTTGAAGAATCTCAAATATATATATATATACAGTGGGGAGAACAAGTATTTGATACACTGCCGATTTTGCAGGTTTTCCTACTTACAAAGCATGTAGAGGTCTGTAATTTTTATCATAGGTACACTTCAACTGTGAGAGACGGAATCTAAAACAAAAATCCAGAAAATCACATTGTATGATTTTTAAGTAATTAATTTGCATTTTATTGCATGACATAAGTATTTGATACATCAGAAAAGCAGAACTTAATATTTGGTACAGAAACCTTTGTTTGCAATTACAGAGATCATACGTTTCCTGTAGTTCTTGACCAGGTTTGCACACACTGCAGCAGTGATTTTGGCCCACTCCTCCATACAGACCTTCTCCAGATCCTTCATGTTTCGGGGCTGTCGCTGGGCAATACGGACTTTCAGCTTCCTCCAAAGATTTTCTACTGGGTTCAGGTCTGGAGACTGGCTAGGCCACTCCAGGACCTTGAGATGTTTCTTACGGAGCCACTCCTTAGTTGCCCTGGCTGTGTGTTTCGGGTCGTTGTCATGCTGGAAGACCCAGCCACGACCCATCTTCAATGCTCTTACTGAGGGAAGGAGGTTGTTGGCCAAGATCTCGCGATACATGGCCCCATCCATCCTCCCCTCAATACGGTGCAGTCGTCCTGTCCCCTTTGCAGAAAAGCATCCCCAAAGAATGATGTTTCCACCTCCATGCTTCACGGTTGGGATGGTGTTCTTGGGGTTGTATGCCATTCCAGGCGGTGATACAGCCCGACAGGATGCTCTCCTTTGCATCTGTAAAATTTGTTCGGGTTTTAGGTGACAAGCCAAATTTCTTCAGCCTCCTGAGGTTGAAGAGGTGCTGTTGCGCCTTCTTCACCACACTGTCTGTGTGGCTGGACCATTTCAGTTTGCCTGTGATGTGTACGCTGAGGAACTTAACTTTGCACCTTCTCCACTGCTGTCCCGACAATGTGGATAGGGGGGTGCTTCCTCTGCTGTTTCCTGAAGTCCACGATCGTTTCCTTTTGTTGACGTTGAGTGAGAGGTTGTTGTCCTGACACCACACTCCGAGTGCCCTCCTCCCTGTAGGCTGTCTCGTCATTGTTGGTAATCAAGCCCACTACTGTTGTGTCGTCTGCAAACTTGATGATTGAGTTGGAGGCGCGCATGGCCACGCAGTTATGGGTGAACAGGAGTACAGGCGGGGGCTGAGCACGCACCTTTGTGCAGCCCCAGTGTTGAGGATCAGCGAAGTGGAGGTGTTGTTTCCTACCTTCACCACCTGGGAGCGGCCCGTCAGGAAGTCCCGGACCCAATTGCACAGAGCGGGTTGAGACCCAGGGTCTCAAGCTTAATCATGAGCTTGGAGAATACTATGGTGTTGAATGCTGAGCTATAGTCAATGAACAGCATTCTTACATAGGTATTCCTCTTGTCCAGATGGGATAGGGCAGTGTGCAGTGTGATGGCGATTGCTTAGTCTGTGGACCTATTGAAGTGGGTCTAGGGTGACAGGTAAGGTGGAGGTGATATGATCCTTGACTAGTCTCTCAAAGCACTTCATGATGACAGATGTGAGTTCAGCTACCTTTGCCTTCTTGGGTACAACAACAATGGTGGTCATCTTGAAACATGTAGGAACAGCAGACTGGAATAGGGAGAGATTGAATATGTCCGTAAACACACCAGCCAGCTGGTCTGCACATACTCTGTGGACGCGGCTAGGGATGCCGTCTGGGCTGGCAGCCTTGCGAGGGTTAACAAATTTAAATGTCTTACTTACATTGAAGACGGAAGTCCTTGATAGTGGGCCGTGTCAGTGGCACTGTATTATCCTGAAAGCGGGCAAAGAAGGTGTTTAGTTTGTCTAGCAGCAAGACGTCGGTGTCCGTGAAGTGGCTGGTTTAACTTTTGTAGTCTTTGATTGTATGTAGACCCTGCCACATACGTCTCGTGTCGGAGCCGTTGAATTGCAACTCCACTTTGTCTCTATACTGACATTTCACTTGTTTGATTGCCTTGCGGAGGGAATAACTACACGGTTTGTATTCTGCCATATTCCCAGTCACCTTTCCATGGTTAAATGCGGTGGTTTGCACTTTCAGTTTTACGCAAATGCCGCCA
This sequence comes from Salvelinus namaycush, assembly GCF_016432855.1. Classification (NCBI taxonomy): domain Eukaryota; kingdom Metazoa; phylum Chordata; class Actinopteri; order Salmoniformes; family Salmonidae; genus Salvelinus; species Salvelinus namaycush. The sequence goes on from NC_052310.1 coordinate 11,902,373, forward strand.
TCTATCAACAGTTTCTGGTTAGGGTAGGTTTTAATAGTCACAGTGGGTACAACATCTCCAATACACTTCCTTTATAAACTCACTCACCGAATCAGCGTATACGTCGATATTTTTCTCTGAGGCTACCCGGAACATGTCCCAGTCCGTGTGATCAAAACAATCTTGAAGCCTGGATTCCCGATTGGTCAGACCAGCGTTGAATAGTCCTTAGTACGGGTACATCCTGTTTGAATTCCTGCCTATAGGAAGGGAGGAGCAAAATGGAGTCATGGTCAGATTTGCCGAAAGGAGGGCGGGGGAGGGCCTTGTATACATCGCGGAAGTTAGAATAGCAGTGATCCAGTGTTTTACCAGTGCGAGTGCTACAGTCAATATTCTGATAGAATTTAGGTAGCCTTGTTCTCAAATTTACTTTGTTATAATCCCCAGCTACAATAAATGCGGCCTCAGGATATGTGGTTTCCAGTTTTCATAAAGTCCAGTGAAGTTCTTTGAGGGCCGTCGTGGTATCGGTTTGAGTGGGGATATACACGGCTGTGACAATAACCGAGGATAATTCCCTTGGGAGATAATACGGTCGGCATTTGATTGTGAGGAATTCTAGGTCAGGTGAACAAAAGGACTTGAGTTCCTGTATGTTACAATTACATCATGAGACGTTAATCATGAAACATACACTCCTGCCCTTCTTCTTCCCAGAGAGATGTTTATTCCTGTCGGCACGACGCACAAAGAATCTAGGTGGCAATTTTTCAGACATTCCTGAACCTGTGACCAAAAACAAGCCACATATGGACAGTACCAAAACGATCTAATAATTCTGTCTCTTCGCAGAAAAATCTTCAGAGCTGGGATGGTTGTATCCCCCATATATATAACATTCTATTGGTTGCAAAAAGTTGAAAAAGCCGGTTTTAAATTAAACTGGTATACTTTTTTATTTATCACAATTTTCTTTAACCATTTTTTGTTTGTAATGCAGGGCCGACAGACAAGTTCCTTACTTTCTCCCCCTTCCACTTACCTCTTCTATTTTTGTGGTAATGCTGCAATTAGTTGGTTGCTGGGTAGAGCATACATTTCCATATTTGTGTTCGCTGCATGTGTGACATAACCATTTATGATATAATTTACAAAGTTGCATAATTTCCAAAGTGACTATAATGAGATACAAGTTTCAATTATATTTATCATCATGTTTGTACCAGCACGTTACATGTGCAACAAAAAAAGAACAACTCTAGACCACCTTTACAGAGACGTGTACAAAGCCACCTCCGGTGAGACAAGTGGTGGTTGTCTGTGTCTATTTGTCAATAACAGGTGGTGCGCGAAATCACATTTTAAAGAAATCTCAATGTTATCGCATGAGAAGCTGTAGACCACACTATTGTTGTCCATGGAGAATAAGAGCATCTCCTCCCAGCTTGCCCACTGCACTGAGACTAGGAAACACTGTCACCACTGATAAATCTACAATAATTGAGAATTTCAATAAGCATTTTTCTACGGCTGGCCATGCTTTCCACCTGGCTATCCCTACCCCGGTCAACAGCCCTGCGCCCCCCACAGCAACTTTCCCAAGCCTCCCCATTTCTCCTTCACCCAAATCCAGATAGCTGATGTTCTGAAAGAGCTGCAAAATCTGGACACCTACAAATCAGCCGGGCTAAACAATCTGGACCCTATCTTTCTAAAATGATCAGCCGAAATTTTTGTAACCCCTATTACTAGCCTGTTCAACCTCTCTTTCGTATCATTTGAGATCCCCAAAGATTGGAAAGCTGCCGCGGTCATCCCCCTCTTCAGAGGGGGAGACACTCTAGACCCAAACTGCTACAGACCTATATCTATCCTACCCTGCCTTTCTAAGGTCTTCGAAAGCCAAGTTAACAAACAGATCACCGACCATTTCGAATCCCACCGTACCTTCTCCGCTATGCAATCTGGTTTCAGAGCTGGTCATGGGTGCACCTCAGCCACGCTCAAGGTCCTAAACGATATCATAACTGCCATCAATAAGAGACATTACTGTGCAGCTGTATTCATCGACCTGGCCAAGGCTTTCGACTCTGTCAATCACCACATTGTTATCAGCAGACTCAACAGCCTTGGTTTCTCAAATGACTGCCTCGCCTGGTTCACCAACTACTTCTCCGATAGAGTTCAGTGTGTCAAATCGGAGGGCCTGTTGTCCGGACCTCTGGCAGTCTCTATGGGGGTGCCACAGGGTTAAATTCTCGGGCCGACTCTCTTCTCTGTATACATCAATGATGCCGCTCTTGCTGCTGGTGATTCTCTGATCCACCTCTACGCAGACGACACCATTCTGTATGCTTCTGTCACATGTGCAACGAGGAAAAACAACTCAAGACCACCTTTACTCCACACGCAGAGACGGGTACAAAGCTCTCCCTCGCCCTCCATTTGGCAAATCTGACCATAATTCTAACCTCCTGCTTACAAGCAAAAACTAAAGCAGGAAGCACCAGTGACTCGGTCTATAAGAAAGTGGTCAGATGAAGCAGATGCTAAGCTACAGGACTGTTTTGCTAGCACAGACTGGAATATGTTCCGGGATTCTTCCTATGGCATTGAGGAGTACACCACATCAGTCACTGGCTTCATCAATAAGTGCATCGATGACGTCGTCCCAAAAGTGACCGTACGTACATACCCCAACCAGAAGCCATGGATTACAGGAAACATACCCAATGAGCTGAAGGGAAGAGCTGCCGCTTTCAAGGAGCAGGATTCCAACCCAGAAGCTTATAAGAAATCTGCTATGCCCTCTGACGAACCATCAAACAGGCAAAGCGTCAATACAGGACTATGATTGAATCGTACTACGCGCTCCCTCCAGTACTACTATTCACTAACCGGTGCCCCCGTACATTGACTCTGTACCGGTACACCTTGTATATAGCCTCGCTTCTTATTTTACTGCTGCTGTTTAATTTAATTTTCTATTATTTACTGATCTATTTTTTTTACTTAACACTTATTAATTTCTTAAGTTCTTAAATCATTGTTGGTTAAATGCTTGTGAGTAAGCATTTCACTGTAACGTCTACACCTGTTATATTCTGCGCGTGTGACAAATAGAATTGGATTTGATTTGACTACAGCTCAGCGTTCATCACCATAGTGATCACCAAAGCTCATCACTAAGCTAAGGACCCTGGGACTAAACACCTCCCTCTGCAACTGGATCCTGGACTTCCTGACGCTGCCGTTTCCAGCTTTAATAATAATTTACAACATTAACAATGTCTACACGGTATTTCTGATCAATTTGTTCTCATTTTAATGGACAGAAAATGTGCTTTTCTTTCAAAACAAGGACATTTCTAAGTGACCCCAAACTTTTGAACGGTAGTGTATATATATCTTAATTTATTTCTATAATTAACAAATTATATGTATAATAATGTAAGCACTTCCTACGAAAGATTGTGACTTATAACCAGGACTGGCATTTCAAAGAAATGTTGGCAAGCAATTATTATTTTGGGAAACAATTATTGTGATTAATCCTGTATTGTCCTGAACATCACCATCCCATAGCAACAGATGTGGGATACATACACACCCTTCCCCCACCACAAACAACCACAAGCTCAGATGTTCAACAGTTGTTCCATCCCCGAGCCCGACTCAAGAGAAGACTTAATGTGCAAATGCATATACAGTCGTAGCTGTTTGAGAAAGCACACAACATTTTGCAAGAATTGGCAGATTTGCATAACCAATGTCAAGTCCTAGCTGATGGAGCTCAGATACACCCCTTCCCCTTAAACACACACTGGTCCCCCGTTGTGAACATTTCCCCAAGCATCTCTGAGCAGTCAGACCTTTTGGTTATTTTGTGCCACCAGGGCCATTATAATTTGCACCCTCTCTGATTGTCTGATTGTGACCCCCTCCCCATGGGTTACTGCAGCTAGTGTTGCCAGCACTGCCACTACCTGGATGGGGGTCTCCACAGGAATTCCCACCGGCTAGGTACAAGGTCGTCAAGGTTCTCATTAGCAGCTTAAGCAGCTTTTTACTTGTATTTTATGCTCACCCACCCGGAGGCTTTGGCTTTGTTGGACCAACCCTGCTAAATATTGTCAAACAAACATACAGTTGAAGTCGGAAGTTTAAATACACTTAGGTTGGAGTCATTAAAACTCGTTTTTAACCACTCCACAAATTTCTTGTTAACAAACTATAGTCTTGGCAAGTCGGTTACGACATTGTCGTGTCTTTACTATCATTAAATGAAGACTTTTAGTTTTTATCAAAGATTCTCTGTAATTAGTATTACGCGATTAAACTGATTAATCATGTAACTGTAATTAACTAGGAAGTCGGGGCACCAAGGAAAATATTCAGATTACAAAGTTATAATTTCCTAATACATTTTCAGATATTTTCTATCTGATCAATTAGTCTTCAAATTAATGAATTATTTACTTTACCTCACGTTAGTCTCATTCCAAACGTCGTAAATTGTTGGTTATCTGCACGAACCCAGTCTTCACTATGAGTCACCTATACATCAATTGTCTTAAATCATTTATATATTTTCTAAGTAATTCACAGAAATGCATAAACAAACAAACAAAGTAAATATGGTTACAAGAAATGATAGGAGAATGTGCCCTAGTGGGCTAAACCGGCATGGCGGCTTGTTAGACAAAAGGGAAGTGGGGGTCGACTAGAAGTCACTACAGAGTTAATAATTATAACAATTGAAATGCTAATCCTTTGCACATGAATGCTCACTCATTCGGGAACAATTGCAATCAATTTCACATTCTTAAAATGAAGTGGTGATCCTAACTGACCTAAGACAGGGAATTTTTACTCTGATTAAATGTCAGGAATTGTGAAAAACTTAGTTTAAATGTATTTGGCTAAGGTGTATGTAAACTTCTGACTTCAACTGTAGGTAATTCATAGATTTGTTAACCACACCCATCAAACTTCACAAAATACGAATCTCTAATATTGCTAGCTAGCAAATAATGGAACATTGGTGGTGGTCCAAAAAGCTCCAATGCTGTCAGTTTGCTTTTGGTGCCACTGCTCAAAACGATTTGTTTTAATGTCGTATAGGTCTTTGTAAAAAAAAAAAATAATAATTGAGGAACTGCAGTTTTATCAGACATTTTGTTGGTTTTGGCTAGTTAGCTAATATCGCTAGCTGGTCAATGACGGAACATTGATAATGATCCATAAAGATCCAATGCGGTCATTTTGATTTTGGCAGCAGAGATTGTGCTACTGAGGAACCAGAAGTGGAAACCTGTTTGTGAAAGGTGATTTAGGCCAGGATTCAATCTGATAGTGCTTTTGTCAGCAAATGCACCTTTTTAAAGGCAATGTTCCTGCGTTCGCAGAGACCACATTCACAGTAAATGCTGCAAATGTTGGCTTAATCGGAAATTACCTTTTAAAACGGCAACATAGCCACTTAAAGGCCCAGTGCAGTCAAAATGTAATTTCCTTGTTTTATATACATTTCCACACTGAGGTTGGAATAATACTATGACATTTTGGAAAATGATGATAATGCCTGTTTGTGTAAGAGCTGTTTTAAAAATGGCGCCTGAAATTTCTGATGTTTTGGTGGGATGGAGTTTTGGCCTGCCTGTTGATATCACCAGGCGGTAAATTAGTTAATAGACCAATAAGAAAGAGCTCCAAACCTCTCTTCCAATAACAGCTAGTTTTCAGTTATCCACTCTACATTCAGAACACACCCAGACAGTCCTAGCTCTTGGTTGAGAAATTGCTCTTGCTAAGAAGCTATTTTTGACATTTTTAATTGAAAACAATCACATATGGTAGTTAATAATTCTTATTGAGGTAAAGGATGCGTTTGTAAATTCACTCTGGCTATCTACTCCGATTTAAGAGCACTCGTCTGAGTGTGCCAGAGCGCAGAATAACTGATGTATTTACAAACGTGCAACACCTGTTGAATATGACAGGTGTCAGTAAAAAAAAAAAAATTGTTGCCAGCACCACAGTTAGTCACCAATGCTCTAGACAACATGAAAACAGCCTAACCACCTCTGCTAGGGCAAGTAAAATGGTAAGAGTGAGGTATTCTCTCATTTGTGTCTGGAAGTAGCTACAGTAGCACACTAGCCAACTTTAGCCAGTAAGCTTGGGTGCTTGACTGCCGTTGAGGTCAGAACTCCTCGGTTAGAGCCTTGAGTGTGCGCTAGGAACGCTCCGAGAGCGAAGCACTCTGAATTTATGAACGGACAATCTGACAATGTTCTGAATTTACGAACGGTCAGAGCACACTTTAACACTCCAGAGTGAATTTATGATAGCCCCAAAAACAGCTTCATTGGACATTTAACCTTTTTAAGGTGAGTAAATAAATTGACACATTTGACCTGACTTCATGGTTACAGTAAATTATTTTGGCTAGAAAGTTGGATGGCTAACCTAAGCTGGCTAATGAGTGTTCTTGCTAGTTGGCTAGCTAGCCACTGCTAGGGTTGCAAATTTTGGGAAATATTCAGAGGTGGAAACTTTCCGTGGGAATTAACGGGAATATATGGGAATTAATGGAAATATACTTAATGAATATTAATACCATTTAAATGTTGATGTAACACAAAACAATCACGGACAAAACAGAAAGGTAGACGAGAGGGTAAATAAGGAACATAATAAGGGAATAGAAATCAGGTGTGCGTAATCAAGACAAAACAAAAGGAAAAAGGAAACATGGATCGGTGATGACTAGAAAGCCGGTGACGTCGACTGCCGAACGCCGCCCGAACAAGGAGAGGAGCCGACCTCAGCCGAAGTCGTGACAGAATGATCCCCAATGATCCATCGCATCTCCCAAAAACGTTTTCTACATACATCTGTAAAATGATCGTCTAGAAACTAAAGCTCTGGTTGTCTTCCTCTCAGGCTTCCATGTCTTCTCCCTGGACCTCCTCAATATCCACCTCTTGAACACCAGACTCCGAGGTCTCATTTTCACTGTCACTTTCCAACATTGTTGAGGATGGCTCGTTGTCAGGTTCAAAAAGCCTTAAATTTGCCCGGATGGCCACCAATGTTTCAACCCTTGTATTGGTCAGCCTGTTGCATGCTTTGGTGTGTGTGTTCCCAAACAAGGACCAGTTGTGCTCTGAGGTGGTTGATGTTGGTGGGATTTGGAGGATGATGGAGGCAACAGGGGAAAGGGCCTCGATCCACAAAGTCCCTTCCACCAGGTGGCTGATGAGATATGTTGGCATGACTGCCATATTCCATCTCCATCCCAAAGCCTTTGCTTGGAAGTGTACTTCTCCAGACTGCCAAGAACCTTGCCCTCATCCAGGCCAAGGTGGAGAGACACAGTAGTGATGACACCATAGGCCTTGTTGATCTCTGCACCAGCCAGCATACTTCGGGTCCAACATGTACGCCGTGGCGGGTATGGGCTTCTGGCAGAAGTCTTCATGCTTTTTGATATATTTCAGAATTGCAGTTTCCTCTGCTTGGAGCAACAGTGAAGTGGGCAGGGCAGTACAGATTTATTCTCTTATATCTGCAAGCAGAGTCTGGACATCAGACAGGATGGCTTTGTCTCCCTCAATCCGAGCAATGGCTACTATTATAGGTTTCAGGACTTTCAGGCTGCTTACCACTCTCTCCCAAAATACATCATCCAGGAGGATCCTCTTGATGGAGCTGTCCATATCGGCAGACCGTGATATGGACATTTCCTGGAGAGACTCCTTCCCCTCCAGGAGACTGTCAAACATGATGACAACACCACCCCAAATTTTTTTAATGATTTTTTTTAAATAAGCACTTTTTTCCCCCACTTCACCATTTGGACTATTTTGTGTATGTCCATTAAATGAAATCCAAATAAAAATCAATTTAAATTACAGGTTGTAATGCATTAAAATAGGAAAAACGTACGTAAAAATTTGGAACCACCAAGACTCTTCCTAGAGCTGGCTGCCTGGCCAAACTGAGCAATAAGGGGAGAAGAGTATTGGTCAGGAAGGTGAACAAGAACCCGATGGTCACTCTGGCAGAGCTCCTGAGTTCCTCTCTGGAGATGGGAGAACCCTCCAGAAGGACAATCATCTCTGCAGCACTCCAACAATCAGGCCTTTATGGTAGAGCGGCCAGATGGAAGCCACTCCTCAGTAAAAGGCACATGACAGCCCGCTTGGAGTTTGCCAAAAGGCACCTAAAGACTCTCAGACCATGATAAACAAGATTCTCTGGTCTGATAAAATCAAGATTGAACTCATTGGGCTGATTGCAAAGCGTCACGTCTGGAGGAAACCAGGCGCCATTCCTATGGTGAAGCATTGTGGTGGCAGCATCATGCTCTGGGGATGTTTTTGTCAGCAACAGGGACCGGGAGACTAGTCAGGATCAATGGAAAGATGAACGGAACAAAGTACAGAGAGATCCTTGATGAAAACCTGCTCCAGAGTGCTCAGGACCTTAGACTGGGGCGAAGGTTCACCTTCCCAACAGGACAGGGACTCTAAGCACACAGCCAAGACAACGCAGGAGTGGATTCGGAACAAGTCTCTGAATGTCCTTGAGGGACCCAGCCAGAGCCCGGACTTAAACCTGATCGAACATCTCTGGCAAGACCTAAAAATAGCTATGCAGTGACAGTCCTCATCCAACCTGACAGAACTTGAGAGGATCTGCAGAGATGAATAGGAGAACTACCCACATACAGGTGTGCAATCTTGTAGCGTTATACCAAAGAAGACTCAAGGATGTAATCGCTGCAAAAGGTGTTACACAAAGCATGGAGTAAATGGTCTGAATACTTATGTAAATGTGATAATTTATTTTTAAAATTTTAATACATTTGCAAAAATGTATTGAAACCTGTTTTTGCTTTGTTATTTTGGGGTATTGTCATTGCGCATGGTGATCTTAGGCTTGTGTGCGGCTGCTCGGCCATAGAAACCCATTTCATGAAGCTCCCGACAAGCAGTTATTTTGCTGACGTTACTTCCAGAGGCAGTTTGCAACTCGGTAGTGAGTGTTTGAAACCGAGGACAGATCATTTTTACACACTTCAGCACTTGGCGGTCCCGTTCTGAGCTTGTGTGGCCTACCACTTTGTGGCTGAGCTGTTGTTGCTCCTAGATGTTTCAACTTCACAATAACAGCATTTACCATGGACCGGAGCAGCTCTAGCTGGGCAGAAACTTTACGAACTGACTTGTTGAAAAGGTAGCATCCTATGTCTGTGCCATGTTGAAAGTCACCGACCTCCATTTGTCTATGGAGATTGCATGGCTGTGTGCTTGATTTTATACACCTGTCAGCAACCGTGAGGGTGAAATAGCTGAATCCACTAATTTAGTAAGGTAAACACGTGTCAGAATCACCTTCTGCAGCAATTTACAGCTGTGTGTAATGAACACGATGGGAGACAGAGAGCTGGTTTCAAGCGCAGGGCACAGCAGGTGTTTATTGTAAAGGACCACAGGAGGAGGGAGGGTAGCTGGGTCCAGGGGCAGGCAGAAGGTCATACACAGGGGGTCCAAAAAGGCAACAGTACAGGCAGGGAAAAGGCTAGTAACGTCGTCTGGGAGATCAGGCAATAGGTTGATAACAGGAAATCCGAATAGGCTAAAGTACAGGCAGGGAATCGTTAGTGAGGCAGGCAAAAACTATCATACACGGGAGGATTAAATTACGGGGAAACCAGAGCTTCGAAATTGAAGTGTGTCACAAAACAAACAATACCTCACAATGAAGGGGTGCAAAGAACTGAACTAAAAAGTGTGTGATAATGACATACAGGTGTGTGAACAGGTGATCAGAATTCAGGCGATTGGGATCTGGAGAGTAAGCTGCGTTCAGGGGATCTATGTGTTTGAGAGTGTGGGCTGGAAAGTGAGCTGCGTTCAGGGAATCAATGTGTTTGAGAGTGTGAGCTGGAAAGTGGGCTGGAAAGTGAGCTGCGTTCAGGGAATCTACGTGTTTGAGAGTGTAAGTTTGAAGCAGACGTTACACTGTGAGGCTTTCTGGGTAAGTCTCCAAGAGCTTTGCACACCTGGGTTGTACAAAACAGTACTTGCCCATTTATTATTTTCGAAAATCTTTCAATCAGATTTAAGTCAAAACTGTAACTCGGCCACTCAGGAACATTGACAGTCTTTTTGGTAATCAACTGCAGTGTATATTTGGCCTTATGTTTTATTGTCCTGATGAAAGGTTAATTCATCTCTCAGACTGAACCAGGTTTTCCTCTAGGATTTTCCCTGTGCTTTGCTCCATTCCATACATTTTTTATCCTGAAAACTCCCCGTTCCTTAATAATTTCAAGCATACCCATAACAGGATGCAGCCACCACTATGCTGGCAAATATGGGGAGGGGTACTCTTTAGTGTATTGGATTTGCCCAAAACATAACATTTTCTATTCAGGATAAAAAGTGATTTGCTTTGCCACATTTCTTGCAGTAATACTTTTAGTGCCTTGTTGCAAACAGAATGCATGTTTTTATATTTTTTGTATTTTGTACAGGCTTCCTCCTTTTCACTCTGTGAATTAGGTTAGTATTGTGGAGTAACTACAATGTTGTTCATCCATCCTCGGCTTTCTCCTATCACAGCCATTAAACTCTGTAACTGTTTTGAAGTCACCATTGGCCTCATGGTGAAATCCTTGAGCGGTTTCCTTCCTCTCTGGCAGCTGAGTTAGGAAGGAAGCCTTTATCTTTGTAGTGACTGGGTGTATTGATACACCATCCAAAGTATAATTAATAACTTCACCATGCTCAAAGGGATATTCAATGTCTGTTTTTTATTACATTTTTACCAATCTCCAATTGGTGCCCTTCTTTGTGAGGTATTGGAAAACCTCCTTTGTGGTCTTTGTGGTTCAATCTGTGTTAGAAATGTACTGCTCGACTGAGCGACCTTACAATTATATGTACACGACCGGTCAAAACTCATTCAAGGGTTTTTCTTTATTTGTACTATTTTCTACATTAGAACTATGAAATAACACATATGGAATCATGTAGTAACCAAAAATGTGTTAAACAAATCAAAATATATTTTATATTTGACATTCTTCAAATAGCCACCCTTTGCCTTGATGACAGCTTTGCACACTCTTGGCATTCTCCCAACCAGCTTTACCTGGAATGCTTTTCCAACAGTCTTGAAGGAGTTCCCACATATGATGTGCCCTTTTGGCTGCTTTTCCTTAACTCTGCGGTCCGACTCATCCCAACGTATCTCAATTTGGGTGAGGTCGGGGGTTTGTGGAGGCCAGTCAATAGGTAGCTAGCTAGGTTGCTTGAATGCAAGCTAGCTTTGAGTAAAATGAGGTGGCTGGCTAGCTAACTAGCTATTTCATTGCAATGTGGACCCTGAAAGACAAACTCTAGACATCTGTTTTATGGATTATTGTCATGAATAAATCAAAGACCAACACTTCAGTTCTGACCAACCATATCTAGAAAGACTGGGAAAATGTTTGATGCCTTGGGCCAGAGCGGGGATCAGATCGAGAAGCCAGTCGGAAGCTTCCTCCTGGGCTGTGAGGACGCAATGGATGTTTAAGTTGTGAACTCACAGGAGGCCTAAACACCTTCCATCTTGTCTTTGAGTTTTTGTAAATGTTGCTGTTCACTGTCTTTCCCTCTTCTCCATTTGCCTTCTGTCTACCTCATCTCTCTGTGTATAGTCACACTAATCAGAGATTAGTTACTACACCAAGCACTTATTCTTTTCAATTGGGTAAAACTACTATTCACCAATCACTATTCGAAGCAGAAGTGCTTCACAGACCCCATCAGTCGTTCTTTCATCATGCAGAGGAGTGTGCCCTGGGCAGGGGAAGGACGGACACCTCCTCACTCCTGACTGGTGATGTCATGTCCTTGCTCTGTGCTTCAAAGAGAAATCATTTTATGTAGCCTGTCAGGAGACCTGTGTGGCTTGACCTTCCTGTTGTGTGGGTTTGGGAAGCACAAGGGAAATGAATAACGGGTGATTAGGCGACTGACAGGCAGTATAACTGTGTCTCCATGGCAATGAGGTAGAGGTACAGCTGACGGAGACAGACAGACGGGTCTTAATACAGTGGCAGTACCACTCAGTACCCAGCGATCCATAGGAGGCCTCAAAGTCACAGGAGAGCAGCTCAATTGCAGATTGAGCCTCTTAAACTGGTCCCGTCAGGAAAGAACATGTTCAGAAGGTTTTTGGATGAGACTGTATGTTACATTATACAACGGGTGGGTCTAATGCTGATTGGTTAAAACCGCATTCCAGCCCGTGTCTATTCCACAAGTTACCACCGGCTAAATCTAGGACGTTAAAATGCCTATTTACTCTGTTCCATCTGACTGTGTAATCCACTGTCTCATCAGCCCAGCCAGGCAATTTATGAACTTGATCTCAACTATAAAAAGCATTTAGACATTCTCACATTTATTTGAACCTAACAGCGGAGATTTGTATAAACCTTGCTGTCTGTCTTTCCGACATTTGCAACATTGTTTCAATATTCCAATTCCATCTCCAGCTTTTCCACAATAATGAATGTGTCGGGAGTTGGGACGAGACAGACAGCATTTCTCAGCCAGTCGAAATCATGAATCAGCTGGTATAAGTTTTTGGATATATACTAAGAAATGTAAATTTAAAAAAGGTTAAACGAAATGAAGTGCAGCTAGTTTGCGGTCTTTCCTGCTTCAGTTTGAAGTGATTGTATTAGCTGTGTTGTTGGCTAGCTTCTCTGAACAGGGTCCTGACAAGAGAGCACATTTTCTATACCAGGCGAAATCGCACCTCATTAGTTCATTGTTATGGATGTGTCCAAATAAATGTCACTAGAATACAGCTTATGCAAATTCAGCTGTTGTTGTAATTCTGGCAGCACTGTTTGATGTGACTAAGTTAGCCGTAGTTGGCTAGCTAGCAAGGGATAAGTATGGCAATGGAACATTTAGAACGAAAGACTGGGTCGCGTCAATAGATACAGTACAAAAGGACTGACCAATTGGCAACCGAACCGATAGAACGAATGACCAGCCGGCTTGGGTAGCAACCCTAGATTTGTGTCGGGACTATATCTTGTGGAATGATGAAATAGTATGAATAAATTCATCCAAATAACGTTTCTAATGAAAATATGTCAATCATTATTTGAATATGTCGCTAACCCGTTGTATAAAAGTGATAATGCCCTCAAAGCCAGTGTTTGGAGGATATATTGGCACAGTTTGCCGGCCCTCAACTTTGACACGGGCATAATAACACCCGTGCCAATATAGCCTCCAAACATCGGCTTCTCTGGCATTATCACTTAAGTAGATACACATATTAAACTTTGCCTGCATGTGACTTTCTTGTGGTGGGATGGGATGTACAACAAGCCTTACAACTGCCCTTTCAGTGCATGAGCATACTGTATCTATCAAATTGCTGCAATATCAATTCACTGTGCATCAGCACAAGGTTGTTTTAGAGCCCGTACACTCAGAAGTCAAGGCTTAGTGGCAGTGGCATATGGCTGCAGTTCCCAGTCCAGCCCTCCAGTCCCCACCATGGTCACTGATTGGATAGGAGCTCTGTAGAGGCAACTCTGGGTTAGTGAGATTCAAGTTCAACTCTCTAACTCGAACTCCGAGCCTCGTGGCACACAAACCGCTATTTTCCCCACAGTGCTGTGTGCTGTTGCCAGGCAACCCCTGTGGCCTGCAAAGGGAAGCAAATTGAAGATTTAAGACTAGAGATATCTAAATGAAGGCGCCACGATGTTGCGGAGTCTTCTATACCCCCACATTACCTTTTGCTGGAGATGTCAAAGATCTATGACAGTGCTAGAGCAAAAAGCTGGTTCCGTAAGGATTTGTAAATGCAATCAATGACTTGAGTAGTGCTAAAAGATAACATTTAGCACTACTCAATTGTAGCAAGACTCAAGACAGAATTAATGGGCATTATGGGACGAATCCTAAATTGAGATCTGCCTGCATAACTCCATGTAAATCAGCTTGTGATTTCACGCAAATCTCCCCTTGACATCAATGCAATGTTTGTGCATCTCAAGTTTGGTTGACATAACCAGCTGATCACAGGAGACTTTCCCCTGTCATTTGGCAAGGCTTTCCCTCTCTGTGTGATGCTAGCGTAACTCTACCTTTCTTTAGCTGTGTTGCTAATCCCCAGATTTTCTGCCCAACTCTGCTCAGCTTCTCTTTAGCCTCCCTCAGAGGGGAGCAACCTGGGATGTTATAACCGATAACTCATGACTGAGTTGCCATGGAAACCACCAAGGGGGACCTGAACACCAGGCTCAGCTCAGCCTATTGAACCAGTGAGCTAATTACAAAGTCAATGACATTTGGTAACATTGCAAGTGGGGAAGCTTGGCTGTGAGACAGGATCCCATACTTCAGGGATGATGCTGCAGTTTGGGCCAACCAACACCAGGGGGGAATAGAGTGTTGTGATGCGTGTGTTGGGAATGGGTGTAGTTTTTTTCAAATTCACTACACCACAATTTCACAAGTAGCTAACATAGGAAGCAACCATGCCATTATAGAGATGCTGTACCTGTCTGAATTACTTGTATTAATATTATTTTGAGGTTGTACAGAATTATTAATTATCATTTTAACCTTGTTTTTATTGAACAATTACCTTCAGTAGAAGCAAGAGGAAATTGTCATTTTCAAAGTGGAGAGCAAGGGACAGAGATGTGCATCCGGAAGAAACGGAAGTAGCACTGCAAAAACAAACAGGAGGAGACATTGTGTCACGTTCAGCCCTTTGCCCAAAGCCTCATGCTTTTTCATTTGTCTCTTCAAACCAAGAGCCTGTACCATCCATTTAAAGCAACCTTAGAACATTTCAACAATGTGGCTGGATAGAACACAAGTTATTATTCTCCAGTCATGAAACATTGATTACAACAATAACCTTCCTACCTATTAATGAGTTCTCTAATGCGACATACATCATCAGTCTTTTAAGGGTTGCCTGGTTGACTATTTCATATTTTTCCTTTGTGATATTATTCAATAGATAAAGCCCCTACCAGCCCCTGTGAAAAAAGCTTTGCAACAACATTGTCAAATTGAGGGAGTGCAGACAGACAGTAAGTCAATATACTTTATGAGATCAGCAGTTACATAACAAGACTTTGTTTGGCATTGGGAGAGGTTTTTAATTAGTTCTCTTCTAAGCGATCAGCTATCAGTTTTAATAGTTTTGAAGCCCCCGTCACGGAATCTACAACTGCAGTAAAACTAGATGAAGCGCAACACAGAAATCAATATCAATTCAGTGTGCATACTAAGGCATTGGAGTTGACAGTACACTCTGCAAATGTGTATTCAGAGGGTGCGCTAAAGTGATAATTTTATGCCACACAATTTAAAATTTAACTTTGTGACTGTGAATAGCACAGGAAGACAGGATTTAATTTGGTTGCAATTATAATGCCAATGTGAGTTTGACCTAACAGAGTGCCTGGTACCTGTGCTGGTTTCTAATTCACTCTGTCTGCAGGACATTGTGATTTTAGAGGACCACTGGGCCCTCCGGAGACTGAGGCTGGCATTTAAGTAAGGGCCTCCATCACCCTCCTTTAGGGGCCCCAGGGGCCCTTTCACAGCCACAGTTCCCATTGTTATCAAGCTGTTGCACTGTCTTTCTGGAGATAGTGTTGTCACTGTATCCAAAAATGTAGGACATGCTCTAGGGCATGGGTGTTCACAAACATATGGCCCGAGGGAGTAAAAAATGATTAACAATAATTTTTTTTGGGGGGGGGGGATAGGGAAACAAACTCAATATACTTTAAAATGACTAAAACCAGATCAATACTGTGTAGTAATGCTAATAGCCCTACATTCCTACAGTTTCTTGACTCTGTCCAGATTGCTAATAATCACCTAAATCTAGACAGTCAGGGAGCTTCGGGAAATGCCCAAAAAATATAGAGGACTATTAAAAATATATATTTTTGTTGACAGTGAGGAAATATAACCAATTTTCAGTTTGGCCCTCCGGATCTTGTTGAAGGCCGAATGACCCTCCCGGGGAAAAATGGTTTGAAACCCCTACTCTAGCGAGTTGCTATATGTGTTCATTTTAAAGGCCCAGTACAGTCAAAAAATATTTTTTTCCCCTGTTTTATATATATTTCCACACTGAGGTTGGAATAATACTATGAAATTGTGAAAATTATGATAATTCCCATTTAGTGTAAGAGCTGTTTGAAAACACCGCCTGAAATTTCAGACTGTTTTGGTGGGATGGAGTTTTGGTCTGCTTGGTTAATAGACCAATAAAGAGTTCCAAACATCTCTGCCAATAACAGCTAGTTTTCAGTTTTCCCTTCCCCACTCAGACCACTCCCAGACAGACCTAGCACAATTATTGCTTTAGAAATTGCTCTCGCTAAGAAGCAATTATTATTATATATTTTTTACAGTTTTAATTGAAAACAATCACAGTAAGGGACTTAATTGATACCCAGAAATTACTTGATATTGAGTTAAAAACGGCTGCATTGAACCTTTAAGGCCCACTTGAGAATAATGAAGTAAGCTAATAAGCACATCTAATAACGGATAGTAAACAATTGTAACTCATTACTGTATTAGACAGTGTGAAAAAACCTTTAATGTTATTCCTTCATCTAGTGTAGACTGCGTCATCTAGCCTATTCCGTCGACTCAAAACATACTGTACATCCCATGGTATACAACCACCAGCTCACATTGGAAAGAAGACGACCAAAGCAAGAAGTGAAGTGCGGCGCTCCAAGTTCCCTTCTCCTCTAAACCAATATGTCATCAGGTGCTCAGGCTCAGAAGGGTTGATCAGCCCCTCTGATCATGGCTCCCGCTCCGCTTTCCCCTCACACACTGTATATTCTGGGGGATTAGGGGGGCTAGTGAGCGAGTTTGTCAGAAGGCGATAAGTGCGGTCGCCTGGGCCTCTGTAGTTCCATCATCCTGACAGTTTCTGAGGCGCTCATTGATCTCAGCTCTAACTGGGAGACAGGAGAGCCCTCTGGCGGAGCTGCACTGCCGAGAGACTCCATTTGGAGTGGCTGGAGATGCAGCTCCCCCAAGGGGCCTGGTCAAAAGAATTGCCTCTTTGTCCACGCACAGGGAGCGTATTCTTATGAAGAGATTCCTAGCTAGGTGTGTGTGTGTGTGTGCATTCATGCATTCTTGTGTGTGTGTGGTTGCCTATGCACAATAATGTTCTTTGTTTGAGCATGCCTGAGATCAAGTTTGTACAATGTATTAGCATGAACAGTGTAAGGACATGTAAACATACCACTCCTCTGAAAAGATTGTTTGCGTTCTCATGAATTACACTATATACACAGGCTTTCATACCATACTCAAAAAAATGTCTTAGTTGGGTTTTCGTTAAAAGGTGCAAGGTTTGGATGCTAGGTTATTGATATATTTATTTATTTTTATTTTACTAGGCAAGTCAGTTAAAAACACATTTTTATTTTCAACGATGGCCTAGGAACAGTGGGTTAACTGCCTTGTTCAGGGGCAGAACGACAGATTTTTTACTTGTCAACTCTGGGATTCGATCTAGCAACCTTTCGGTTACTAGTCCAACACTCTAACCACTAGGCTACCTGCCGCCCCGATATATGACACAGCGGGTCAGATCAGAAGGCTGGCGGTGTAGTTCAGTGTAGGGGCGTGGCTTTCAGATATTTATTTTTGGCCACCCGTGACAGTAAATGTCATTCCTGTTCATCTGTTCGGTTGTATAGTTATCACATGTTTAGATTGAACATTGACATTTTTGTAGCTTCGATGAGGCTTACAGAAGTGTGAGTTCCCTAAAAACCTATGCAAATCCCATTATTGGTATAGATGTAATAAACATGTAATAAATAATCTTAATATTCTAGAATGTACAAAATGTAAAAATTAAATGTGCAGTATGTAAACACGATGAATAGACATTTACTCTCACAGGTGGCCAATATGGAAGCCAAGACCCTAATAAGCCACACCTCCTGGAAATAACCTAAAGATTGCATTCAAAAAGACCAAGCTGATACATTACAGTAAAAAATACCCAACTGATAGTTAAATTAAACCATGTTTGGGTAATCCCATCAACCAGGTTATTCAAGCAACTCAACTGGCTGGTTCAAAATAACCCAGTGTGTGTTCTGTCCAATATTTACCCAGCGCTGGGTTAGCAAAGAAGCAATTTTTTAGAGTGCATGACAAATTGTCATGCCATATATAACACACTGTCACTGTAGGTGTACAGAACCACGGTGTACCTGATTATGGTGTTCAAAGACTTAAAGCGCAACGGACTGGTAGAATCTATTTAAAGGCCCAGTGCAGTCAAACAATCTTTTTGCTGCGTTTTGTATCATATTGTACAACAGCTGATGAAACTAACACTAAAAGTGTGACCAGATTTGATCTGTGTTATTTGCTGATAGTTGCTGGTTGAAGATACAATCTACACAGGACCTTCTAATTAGCAGGTTTGCATCGGCGGTAGTTTCGGCTTTCCATGGTGACATCACCATGCAAAACATTGGTTAATAGACCAATAACAAAGAACATTCCAAACCTCTCTGCCAATAACAGCTAGTGTTTCGTTTCCCCTCAATACTCAGACCACTCCCAGACAGTCCTAGCAATATTCTTGCTTGAGAAATTGTTTTTAGCTAAAAAGCATTTTTTTAAACAATTTTAATGGAAATCTATTACAGAAATGATTACCCAGAAATAATTTTATTGATATAAAACTGCAGGGCCTTCAATATTCAGAGGTGTTACCCATTGGGATGAGTACTCAGAGGTGTTACCCATTGGGATGAGTATTCAGAGGGCGGGGAAGAAAAACATTGACACACTCCACAGAGTTGCTAATTATGAGGCCAAAACAAAAGTAATCAGGCGTTATAGTCGATTAAAGACATCTGTATCGATTGTGCCCAGGCCCAGTCGAGCAGACAGAGGACTTCACACCCCCGGGTGCCGCGGCAGTCAGACAGGGAGAGAAAACACTGTTTCACACAGGGAAGGTACACTATTAAAAAACGGGATCTAGAAGGTATTTAGATCCTTTCCTCTGTGGAAAGGATTCTACATGGACCCCAAAATGGTTCTACCTGGAACCAAATGGGTTCTACCTGGAACCAAAACTGGTTCTTCAAAGAGTTCTGCTATGAGGACAGCCGAAAACCCCTTTTAGGTTCTAGATAGCACCTTCTTTTCTAAGACTGTATGACAAAGTGGAAGGGTGAGGAGGTAGCCTGATAAAGGTAGCCTGAAAATGAACACAGACAGATTCTCCTGTCTCAACAGGCTTTGTGGAGAGCTGTGAGGTGGCTAGCTTACTATATATAGGGCGTTCCCTCGGCCCATGGTGGGCCCGGATGAGTGGTGCAGCAGACGCCGCAGGCGAGAGTGTTAGAATGCAGAGGGGTAAAATGAAGAGACACTCAAAGGTGTTGGACGGCATGATGAGGCCTCTCAGAGGACGAGGAGGAGGTGGATGTCTCGGCCTCTAGAGCAGGGGGGTAGGGGGGACGCGGAACGGAAGCTGAATCTCAATCCACTGTCATCATAAAAGTTGGGGCAGCAATAAAGGGGCTGACACTTTTAAGAGGTTACAATTTTACTGCCTTTTGTCTTGGAGTCCTCTGCAGGTGCTCCAGTCTGCAGCTGTGTAGCCGGAGGGTCGTCGCTCAATCTGTCTCTGAATAGGATTATTCAATTTGTTCTCTGTTCACACGTTTCCCTGGAATACCTAAAGTCATTTATAAATCCTCTGTGCCAGTTTACTGGCTGGTCTTGTATTCATTCCTCCTCTCATTGAGTAAAACATTAAGACATGTGAAGTCAGACAGCTGTTCCTAGAATTGCCTTCCTTCCAACTGTACAGTTCCATAGAAAATCCTGTAATATCCCCACAAGCAATCTACACACCAGTCTCTTCTTAATCAGCAGCACCAATCATTTTCTTCGTGTCGCTCTGTGTCATGCAAAAGGATAATCTGTTGTTTTCTCTCTCTCTGTTAACCTATAATGGGACTTCAACATTACAACTCATTGACTCTCTGTACTACTTTCAGTGTAATGTGTGTGGTAACAAATAAAATGTAGACTCCTTTCTGTAGCCCTAAAGCTGGGCTCTCCCACTACTCCCTCTTCTAATCCTCCTCTGGTTGATTAGTGCAGTGCAGAAGTGATTCACAGCTGTTGATCTGCTGCTAATTACGTTCTGAGAGAGAGAGAGAATTAAATATAATTACATTTTCTGATTAAACTATAGTCACCAAATACCTGATTAAAACACACAGTTTTGCAATGAAGGTCTACAGTAGTCTGAACAACACACTCTAGGCTAGCACCATGGTGAAGCCGGACCGGAGGACAGCTATTTCCTGTCCTCCTCTGGGTACATTGACTTCAATACAAAACCTAGGAGGCTCGTAGGCTTTACCCTCTTCCATAGACCTACATGGTCATTATGACCACTTCCGGAGGACATCCTCCAACCAATCAAAGCTTTTTCGATATGAACTGACATGTTGTCCATCCAATCATAGAGTTGAGAGTTTCAAGTTCCTTGGTGTCCACATCACCAACGAACTATCATGGTCCAAACATACCAAGACAGTCGTGAAGAGGGCACTACAAAACCTTTTCCCCCTCAGGAGACTGAAAAGATTTGGCATGGGTTCCCAGATCCTCAAAAGGTTTTACAGCTGCACCAACGAGAGCATCCTGACCGGTTGCATCACCACCTGCTATGGCAACTGCTCGGCATCTGACCGTAAGGCGCTACAGAGGGTAGTGCGAACGGCCCAGTACATCACTGAGGCCAAGCTTCCTGCCATCCAGGACCTATATAATAGGCGGTGTCAGATGAAAGCCCATAAAATTGTCAGAGACTCCAGTCACCCAAGTTATAGACCTGTTTTCTCTGCTACCGCATGGCAAGCGGTACCGGAGCACCAAGTCTAGGACCAAAAGGCTCCTCAACAGCTTCTACCCCCAAGCCATAAGACTGCTGAACAATTCATAAAAATGGCCACCGGACTATTTACATTGATTTGGTTAATTAAATTTACACTGTTGGTTAAGGGCTTGTAAGTAAGCATTTCACGGTAAAGTCTACACGTGTTGTATTTGGCGCATGTGGCAAAGTTTGATTTGATTTGATCATAGGATTAGGATCAGGGAACAAACCTAGTATGGTATATTGGGGTTGTGCCGTAGAGTATTATGGAGGTTCTATGTGTTGAGAAGCTTGGTGAGCATTTTTAGGATATTATTCATTTCAAATGAGTTTCTTCAAACTACAGGAGACATAAGAGGTAGATTATATATTGTTTTCTTGGTTTATGATTATTTTTGTGTTGAGTTAGTGCAATTTATTTAAATTTGCATTGCTAACTTTAATATCAAGTAGCTAGCTAACGTTAGCTTTACTTGCGGTGCATATGGAAGTTCCTACTGTCTTTTCTGGGATGTCGCATCATCCATTAAAAGTGCGATTTAAGAGGGTGACGCAGCACATTTTCTTTTGCGCACTCAAGTAGGCTTTCCACTTTCCTCCTGTATTTATTTAGCAAAGGTGATAACATATAATCACTCTGGACAGACACAAGCAAAAACTATTTACATAAATGTTGTAGCGGCCTAGGCTACAACTAAACATTAGAGATCTGACATGCTGTATGGGATGAAAATGAGAGGATTTTTCAGTCTGATCAACTGTAGGCCACTAATAATAGCAGCTGCATACAGCCTATGCGCCCTGTCCATCTGGTCAGGATAAACTAATTGATAACGTTATGTATTTCTAGGCCATTTGTTGAGAAAAAATGGGAATGTGCTCAATTTTGGTTTATATTCAAACTTGGGCTGGATAGGCTGCCTATACCTTTTCAATCCAAAAGTATTAACTTGAAGTAATCAATCAACACTGTGAGTAAATGTAATTAGGTCCACAGTTGCATAGGCCTGAATGATGCAAACTGTGAGTTCTATTGTCCCTCAGATGTTGTCTCTGTGTCTGGGTAGAGGAAAGCCCCCTGTTATTCTAGTCTAAATATAATTAATATGAACAAGTATAAGGTTGCTGCAGTTTGACAGGGTTTTCATCCTCCCAAGGACCAGGAGTTTTTAACAGGAGTTTTTTTTTTTACCTCTACTGGATCGGTGTCCCCCCGCGTGACGGTTGAGCTAACATAGGCTAATGTGATTAGCATGAAGTTGCAAGTAACAAGAACATTTCCCAGGACATAGTGTCACGTTCCTGACCGGTTTTCTGTTATTTTGTATGTGTTTGACGGTCAGGGCGTGAGTTTGGGTGGGTAGTCTATGTTATGTGTTTCTATGTTGGTTAAAGGGTGACCTGATATGGCTCTCAATTAGAGGCAGGTGGTTTTCATTTCCTCTAATTGAGAGCCATATTAAGGTAGGTGTTTTCACATTGATTGTTGTGGGTGGTTGTCTCCTGTGTCTGTGTTTGTCGCGCCACACGGGACTGTCTCGGTTTGTTTGTACGTTCGTTCTTTTGTGTAGTCATTTTCCTGTTCGTGAGTTCTTCGTTGTATGTAAGTTCGCATGTCCAGGTCTGTCTACGTCGTTTGTTATTTTGTTAGTTATTCAAGTATAGTTCGTTTTTGTCTTGTTCAATAAATTCATTATGTCCTATGACAACGCTGCATTTTGGTCGAATCCCTGCTCCTCCTCTTCGGATGAAGAGGAGGAGGAATTCCGTTACACATAGACATATCTGACATGGGCAGAAAGCTTAAATTCTTGTTAATCTAACTGCACAGTCCAATTTACAGTAGCTATTACAGTGAAAGAATACCATGTTATTGTTTGAGGAGAGTGCACAGTTATGAACTTGAACATTTATTAATAAACCAAAAAGGCACATTTGGGCAGTCTTGATACAATATTTTGAACAGAAATGCAATGGTTCATTGAATCAGACATGGCGCCGACAGAGATGGTCGCCTTGCTTCGCGTTCTTAGGAAACTATGCAGTATTTTTTTTGTATTATTTCTTACATTGTTACCCCAGGAAATCTTAAGTCTTATTACATACAGCCAGGAAGACCTATTGGATATAAGAGCAACGTCAACTTACCAACATTACGACCAGGAATGCGACTTTCCTGAAGCGGATCCTCTGTTTGGACCACCACCCAGGACAATGGATCGGATCCCAGTAGGCAACCCAAAACAACGGTGCCGCAGAAGGGGCAGACGGAGCGGTTTTCTGGTCAGGCTCCGTAGACGGGAACATCTCTCACCGCTCCCGAGTATACTACTCGCCAATGTCCAGTCTCTTGACAACGAGGTAGACGAAATTAGAGCAAGGGTTGCCTTCCAGAGAGACATCAGAGATTGTAACATTCTCTTTTTCACGGAAACATGGCTCACTCGGGATATGTTATCAGAGTCAGTACAGCCATCCGGTTTCTTAACGCATCGTGCCGACAGAAACAAACATCTCTCTGGTAAGAAGGGCGGGGGTGTATGTCTTATGATTAACGAGTCGTGGTGTGATCACAACAACATACAGGAACTCAAGTCCTTTTGTTCACCTGACCTAGAATTCCTTACAATTAAATAACGACCGCATAATCTACCAAGAGAATTCTCTTCGATTATAATCACAGCTGTGTATATCCCCCCCAAGCAGACACCTCGACGGACCAGAAAGAACTTCATTGGACTCTATGTAAACTGGAAACCACATATCCTGAGGCTGCATTTATTGTAGCTGGGGATTTTAACAAAGACAATCTGAAAACAAGGCTTCTTAAATTTTATCAGCATATCGACTGCATGACCAGGTCTGGTAGCATTCTGGATCATTGCTACTCTAACTTCCGCGGCGCATACAAAGCCCTCCCTCGCCCTCCTTTTGGCAAATCTGACCACGACTCCATTTTGTTGCTCCCAGCCTATAGACAGAAACTAAAACAGGAAACGCCCGTGCTCAGGTCTGTTCAACGCTGGTCCGACCAATCGGATTCCACGCTTAAAGATTGCTTCGATCACGTGGACTGGGATATGTTCCGGATAGCCTCAGACAACAACATTGATGTATACGCTGATTCGGTTAGCGAGTTTATTAGCAAGTGCATCGGTGAACCTTCCCCAACCAGAAACCGTGGATTGATGGCAGCATTCGCGCAAAACTGAAAGAGCGAACCACTGCTTTTAATCATGGCAAGGCGACCGAAAACATGACCGAATACAAACAGTGTAGCTATTCCCCCTGCCGGGCAATCAAACAAGCTAAGCCTCAGTATAGAGACAAAGTAGAGTCGCATTCAACGGCTCAGACACGAGACGTATGTGGCAGGGTCTACAGTCAATCACGGATTACAAAAGGAAAACCAGCCCGTCGCGGACACCGACGTCTTGCTCCCAGACAAACGAAACAACTTCTTTGCTCGCTTTGAGGACAATACAGTGCCACTGACACAGCCCGCTACCAAAACCTGTGGGCTCTCCTTCACCGCGACCAACGTGAGTAAAACATTTCAACGTGTTAACCCTCGCAAGGCTGCCGGCCCAGACGGCATCCCTAGCTACGTCCTCAGAGCATGCGCAGATCAGCTAGCTGGTGTGTTTATGGACGTATTCAATCAATCTCTATCCCAGTCTGCTGTTCCTACATGCTTCAAGAGGGCCACCATTGTTACTGTTCCCAAGAAAGCTAAGGTAACTGAGCTAAACGCCCCATAGCACTCACTTCCGTCATCATGAAGTGCTCATCATATCACCTCCACACTACCTGACACCCTAGACCCACTCCAATTTGCTTACCGCCCCAATAGGTCCACAGACGACGAAATCGCAATCATACTGCACACCGCCCTAACCCATCTGGACAAGAGGAATACCTATGTAAGAATACTGTTCATTGATTACAGCTAAGCGTTTAACAGCATAGAGCCCTCAACTCGTCATTAAGCTCGAGACCCTGGGTCTCGACCCCGCCCTGTGCAACTGGGTCCTAGACTTTCTGACGGGCCGCCCCCAGGTGGAGAGGGTAGGAAACATCTCCACCCCGCTGATCCTCAACACTGGGGCCTCACAAAGGTGCGTTCTCAGCCCTCCTGTACTCCCTGTTCACCCATAACTACGTGGCCATGCACGCCTCCAACTCAATCATCAAGTTTGCAGACGACACCACAGTTGTAGGTTTGATTACCAACAATGACCAGATGGCATACAGGGAGGAGGTGAGGGCCCTCGGAGTGTGGTGTTAGGAAAACAACCTCACACTCAACGTCAACAAAACAAAGGAGATGATCGTGGACTTCAGGAAACAGCAGAGGGAGCACCCCCCTATCCACATCGACGGGACAGTAGTGGAGAAAGTGGAACGTTCCTCTGTGTACACATCACAGACAAACTGAAATGGTCCACCCACATAGACAGCGTGGTGATGAAGGCGCAACAGCGCCTCTTCAACCTCAGGAGGCTGAAGAAATGTGGCTTATCACCAAAAACACTCACAAACTTCTACAGATGCACAATCGAGAGCATCCTGTCGGGCTGTATCACCGCCCGGTACGGCAACTGCTCTGCCCCCAACCGTAAGGCTCTCCAGAGGGTAGTGAGGTCTTCACAACGCATCACCGGGGGCAAACTACTGCCCTCAGGACACCTACACCACCCGATGTCACAGAAAGGCCAAAAAGATCATGAAGGACAACAACCACCCGAGCCACTGCCTGTTCACCCCGCTATCATCCAGAAGGCGAGGTCAGTACAGGTGCATCAAACCTGGGACCGAGAGACTGAAAAACAGCTTCCATCTCAAGGCCTTCAGACTTTTAAACAGCCATCACTAACATTGAGTGGTTGCTGCTAACATACTGACTCAAATCTCTAGCCACTTTAATAATTAAAAATTGGATGTAATAAATGGATCACTAGTCACTTTAAACAATGCCACTTTATATAATGTTTACATACCCTACATTACTCATTTCAGATGTATATACTGTACTCTATACCATCTACTGCATCTTGCCTATTCCGTACGGCCGTCGCTCATCCATATATTTACATGTACATAGTCTTATTCATTCCTTTACACTTGTATGTATAAGGTGGTTGTTGTGGAATTGTTAGATATTACTGCACGGTCGGAACTAGAAGCACAAGCATTTCGCTACACTCGCATTAACATCTGCTAACCATGTGTATGTGACCAATAAAATTTGATTTGATTTCTAAAACATACAATGCTGGCATCTAGTGGCCAAAATCTAAATTGCGCCTAACTTGGAATATTACATTTTGGCCTTTTCTCTTTCATTTCAAAGATGAAGGAACAAAAGAAAACATGTTTTCTTCTTTGTATTATTTTTTACCTTATCTAATGTGTTATATTCTCCTTTAATTTCACATTTCCACAAACTTCAAAGTGTTTCCTTTCAAATGGTATCAAGAATATGCATATCGTTGCTTCAGGTCCTGAGCTACAGGCAGTTAGATTTGGGTATGTAATTTTAGGGTCCGATCCTTAAACAATGTGACTTGATTAAAAAAACTGGTCCCATCATAGCCTGTATAAAACCTTTTTACAACTAATGAATTACTCTCATAACCTATAGGGTTTGGAGTTTCTGGTTAGGTTCCAGATGAGGAAAAACTCTGGGCCCCAGGGGGAAGAAATTGCCCCACCACTCTGGGACCAATGGTGCCACCAGTCTGCTCTTATGCTTCGATCACACCGACAGAGTCATTGCATTTTGGTACACCAGAATGACATTCATTTCCAATGAAACGCTGCGTTTGCCTTGCAGCATTCCGTTGCAGAGGCAGTTGCAGTGCGTTCTGTGTGGTGCACACGTTGGATTTATCGAACGTATGCGTCAAACTGTATGCGGAGACGGCTTGACAGAAATGGTAGCAGAAGGTGAATGTTGAACTTTTGTTGCATGCATATCCAGATGATGCTGTGTACTATTTTGCGCAATGACGCTGTCGGTGTGATCGAAGCGTGAGTTGTGGGTTATCGTCAGGTATGTGGATGATCAGGGCTTTATTCAGGAACGTTTCTTGGGCTACTTTGATATGTCCAGTGGGCGAGATGCGCAGTCTGTTTGACTTGAATTCTGAGACGTCTGAGTTTAACTTCATGGAGAAACTTGTTGCCCAAACCTATGATGACGCTGCTGTAATGGAATGTATCTGCTATTTGTATTTACAGCAAATTCCCTTCCTGTTCCCCGATTTAAGAGGTGACGTCCACTATACTACCCTCTCATCCACTGGCACATTGTTTCCTCTCCAAGCACTGTGAGTAGACATGTCGATTTTCTCTCATTGCTGTATGTAGAGCCAATCACATACACGAATACAATCACATTATTACACATCAGTGTTATTTTAATCCTTGCTCGGACTAACTCATTCTTAGCTCTTTTGTCTAACTGTGTTGTGTTATTGTGGAAGAGTCTTCTCCAACGCCATCAATGATGAACCTGTCGTGCACTGAAGCCTATGGAGACCTCAAACCCTGTCCTGCACTGAAATCAAGCCTCTGAACACATCAACTCATGCCTCATACCATTCAATCACCTCTGTGATCCCTTCCCAACACTGTAAGTTGCCCATTCCAATTTCCCATAATATTTGACTATAAATGTCTTTATTAAATGCTTTAGGTTAAAATAATTAGTCTTTGACGATTTTTGAAACACACTTTGTCGTCTCTATACCATGGGTCTCACATCCTCCTCAATTTTTTCAAGTTACCAGTCTCCAATGATTGTTTCTGAATATCCTTCTTCACCAGCTTTTTTTGTTGGACAGTGCAGTTTAAATGTCGTAGATTTGTTTATAATCGGGTTGTTTCCAGCCAGGTTTATGGAACAGTGTGGCCTGTAGAGCTAATCCATTTTCTACAATGGACCACAGACAAATGTGCTGCCCATACACCCTCCAGTCACCAATGAAGGGGTATTAGGAGACTCTGCCCAGCCAGCTTCCCCTCTCCAACCCTATTAATGCGGTATGTGATGACAGATAGACAGCCAAGGCCTCTCGCTGGACATAAAGGGACAAGAGCCCGGTGCTAATCAGCATCTAATGAGACCGAGTAGGCAGCCTAATTAATCTGGCTCTGGCAGGGGAGGGAAGAGAGGGGAAAGTTGCCAAAGCTCTGGTTCTAGGGAAACCTCTCCTTCTCCGATCACCAGCCCATGTGGAGATGCTTGGAATGGGATGGACACCGAGCCAAAGTCAGGGCCATCATCACATTGAAATATGTATCCTCACACAGTCTCTGATTGTGTTATGATGAAAGTACTAATACAGTGCCATTGTTCCACAAGTCAATAGCAATAACAAGCCAGACCAGACATGGGTTGTGGGGAGAGCATAAAGAGGACTACAAACGGAAAATAGAGAGCAAGTTCAGAGAAAATGACCTGCGAAATGCATGGCAGGGGGTGGACATGTTGCTGGACAGAGAAAATGGGGCACGGACAAAGAACATTTCATGTGAAGACAACGCAACATTTGCAAATGAGTTTAATGCAAGATTTGACACTGAAGCCTTCTCAGCCGAGCAGAATGTGCTGCACCAGTTGTTACAACAGGGCGAAACCCTTAACGGTCAGAGAGAAGGACATACTGTGGTAGTTGAAGATAATCAACATCAGGAAAGCAGCAGGCTTGATGGCCTATTGATAAATGGGTCGCCTGGCCAACATCAACAAGGGGTTTAACAACATCATGTGAAAATCATTTTTGAAAACTGTGGACATTTTCAGTCCATCATTTACCGTAAGTTGAGACAGCGCTAAGACTTGATATAGCTCAGATGTGATGCCTCAGATTGATGAGCACACATGAGGGTTGTGCATACATCCTGTCCCCTATACTGTCACTGTCATTAACATTGTCTGCCTGTCTTGGTAATGTGACCAACGCCTGTGTGTGTGTTTTTGGTTCTCAGTAGCTCAGATGGTAAGTGTCTTTGGATAAAATTGTCTGTTAAATTACATAATCTCAGCAAAAAAAGAAACGTCCCTTTTTCAGGACCCTGTATTTCAAAGATAATTCGTAAAAATCCAAATGACTTCACAGATCTTCATTGTAAAGGGTTTAAACACTGTTTCCCATGCTTGTTCAATGAACCATCAACAATTAATGAACATGCACCTCTGGAACGGTCATTAAGACACTAACAGCTTACAGATGGTAGGCAATTAAGGTCACAGTTATGAAAACTTAGGACACTAAAGAGGCTATTCTACTGACTCTGAAAAACACCAAAGGAAAGATGCCCAGGGTCCCTGCTCATCTGTGTGAAAGTGCCTTAGGCGTGCTGCAAGCAGGCATGAGGACTGCAGATGTGGCCAGGGCAATAAATTGCAATGTCCGTACTGTGAGACGCATAAGACGGCTCTACAGGGAGACAAGACGGACAGCTGATCGTCCTCGCAGTGGCAGACCACGTGTAACAACACCTGCACAGGATCGGTACATCCGAACATCACACCTGCGGGACAGGTACAGGATGGCAACAACAACTGCCCGAGTTACACCAGGAATCCCTCCATCAGTGCTCAGACTGTCCGCAATAGGCTGAGAGAGGCTGGACTGAGGGCTTGTAGAACTGTTGTAAGACAGGTCCTCACCAGACATCACTCGGCAACAATGTCGCCGTTTTGTCTCACCAGGGGGGATGGTCAGATTTGCGTTTATCGCCGAAGGAATGAGCGTTACACCGAGGCCTGTTTTCTGGAGCGGGATCAATTTGGAGGTGGAGGGTCTGTCATGGTCTGGGGCGAGGTGTCACAGCATCATCAGACTGAGCTTGTTGTCATTGCAGGCAATGTCAACGCTGTGCGTTACAGGGAACACATCCTCCTCCCTCATGTGGTACCCTTCCTGCAGGCTCATCCTGACATGACCCTCCAGCATGACAATGCCACCAGCCATACTGCTCGTGCTGTGCGAGATTTCCTGCAAGACAGGAATATCATTGTTCTGCCATGGCCAGCGAAGAGCCCGGATCTCAATCCCATTGAGCACGTCTGGGACCTGTTGGATCGGAGGGCTAGGGCCATTCCCCCCAGAAATGTCTGTGAACTTGCAGGTGCCTTGGTGGAAGAGTGGGATAACATCTCACAGCAAGAACAGGCAAATCTGGTGCAGTCCATGAGGAGGAGATGTACTGCAGTACACATTATTCCATTTCTGTTCCACACGTCTGTGGAACTTGTTCAGTTGTTCAGTTTATGTCTCAGTTGTTGAATCTTGTTATGTTCATACAAATATTTACACATGTTAAGTTTGCTGAAAATAAACGCAGTTGACAGTGAGAGGACGTTTCTTTTTTTGCTGAGTTCATATTTATTGTTATATTATTTGTAATATAGTAACGTACAGTAACATATTGGAATGGATACAGACAGAGCACATAGCTTGAGGTTCAAATAATTGATCTCAACTGTGACTTTATTATGTGATTTCTTTACTGAAATCCTTGTCTAAGTCCTAATTAATCTGTTTTGTTTGTGGTTAATTAGATGGGTTAATTTGTGTTTGTAGAGAGGAGATCACGCTGCTTGAATGAGAGCCCGCTGGGGCCTCATGTGCTTCCTACATTGAAGATGTGTCAACAACGGCAGTCTGATATAACACACAGCTTAAACTGTTCTTTTTGATTTGGTTAATGATGCCAGAAAGATTAGCTTGTTTTGAGTGGGGAAACATGGGAACTAACACACATTCACACAAAGAAAACAGTAGCAACAAGAAGAGCTGCAACAGAGATTCATCATGTC
Source organism: Salvelinus namaycush (assembly GCF_016432855.1). NCBI lineage: Eukaryota > Metazoa > Chordata > Actinopteri > Salmoniformes > Salmonidae > Salvelinus > Salvelinus namaycush. The sequence continues at coordinate 11,933,214 of NC_052310.1, forward strand.
TTTGTGCTTTGAAGCACAGAAAAAAAAAATGCATGCTCTCACTTGTAATAGTGCTTAGGCTAACTTGACTTTGCTTTAAAACTCCACGAGGAGTCAATTGAGAAGTTTTTTCCCAATGTAGTCATTACTGTTATCAATTTTGTTTAGTTTCAGATGCTTTGTTTAATTGAAAGACTGACACAGCAAGCAGCATTCTATTTCTGTTCTCTCTGTCCCATTCTCTGTTTCTTTCACACACTCTCACTCGCTCACTTTCTCTTTCAAGCTACAAGTCTTCAAAGGCTAGTTCTTGAGCAGCAATGAGAGCGGGACCATTTTATCCCAGTTTAGCCCCGGGTTTGAGCAGCGAATCATACGCCCTGCTCCCTGCCCCACCCAATCCAACCTCCACACAGAAAATACCCACACAGATTAAAACCTCTTCAGGTTGCCACTGATTACCTCATCACATAAACCCCAGTCCTGTGACTAGCTAATTAGGGTGGATGAGAATTATGAGAGTGGATGGAATAGCAACACACCAATAAGGAAATATTCTGGGGAATCGTACTTTAAAGCCAGGTGCCCATAACATTGACCTATACCAGGCAAGTGTGGGAAAGTGATGACAGTCAATGCAATAGGAGGGAAATCACTGAGCTGATGGGCGCTGGCCGGGGTGCTGAAATAGACTAAGTAGAAATCGAGAGCTTGGGAGGGACTATGGTTCGATCTGTATTTTTATCAGAATTGATTTATGGTTATATCCTTGTTCTGTTCAATGTTCTCTAGCTACATAGTACTTAAACACCCAAATTCATGTTCAAAAGAATACAAGATAAAAATTGCTGACACCATTCAGTCCAATGAGGGTTCGGGACATTAAAGCCAATTATCTCAGAATCATCTTTTTCCAGATAGAACCTTAGTCTCAAGCTGTTGAAATGCTGAGAGGTCCTCTCAGGTTAGAAGGTTGTAGGCAATTCACAGTATGCGTCATAGGGTGATCCTTTTGGTTATCATTAAACATTGAGAAAATACTGTATGATGAAAGTTTGTGAAGAAGAGAATAGAACGTGGTGAGAAGGATTTTCATGTGAAGGCCAAAGGAACATTCTACTTTCCCATGACAGCATTTTTATTTTTCAATAACAAGCATTTCCTTTCAAGGGCTAATATGTGTTGTCTTAACATAGAAATCACATGCTGTAGAGGTAGAAAACACCCTTTCTCCATGGTTTCCACTCATGCCTAACTGTTCTGTTTAGTAATGCATAAAGGAAAAGAGAATAAATTGTCGCCCTCAAAAATGTAATTTTCCAGGAAGGTGACTTTTAAAAAACTTCTTCAGGATGGGTGGGTCCCCTGCGGGACGTTGAGCTAACGTAGGCTAATGGGATTAGCTTGAGGTTGTAAGTAACAAGAACATTTCCCAGGACATAGACATATCTGATATTGGCAGAAACCTTAATTATTGTGAATCTGCACTGTCCAATTTACAGTAGCTATTACAGTTAAAGAATACCATGCTATTGTTTGAGGAGAGTGCACAGTTTTGAACATAAAGTTATTAATAAATTAAGCAGATTTGGACAGTCTTGATACAAGATTTTGAACAGAAATGCAATGGTTCATTGGATCAGACTAAAACTTTGCACATACACTGCTGCCATTTAGTGGCCAATATCTAAATTGCACCTGGGCTGGAATAATACATTATGGCCTTTCTCTTGCATTTCAAAGATGATGGTACAAAAAAATACAAAAAAGGTTGTTTTCTTCTTTGTATTATCTTTTACCAGATCTAATTTGTTATATTATCCTACATTCCTTTCACATTTCTACAAACTTCAAAGTGTTTCCTTTCAAATGGTACCAAGAATATGCATATCTTTGCTTCAGGGCCTGAGCTACAGGCAGTTAGATTTGGATATGTCATTTTAGGCGAAATTTGAAAAAAAGTAGCCGATCCTTATTTTAAGCATGAACACGTGTATGCAATTAAAAAAATAATGTTATACACTCACAGAAAAGTATCTATTCAACTTCTACAGGCATGGTACCTACTTCAAAACAGGTTCATAAATTTGAGTTAACAAGGGAAAAGCCAGCAGGTGACAAGACTTCAGTGTAAAGTGTATTTAAGATTATATATGATATATTACATTATTACAACAAAACATTTTCAGCCCCCAAAAGTAGAGGAAGTTGTAGTAGAAAAATGTGTTTTCAGTGGGGTTGACAAATGGTAAATCTCTTGTTCATTAGATATGGTAAAGACAGTTACTTTTTGTACAAAGTGTTTTCATTTAAATTCCTGCAAAAAACATTGCCGCATCAGGGTCATTCGGTCAGTTGAATGTTTTCTCCACCATTATCTGAAAAATGTGACCTAGGATAGAACTCAGTCTTTGACAATGCGTTTCTTCTGCTAATGCCACGGCTAATCAATTACCTTAACTGATCGTATTTTGTCTTGGTCACATTTTCAATTAGTGGCAGGCATTGCGAAAAACTCATTATGTTGTGTGATTGACGATAAAAGTAGCAATGGCTTTAAATTAATTATCTAGTCTTACAACTGAATGCAATCCAACTGCAGTTTCTATATCCTTCACTTGCTTTCTTCATGATGGGACTTTTTCATTGGTATCTATTATCATTGCTGACCTTTTACTTCACTGTAGTAGTGTCCCAGGCATCATTTAAGGTTGTTTTGGTTGAATGAATGCCCAATATTGTGCTTAAGCCAAACAAATGGTCACAACTCACAAAGACAGAGGGAAATTCATCACTTATATAAAGTAGCTACCATCTCTGTAGTCTGAAACAACGAGCTTCATTTCGAGTAATACAAACAACTAAGTCATTTCGATTTTCTGGACGTGAAATATCTTAACTTGTGTATGCGAGCTGTGTGGGTGCTGGATATGGCGAAACAGAGAATGTAGGAATGTGTTTAAATGTCAACAGCACAGAGTATCAAAGGGAGCGCTGGATGGGAGGACGGTTTGATGAGCCCGAATACAAGCTGCAGGATACTGGTAAAGCTATTGAAATAGGCCTGGAAAGCTTTGATAAAAGAGTGTGTGCGGGGAGCAATCTACCAAAACAGTGTCTGGAAAAGGAGCCGTCTGTCAAGAAAGAAGAGAAGCTCTGCTTCTGTAATCAGTGATTGAAGCTTTTTCATGTTCTGTTCACCCCCTGACTCCTGCCCCAAACTGTTTACTTTTCTCCACTGATATTGATGTACCCTAACTATTTTGGGGGGAAAGCATGACTTCATCTCATGTAATAACGGTGTAAAACTACTTCGAAGAGAAACAGAGGTAACCTGACCTCCATTGCATTCGGAAAGTGTTCAGACCCCTTGACTTTTCCCATATTTTGTTACGTTACAGCCTTATTCTGAAATTGATTACATGTATTTTTCTTCCTCAGCAATCTACACACAATACTCCATAATGACCAAGCAAAAACAGGTTTTTAGAATTTTTGCAAATGTATTAAAAATAAAAAACAGAAATACCTTATATACATAAGTATTCAGACCCTTTGCTATGAGACTCAAAATTGAGCTCAGGTGCATCCTGTTTTCATTGATCCTCCTTGAAATGTTTCTACAGCTTGATTGGAGTCCACCTGTGGTCAATTCAATTGATTGGACATGATTTGGAAAGGCACACACCTGTCTACATAAGGTCCCACAGTTGACAGTGCATGTCAGAGCAAAAACCAAGCCATGAAGTCGAAGGAATTGTCCGTAGAGCATTGAGACAGGATTGTGTACCAAACCAAGAACACATTGGCCTCCATCATTCTTAAATGGAAGAAGTTTGGAACCTCCAAGACTCTTCCTAGAGCTGGCTGCCCGGCCAAACTGAGCGATCGGGGGAGACGGGCCTTGGTCAGGGAGGTGACCAAGAACCCAATGGCCACTCTAACAGAGCTCCAGAGTTACGCTGTGGAGAAAGGAGAACCTTTCAGAAGGACAACCATCTCTGCAACACTCCACCAATCAGGTCTTTATCAAATGTATTTAAATCAAATCAAATGTATTTATATAGCCCTTCTTACATCAGCTGATATATCAAAGTGCTGTACAGAAACCCAGCCTAAAACCCCAAACAGCAAGCAATGCAGGTGTAGAAGCACGGTGGCTAGGAAAAACTCCCTAGAAAGTCCAAAACCTAGGAAGAAACCTAGAGAGGAACCAGGCTATGAGGGGTGGCCAGTCCTCTTCTGGCTGTACCGGGTGGAGATTATAACAGAACATGGCCAAGATGTTCAAATGTTCATAAATTACCAGCATGGTCAAATAATAATAATCACATTAGTTGTCGAGGGTGCAACAAGTCAGCACCTCAGGAGTAAATGTCAGTTGGCTTTTCATAGACAATCATTGAGAGTATCTCTACCGCTCCTGCTGTCTCTAGAGAGTTGAAAACAGCAGGTCTGGGACAGGTAGCACGTCCGGTGAACAGGTCAGGGTTCCATAGCCGCAGGCAGAACAGTTGAAGCTGGAGCAGCAGCACAGCCAGGTGGATTGGGAACAGCAAGGAGTCATCATGCCAGGTAGTCCTGAGGCATGGTCCTAGGGCTCAGGTCCTCCAAGAGAGAATTAGAGAGAGCATACTTAAATTCACACAGGACACCGGATAAGACAGGAGAAATACTCCAGATATAACAGACTGACTCTAGCCCCCCGACACATAAACTACTGCAGCCTAAATACTGGAGGCTGAGACAGGAGGGGTCAGGAGACACTGTGGCCCCATCCGATGATACCCCCGGTCAGGGCCAAACAGGCAGGATGTAACCCCACCCACTTTGCCAAAACACAGCCCCCACACCACTAGAGGGATATCTTCAACCACCAACTTACCATCCTGAGACGAGGCCGAGTATAGCCCACAAAGATCTCCGCCACGGCACAACCCAGACAGGAAGACCACGTCAGCGACTCAACCCACTCAAGTGATGCACCCCTCCTAGGGACGGCATGGAAGAGCACCAGTAAGCCTCTTTATGGTAGAGTGGCCAGACAGAAGCCACTCCTCAGTAAAAGGCACATGACAGTCTGCTTGGAGTTTGTCAAAAGGCACCTAAAGGACTCTCAGACCATGAGAAACAAGATTCTCTGGTCTGATGAAACCAAGATTGAACTCTTTGGCCTGAATGCCAGGCGTCATGTCTGGAGGAAACCTGGCACCAGCCCTACGGTGAAGCATGGTGGTGGCAACATCATGCTATGGGGATGTTTTTCAGCGGCAGGTAGTGGAAGACTAGTCAGGATCGAGGGAAAGATGAACGGAGAAAGATGAATGGAAAGATCCTTGATGAAAACCTGCTCCAGAGTGCTCAGGGCCTCAGACTGGGCGAATGTTCACCTTCCAACAGGACCACAACCCTAACCACACAGCCAAAACAACGCAGGAGTGGCTTCGGGACAAGTCTCTGAATGTCCTTGAGTGGCCCAGCCAGAGCCCGGACTTGAACCCGATCAAACATCTGGAGAAACCGGAAAATAGCTGTCCAGTGATGCTACCCAAATACAGGTGTGCCAAGCTTGTAGCGTCATACTCGAGGCTGTAATCGCTGCCAAAGGTGCTTCAACAAAGTACTGAGTAAAGGGTCTGAATACTTATGTAAATGTGATATTTCGGTAATTTATTTGTAATATATTTGCAAAAATGTCTAAAAACCTGCTTTTGCTTTGTCATTATGTGGTATTGTGTGTAGATTGATGAGGGGGAAAATGTATTTAATCCATTTTAGAATAAGTCTGCAAAGTAACAAAAGGCTTAGGGTCTGAATACTTTCCGAATGCGCTGTAAATGAGGGCATGATTTTTGACTTCAGATTAATGACATCATTTGATCTATCTTGGTATTTTTATTTAAAAATGTGTACACCGATTGTAAAAACATTTAAGAACACCTTCTTAACATTGAGTTGCAGAACAGCCGCAATTCGTCAGTGCATGGACTCTTCAAGGTGTCCAAAGCGTTCCACAGGGATGCTGGCCCTTGTTTGTGTTAAGTTGGCTGGATGTTCTTTGGGTGGTGGACCATTCTTGATACACACGGTAAAATGTTGAGAGTGAAAACCCAGCAGCGTTGCAGTTCTTGACCCAATCCGGTGCGCCTGGCACCTACTACCATGTCCCATTCACAGGCACTTAAATCTTTTGTCTTGTCCATTTAACCTCTGAATGCACACATGCTCAATCCTTATTTAACCTGTCTTCTCCCCTTCACCTACATGGATTGAAGTGTATTTAACAAGTGACATCAGTAAGGGATCATAGCTTTCACCTGGTCAATCTATGTCATGGAAAGAGCAGGTGTTCTTAATGTTTTGTACACTCAGTGTATGAGAGACATGAAGCTTAACATCAAGACATTATTAAAGACACTCAGTGCACATTGTCACGCTGGAGAAGGAGCTGTTGGAGGAAATGAGTATACATCTTCTGAGGTGAATTAAGCACAATGTTTTGTGCTTCTTCCCACAGACGGATGAGAAGCAATCATTTTGCTTCTTTTTTTTTTTTACAGAATAGACACTTAAGAAGACTGTGGCACTGAACTCACAAATCCAGTGGTTCTCTCTAGCCCAGCAACAATCCTCCCCAACAGACAAAATGCAAAGCTTTGGAAGCTTTGGTGCAACGAAGGGACGGAATAGAAGCCTGCCACAACCGATTTCCAGCTTTCAAATGTCCTATCAGGAGCTTGGCAGATGAGGTCGAGCCAGGTCTCTGGGACAAACTGTCACCGTGAGGGGTACCTTTGACTGACCCTAGCTGTCTCCGCAGGTTTGCCAGGTAACAAGAGCAGCATGACAGTGGTGCAAATCCCCACAGCATCTTGATTTAGGGCGCTGTCCATATTGCTTACCGCAGACTGGAGGTCAGTTCAGCCCCGGTGCTCCCTGTCCAAGCCTCAGCCTTCCTGTTGACCCGCTGTGCCTCTGGAGCCCTGTGTGGCCCCTGGGTGTTAGTGGCTCCTCCCTGTCTGTCTGGCTCGGTTAAGGCCCCGCGCCTAATGTGCGGAGACTACACTTCTCAGATGACTCTGTGCATTGAGGGGATGGATGGCAATTACACAGGGCAACCTGCCTGGTCAGGGTTTGGCTCCATTCCCTCATCCCTCCACATAGATCATCACGATTCTGCCAGAAAGACCAGGTTACAGCCATAGGTCTGAAATATTGCAGAAAACAGGCAGCATTAAAGTGCCATGGGATTTGAATCATAGTGTGGTTTGAGAGAGAAGGAGAGACTCCGTTCAAATCATGCTTTTGAAAAACTAAGTGTACAGATTTCCCCCTTCAGCCCAGCGTGCTTGCTGAATTGGCTGCAAGGGTCACACAAGCATGCCAAGTAAAACATTGTGTGCTTGAGTTCACCAAGGTTACTCAGCTCTTATGTCTTACATGATAAAGGAGTCGGTTCCTTTCTCCCCGAATGAGCACAAACAATCCATATTACATCAGATTCTTCCATTGTAGCTTGAGTGTTCAGCAGTCAGTAACCATATAGAGCTGACGAAGCTTCTGTCCACTCCAATCAGGCATGAGCAGCTAGCTGGATTGACACACCCACTTATTGCAGCTTTATTCCAAGGTTTTGTTCCTGTCGCTCTCTTTATTCCTGTCAGGCACACAGAGCTCCAATGTTCTCTAAAAAGAGAACACATTCTTTTGAAACAAGATGAAACCCCATTTTTACCATTCAAGATGTACCAAAGTGCATGCAAACACTGCCACACTGAGAATAAAATACTACCTGAACACCTGCAGTGCGTGGAGCTGAAATAAAGTGAACACAGAAATATATATTTGTTTTCTCCGTAAATGCTTGAAGCAGTGCTGCTTGACACATACAGTATGTATTTTAGATGTGTTGTATATCCCTGTTGAAGGCCAGTCATCGTGGAAGCAGGCATCTCAAATGAAGGCAGGCTGTGTCCAAGTGGTTAATGAAGACTGTATTCCCAGCTAATTAAAAAGAACAGGTCATTACACCCGGTTCATTTCTGTGGATCCTGACGCGCCCTAGAAGTTGGCATGCTGCTGTATAAGCCTCCCTCTGCAGAGAAAGACCAGCATCATGGCAGTACACTGCTGGCTTCAAACACACAGAAGACAGCAGCTGCTGTGGCGTGTTGAGGGATTGTCACAGATGTGATTTACTTTGATCTGAAAAAATATGAGTGTAGTCAGTGGTGTCTCTTTTTGCCTCATCTCTCCTCGCAATCGATCAAAACAACTTGTTTTTAGAAATGGATGAATAAAAAAAGAAGTCATGGATAATTCTGAGGTAAATCCAGTATGTAAGAAAGTCTGGCTCGCCATCTGTGGCGACTTCACACCATTTAGTGTAATGGCAAGCTGTGGTGTGGTCGTTCTGGAAACAAAAAAGCATCTGATGTTGCTAATTTTGAATCCACAATATTTCTCAATGATCAACTAAAAACAAGACAGAGGTGAAAGTGTTTCTGAACGATTTCTGTTATGGAGGCCACATGCAAGGTCGCTACCATGATCCGGTTGGATAAACTGCAAAGCTCACTTTATAACTCTCCTTTTAAAGAAAATATTATTGTTCAACAGCATTAATTCTGCCATTTGCCCCTACGACTATGGCTGATTCTACAGGGAAGAAAGCAGAACGACAGACTGAAAAAGCTACAAATCGAAGCTGCAAGCCCAGGCGGCAAGGGACACTAACCAAACTATTGACTGAGCAAAGGAGATACAACCCACCAATGCAAGTATGAAGGAAAAGACTGAAGCGGTTGACTTGTCGACTATTCGGAATGAGGTTTGTGCAGGAAATAAGGCTCTAAAAGCTCAAGTTGAGAAGAGTGGCACCGATGTCACTAGCATCAGACAAGATATCATTTCTATAAACAAAAGGCTAAAAGAAGAAACTAGAGTGGGTCAGAACGAGGTGGACATTGCTTCTTTACTTAAAACAATTGAAAGGCACAAAGAAACAATGTCAGAACTCAAAGGAGAATAATAATAATAACAATAATTTGCTTTGAAACGGCAGATGGCTGTGATATGGCAGATGGCTGTGAAGTGTGTCTGGAGAATGCAATCGCTAAGATGGTGGGTGCCGAGAACATCAAAGACCCATTAAAGTCACACACCAACTTGGCCCTCGACGGGAGTCAGGTGCCCTGCCAAGGGGCATCATCATCTCGTCAAGTTTTCTGAGCTTCCGACAAAACAAGGACAATCTGACGCTGGTGAGAAAAAATGAAAACTTAGCCTATATACTCGGACTACACTACTGAAGTGGAAGAAAACGGTAAAAGAGGCTAATCGTTTCATGGAAATTAGCTGACCCTTGAAGCAGGGACAAGCATATAATATGATGGATTCATGACAGACCCAGCCAATGGAATTTTATTTTATGGGCAAAGACTTAGGGCTGGGAGATATGAAATGAATTGGAATGTATGTTTTAGCATGATATTCCAAATGCCTGAATTGCAAGAATCAAGGTTTTATATACACTGAAGAAAAATATAAATGCAACATGTAAAGTGTTGGTCCCATGTTTCATAAGGTGAAATAAAAGATCACAGCAATGTTCCATACGCACAAAAATGTTATTTCTCTATATGTGTGTATATAAACATTTTGAGAAATAACCTTTTTGTGAGTATGGAACATTTCTGGGATATTTTATTTCAGCTCATGATACATGTTGTTTACATCCCTGTTAGTGAGCATTTCTCCTTTGCCAAGATGATCTATCCACCTGACAGGTGTGGCATATCAAGAAGCTGATTAAACCGGATAATCATTACCGTACACAGGTGCAACATATGTTGGGAACAATAAAAGGCCACTCTAAAATGTGCAGTTATGTCACACAACACAATGCCACAGATGTCTCAAGTTTTGAGGGACCGTGCATTTGGCATGCTGACTGCAAGAATGTCTACCAGAGCTTTTGCCAGATAATTTAATGTTAATTTCTCTACCATTAGCTGCCTCCAACGTTGTTTTAGAGAATTTGGCAGTACGTCCAACCGGCCTCTCAACTGCAGACCACGTGTAATCACACCAACCCAGGATCTCCACATCTGGCTACTTCACCTGCGGGATCGTCTGAGACCAGCCACTCGGACAGCTGACAAAACTGGGTTTGCACAACCAGAGAATTTCTGCACTGTCAGAGGGAAGGTCATCTGCGTGCTCGTCGTCCTCAGGGTCTTGACCTGACTGCAGTTCGCCGTCGTATCCGACTGGCACGTTGGAGAAGTGCTCTCTTCACGGATGAATCCAGGTTTCAACTGTACTGGGCAGATGGCAGACAGTGTGTATGGTACTGTGCTGGCGAGCGGTTTGCTGATTGTGAACAGAGTGCCCTATGGTGGCAGTGAGGTTAAGCCATGGACAACAAACACAATTGCATTTTATCGATGGCAATGTGAATGCACAGAGATATTGTGGCGAGATCCTGATACCCATTGTCATGCCATTCACTCCCCGCCATCACGTTTCAGCATGATAATGCACGGCCCCATGTTGCAAGGATCTGTACACAATTCCTGGAAGCTAAATAAAAAATAACATAAATTTGCACAAAAAAAAAATTACATGTTTGCTTTGTCACTATGGGGTATTGTGCGTAGATTGATGAGAGAAAAAACTATTTAACCCATTTTAGAATAAGGCTAACGTAAGAACGTGAAAAGAGTGAAGGAGTCTGAATACTTTCCGAATGCTCTGTACTTTATCAAGGACGTGGTATTGCATTATGGGTAAACATCAATACAGGGGTTTTTACATACACTGGTCTTAATATGTCATGACAGGTACCTAATCAATTTTTTGACATGGAACGTGAGGGGAATTAATCGTAAATCAAAAAATATGAGTATTATGTCATTCAAAGCATAAAGTCAGTATTGCCTTTCTGCAGGAGACACACCTCTCTCCCACATCAGAATCTTAAAGAGAATATATTTTACTCCTCTTGCACAACTAATGCAAGGGGGTTGCCTTTTAGTGCATAACAATATATTGTTTCAGCCTGAGAAAGTAATATCTGATTCAAAGCCATAAGGGGTGTTTTGGATCAAGAGGAAGTTGTTACTCAGTTGCTTCTGCCCTAATCAAGATGATTCAAAATTCATAAACAATATTACCTTGAAGTTAATACATTTTAAGATCCCAGTAATCTGGGGGGGTGATATTAATTCTACTTTTAATACACTTGATAAATAATCTACAAGGGGAGGCCCTTTCCTAGACATGGCCAGGGTTTTGAGTCATAACAGTATAGATCTGGGTCTTAGTGAATTGTGGAGATCACAACCACAGTCAGGGACTACTCATACTACTCCCAGGTCCATGAATCCTATTCTAGGACATACTTCTTCCTTATCCCATTCAATCTATTGCACTGTGTATCAGAATGTGAATACTTCCCTAGAATGTCAGACCACTCTCCCCTGTATTGTGATGTTACGTGGAGATGTGCTCAACACCCCCTTACTTTTGGGAGACAAGTTTCACTGAGTTTACGAACCAACAGTTGGATATTTCTATATTGACTAACGAGGGTGATATTTCTATATTGACTAACGAGGGTGATATTTCTATATTGACTAACATGGGCAATATTTTTATATTGACTAACATAGGTGATAGTATTATATTGACTAACATGGGTGAGTTATATTTTTATATTGACAAAAATGGGTGAGTGATATTATATTGACTAACATGGGTGATATTATTATATTGACTAACATGGGTGATATTATAAGGACAAACATGGGAGATAATATATGCCTACTTATTATCTGGGATACATTGAAAGCATTCCTTAGAGGGTATATATCGCATCATTTTTCCACAGCTAAAAGAAAGGAAACTAGCAAGGAGCTCGACTTCCTGGAATTAGAAATGTAAAATCTAGAAAAACAGCATAGTCAAACAAAAGTCCAGATACCAATTGGACTTTCTCAAACTGAAATGCAACTCGATCAATACACAGTCAGTGAAAAGAGATATATTAAGATCCACAAATCTGTATGTGGAACAAGGAGAAGATAACGCAGACCCCATAGAAATCAACTCGGTCTTCAAAGCTTTTTATTACAAGTTGTACCAATCAGAAAAGAAAGGTTCTAAGGAGGAGACGGAGATTTGTTTGATTAACATTGAGCTACCTACATTGTTAGATGATGAGACAAAATCACTAGAAAAAGGCAGCACAAATGATTCAATTCTTCAGGCTGTTAAATACCTACAAATGACAAAATCAGCAGGCATGGATGGATTCCAGGTGGAATTCTATGACGATTTTGCAGAAAAGCTACTAAACCCGCTCAAGGCAATGATCACCAGAGTCCTTCCAGAGTGTCTCATCGCTGCAATGATCACATAATTTTTTTAAAAGATAAAGATCCTTTGCTATGTAGTTCGTATTGCCCTGTCTTCATTAAACAGACTATACAATTACTGTAGGTAATAATTCATTTCTAACGGGTAATTACACTGTAACAAATATTGTAATACATTTTAATAATTCATTGCAGTCTGTAATTACAGGGGTTTAATAATTAATTCTTGTTACCATGCTTGTTGCAAATGTAAACGTTTCTGATCGCATCCCAGCACACCATAATGCCTTCACAAACCACATGATGTGTTATCCAATTGAACTCCGACCACCTCGTTGACACAGCTCTACAATAAAGGGTTCTGGTGTATCTTGCCCAGGCCCAATGGTTATAAATGGGTTCACGAACTGTTCACATAAAAAAAAAAAAATGTAATTGTTAAATAATTTAATGGTGCATTTGACAATTGGTCAATTAATTTAACCATTAAACATTCTTTTTTAACTACTCCTTTTACAGACTCAAGAGTCATGATTAGTTTTTATGAGTGACTCATCTACTTTAGTCGTTCGTTTGACCTGCTGGTGTTGGCCACAATGAGCCCTACACCAGGATTAATACACTGTCACGCCCTGACCTTAGATATCTGTTTTTCTATATATTTTGGTTAGGTCAGGGTGTGACTAGGGTGGGTACGCTAGTTTTGTATGTCTAGGGTTTTTGTATGTCTAGGGGTGTTGTATGTCTATGTTGGCCTGATATGGTTCCCAATCAGAGACAGCTGTTTATCGTTGTCTCTGATTGGGGATAATATTTAGGTAGCCATTTTCCTTGTTTGTGTTGTGGGATCTTGTCTACATTGAGTTGCCTGGGTGCACACCGGTTCGTTTGGTTGTTTGTTGTTTTGTTAGGTGAGTTTCAGTTGATTAAAATGATGTGGAACTCTACTCACGCTGCGCCTTGGTCTCATCTTTACGACGAACGTGACATACACGCTCCTCCGGCTCAGCGGCTCCAAAGAAGTGCTCCAACCACCAACTGTCTGTCATGTGAGTGCAGGAATATAGATCATGAGCATACAGAAGAAAAATACATGTTTAAAACTGATAATTGATCACATGGTGCAAGAATGACTGCAATTAATTGATTATTGAATGTTATGACGGACACAGCTTTGTAGACCCAAAACATATAAACTCGAATTCGAGAACGAACCGTTTGGGGGGCTACAGTTCGCGAATGACTATGCTTATCATCACCGTCACGCCAGTCAAGCAATGCATTCCAACAAGAGTCGTTCACAATCTAGTCCGGTAGCGGCCACAGTTAGACCTTGTTTCAAATGTATCAAGAAATAATATTATTTGTATGCCTATATTGTTTAAAGCACACGTTTACAAGTCTGTCACAAATGTCAGCTCCAATAAGCCCCCTATGGAGAACGACGTGAACGAGAGGCTCGTAGAATCATGGCTATGTCAAGTTTTCAGTTCACCTTTCACCGGTAGGGGATCCTGCATGCTCTGGGCATTACTGACTCAAATGAACGAAATGAGTCTAAAGATGTGTTGTTTTAAATGAACGAGTTGATAAGATCTGGGTCAGTAAAAAGAGCCAAACTTGTCCTCAATAGAACAAAGATGTATGAATGGCACCAGAGGAAAGACAGACAAACAAAAGCAAGAGAAATATGCTGCTGAAATGAACAAGAAGGCAGTTAGTTCAAAGGCGGATCACTGGAATTTATACCATACACTTTTACAACATTCATTTCATTTGAATAATATTGAAGTACTGACTAACAATGTAATGTTCCTCAATGAAACTGAGGAAGATTGGTCTTTAAACGGGTGTCCTAACTCTGTGGTCACTAAAGATCCCATGGCACTTATTGCCAGAGTATATAATGATGAATACCATTTGATGTGTAATGTGTACAGTAGATCAAACTGTATCAACCCAGCATCATGTAATACTGTGTATAAAAGTACCGTGTATGTAAAGTGTATGAATAATGTGTATGTACCAACATATCTGTAAATTAAAGTTACTTTTGCCCTTCGAAGAGGGAGGTGGATGGGCCAATAAAATACATCTAAATAGAATATGTACTGTAAGTGTGGTTAGGGTGGTGAGTTATCTTACACTATATAAAGAGCTTTAGGTGTCTAGAAAGGTGCCATGTAAGTACTATTATTATTATTATATGTTTTTTTCAGAAAGGTGGACTCCGAGGCTATCTTAAGTTAAATAAATGACTATAGTAAGTGCCTAGGATGACTCCGAGGCTATCTTAAGTTAAATAAATGACTATAGTAAGTGCCTAGGATGACTCCGAGGCTATCTTAAGTTAAATAAATGACTATAGTAAGTGCCTAGGATGACTCCGAGGCTATCTTAAGTTAAATAAATGACTATAGTAAGTGCCTAGGATGACTCCGAGGCTATCTTAAGTTAAATAAATGACTATAGTAAGTGCCTAGGATGACTCCGAGGCTATCTTAAGTTAAATAAATGACTATAGTAAGTGCCTAGGATGACTCCAAGGCTATCTTAAGTTAAATAAATGACTATAGTAAGTGCCTAGGATGACTCCAAGGCTATCTTAAGTTAAATAAATGACTATAGTAAGTGCCTAGGATGACTCCGAGGCTATCTTAAGTTAAATAAATGACTATAGTAAGTGCCTAGGATGACTCCGAGGCTATCTTAAGTTAAATAAATGACTATAGTAAGTGCCTAGGATGACTCCAAGGCTATCTTAAGTTAAATGACTATAGTAAGTGCCTAGGATGACTCCGAGGCTATCTTAAGTTAAATAAATGACTATAGTAAGTGCCTAGGATGACTCCGAGGCTATCTTAAGTTAAATAAATGACTATAGTAAGTGCCTAGGATGACTCCAAGGCTATCTTAAGTTAAATAAATGACTATAGTAAGTGCCTAGGATGACTCCGAGGCTATCTTAAGTTAAATAAATGACTATAGTAAGTGCCTAGGATGACTCCGAGGCTATCTTAAGTTAAATAAATGACTATAGTAAGTGCCTAGGATGACTCCGAGGCTATCTTAAGTTAAATAAATGACTATAGTAAGTGCCTAGGATGACTCCGAGGCTATCTTAAGTTAAATAAATGACTATAGTAAGTGCCTAGGATGACTCCGAGGCTATCTTAAGTTAAATAAATGACTATAGTAAGTGCCTAGGATGACTCCGAGGCTATCTTAAGTTAAATAAATGACTATAGTAAGTGCCTAGGATGACTCCGAGGCTATCTTAAGTTAAATAAATGACTATAGTAAGTGCCTAGGATGACTCCGAGGCTATCTTAAGTTAAATAAATGACTATAGTAAGTGCCTAGGATGACTCCGAGGCTATCTTAAGTTAAATAAATGACTATAGTAAGTGCCTAGGATGACTCCGAGGCTATCTTAAGTTAAATAAATGACTATAGTAAGTGCCTAGGATGACTCCGAGGCTATCTTAAGTTAAATAAATGACTATAGTAAGTGCCTAGGATGACTCCGAGGCTATCTTAAGTTAAATAAATGACTATAGTAAGTGCCTAGGATGACTCCGAGGCTATCTTAAGTTAAATAAATGACTATAGTAAGTGCCTAGGATGCCAAAGAAAGTAACAGGGTTGAAATGATTCTTAAATCAGACTTTACATTTTTATTTTTAATTATAGATGTGTCAATTTGTTTGTCTACATGTCATTTTAAAAACAATGCCGATATAGAAGTAAACATATTTTGGGTTAAGATAAGTAACTATGAGTAAGAGCAAACAGTTTGAATAAGACAACCAATTACCACTTCGCATTCATAGCGGTTGGTTTAATTATAGCTAATAAATAACCAAATCATTCATGGATCGCTAGATAAAATAAACGCATGTCGCTCATCTGATTGCCACAAGGTCTCAGACTCCGGGATGTTAAAATGCTTACACGAAAGAAACCGATGAAGACGAGTCGTTCGATTTCCATTGTTACTTATGTAACGACCCGGTATTGTGTTCTGTGTTTGTGGGTGTGTTATGGTTCTCATGGCTACTAGCAGGGGTTAAATATGTCAGGACAGATGGAAAGGTTGGGGGGGTATGATGGGTAATCCCGCGGGGTTTTGAAATGCATAAATAGGGATTACTGTCTCATCTCTCTCTCTTCTGTTCGGGCCTTGACCCTTAACTCGACATGGTATAATTGTGTACGTTCGGCATTTAGCGGCGTGGGCTGTGGCCTGAACAATAGCCCAGTTTAGGAATAAACCTGTGTTCTGACCTGCACACCTAGAGTCCGTCTCTTTTCTCTTTTCTCTCAGCCGGGTCATTACACTTATGTTACTTATAATGTTAAAAATAGAAGAAAAATACAATCCCATTAGCTATCTAGGCTACTCGCCATACTATAGGTGTCACGACTTCTGCCGAAGTCAGCCCCGTTCCGCGATCGACGTCACCGGCTTTCTAGCCATCGCCGCTCCATTTTTCGTATATCCATTTGTCTTGTCTTGTTTCCATACACACCTGGTTTTCATTTCCCCAATTAACCTACTTGTATTTAACCCTCTGCTTCCCATCATGTTTTGTGTGTAATTGTTTTCATGTTAGGTGGTGTTAGTTTACACGCGCTACTTTTATGTTCCGTTTTTTGAGAGCGTTTGATTCATGTAGTGCTCTCGTTTTTTGGAACTATGATAAAGGTGCGCCTTTTCAGCAAAATCTGCTCTCCTGCACTTGACTTCGCCTCCAATACACCATCCTGACAATAGGCTACATATTTCAGTCACCACTAGATGATTTTGATCTTATTTTTAGTTCTACAGTGCCTTCAGAAAGTATTCACACAGTATTCCCTTGACTTTTCCCACATTTTGTTGTTACAGCCTGAATTTAAAAAATATTAAATTTAGATTTCGTGTCACTGGCCTACACACACTACCTCAATGTCAAAGTGGAATGATGTTTTCAGAAATGTTATAAATTAATAAAAAATGAAGAGCTGGAATGTCTTCAACCACTTTCTTATGTCAAGCCATATTTTCCAGCATGGTGTTGACTGCATCATGTTATTTATTTAACCTTTATTTAACTAGGTAAGTCAGTTAATAAGAACAAATTCTTATTTATGACAGCTTACCCCAGCCAAACCCTAACCCGGACGACGCTGGGCCAATTGTGCACCGCCCTATGGGACTCCCAATCACAACCAGCTGTTATACAGCCTGGAATTGATCCAGGGTTCGTAGTGACCCCTCTAGCACTGAGATGCAGTGCCTTAGAATTCTGCGCCACTATGGGTATGCTTGGCATCAGCAAGGACCAGAGTTTTCTTTAGGATAAATGGAATCGAGTTAAGCACAGACAAAATCATTGAGGAAAACCTGCTTCAGTCTGCTTTCTAGCAGACACTGGGAGACAAATTCACCTTTCAGCAGGACAATACCAAGACAACGTTGAATGTTCCTGAGTGGCCTAGTTAAAGTTTTGATTTAAATTGGCTTGAAAATCTGGGCCTCCCGAGTGGCGCAGTGGTCTAAGGCACTACATCGCAGTGCTAGCTGTGCCATTAGAGATTCTTGGTTTGAGTCCAGGCTCTGTCGCAGCCGGCTGCGACCAGGAGACCCTTGGGGCGGTGCACAATTGGCCCAGCGTTGTCTGGGTTAGGGGAGGGTTTGGCTGGTAGGGATGTCCCTGTCCCATCGTGCACTAGTGATCCCTATGGCGGGCCGGGTGCAGTGCATGCTGACACAGTTGCCAGGTGTACAGTGTTTTCATCTGACACATTGGTGCGGCTGGCTTCCGGGTTGAGTGGGCATTGTGTCAAGAAGCAGTGCGGCTTGGTTGGGTTGTGTTTTGGAGGACTTATGGCTCTCGACCTTCGGCTCTTGACCTCCTCCGAGTCTGTACGGGAGTTGCAGCGATGAGACAACATTGTAACTACCAATTGGATACCACTAAAAGGGCTAAAAAAAAAACTTAAAAAAAATGATTTATTGTCTTGAAAATCTATGTCAAGACTTGAAAATGGCTGTCGAGCAATGATCAACAACCAACTTGACAGGGCTTGAAGAATTCTAAAAAGAATAATGTGCTAATATTTTACAGTCCAGTTGTGCAAAGCTCTTAGAGACTTACCCACAAATAATGCACAGCTGTAATCGCTGCCAAATGTCATTCTAACATGTATTGACTCAGGGGTGTGAATACTTTCATAAATTACATATTTCTGTATTTCATTTTCAATACATTTGCAAAAATGTCTAAAAACTGGTTTTTTTCACTTCATTATGTGTTATTGTATGTAGATGCGTGAAGAAAAAAAATGTAATCCCTTTCAAATTCAGGCTGTAACACAACAAAATGTGGAATAAATCAAGGGGTATGATTACTTTCTGAAGGCACTGTATACAGTAGCTTTGATTAATCTAATTAATCAAAGTATTAATCTAACAATAAAAAATCGTATTCTTTTGTAAGAAATGTAAGACATTTTTACATGTTACAGTAAAGTTGACTAAAGTAGAAGGTCACCTTTTGTTTGTTGGTATTTTCACTTGGTAATGAGTAATAAGTAATTATATAGAAAATACTCATAGGTAACTATAAAGTTACACCTAGCTAAATCCTGTGTAACAGCTAGCAATAACCTTGTACTTATGCAGATATTACAGATATTTACTCTGCAGTGTATTTGTGTGTTTATTTTCTTTCCTGGATGATGCTTTCCGAAACTGATGATTAGATTGTCAGAATGGGTAACGTACTTTGTAGGTACACTACACACAATAATTACAAGTAAGTACACCCCAAGACTCACAGTATTTCGCTAGTTAAAAGTGCATCACCGAGTAATTACATTGCAATTATGCAGATATTACATGTACTCTTCTCACATGGTTGGTGCTTCCGAAAGCCTTCAAATAAAGTCCAGGTTATCAGGATGGGTAATGTACTATATAAGTACACATTAATTACAAGTAAGTATCCCTCAAGATACACAGGATTTTGTTACTTAAAGTTAAGTGTAACTCCAAGTAATTACATGTACTCTGTGCTGTACTTGTGGGTTTATCCTCTCACTTGAATAGCAAGGAGGTTCAGGTTGTCATAATGGGTAATGTACACATTAATACAATAAAAAGAAAAAATCTTCTTCTAATTGCAGTCGCTGTACTCATAATATACAGGAGAACGATCGCCTTACGGCGAGGATAGCTGTGCTGCAAGCCCAGCTTCAGACGCAATCGTTAAGCAAGGGTAATTTCAGTGTAGGAAAGGAAGAAACAGCGTCTGTGCCACCAGTAAGTACAGATAGTAACGTTAGTATAAACCCCCCCGCACAGTCCCCGCAGCCGGACAACTTTCTCATGGCTTCTGGAGGGAAATGCTGTTGGAATGCTCAACTGGTGTCGCTCATTCAGCCGACAGAAACTTTCAACCGGTTCTCCCCATTATGTAGCGAGTCGGAGTCTGAGGCCGAGTCTTCTCTTGTCTCTACTCCTCCCGCTACGGGGTCTGAGACGCCGAAGGCTCCAACCATTAGCTCTGACAAATTGAAAACCCTAGTCATTGGCGACTCCATTACCCGCAGTATTAGACTTAAAACGAATCACCCAGCGATCATACACTGTTTACCAGGGGGCAGGGCTACCGACGTTAAGGCTAATCTAAAGATGGTGCTGGCTAAAGCTAAATCTGGCGAGTGTAGAGAGTATAGAGATATTGTTATCCACGTCGGCACCAACGATGTTAGGATGAAACAGTCAGAGGTCACCAAGTGCAACATAGCTTCAGCGTGTAAATCAGCTGGAAAGATGTGTCGGCATCGAGTAATTGTCTCTGGCCCCCTCCCAGTTAGGGGGAGTGACGAGCTCTACAGCAGAGTCTCAGCACTCAATCGCTGGTTGAAAACTGTTTTCTGCCCCTCCCAAAAGATAGAATTTGTAGATAATTGGCCCTCTTTCTGGGACTCACCCACAAACAGGACCAAGCCTGACCTGCTGAGGAGTGACGGACTCCATCCTAGCTGGAGGGGTGCTCTCATCTTATCTACCAACATAGATAGGGCTCTAACTCCTCTAGCTCCACAATGAAATAGGGTGCAGGCCAGGCAGCAGGCTGTTAGCCAACCTGCCAGCTTAGTGGAGTCTGCCAATAGCACAGTCAGTGTAGTCAGCTCAGCCATACCCATTGAGACTGTGTCTGTGCCTCGACCTAGGTTGGGCAAAACTAAACATGGCGGTGTTCGCCTTAGCAATCTTATTAGGATAAAGACCTCCTCCATTCCTGCCATTATTGAAAGAGATCGTGATACCTCACATCTCAAAATAGGGTTACTTAATGTTAGATCCCTCACTTCAAAGGCAGTCATAGTCAATGAACTAATCACTGATCATAATCTTGATGTGAGTGGCCTGACTGAAACATGGCTTAAGCCTGATGAATTTACTGTGTTAAATGAGGCCTCACCTCCTGGTTACACTAGTGACCATATCCCCCGTGCATCCCGCAAAGGCGGAGGTGTTGCTAACATTTACGATAGCAAATTTCAATTTACACAAAAAAAAAAGACGTTTTCGTCTTTTGAGCTTCTAGTCATGAAATCTATGCAGCCTACTCAATCACTTTTTATAGCTACTGTTTACAGGCCTCCTGGGCCATATACAGCGTTCCTCTCTGAGTTCCCTGAATTCCTATCAGACCTTGTAGTCATAGCAGATCATATTCTAATTTTTGGTGATTTTAATATTCATATGGAGAAGTCCACAGACCCACTCCAAAAGTCTTTCGGAGCCATCATCGACTCAGTGGGTTTTTTCCAACATGTCTCTGGACCTACTCACTGCCACAGTCATACTCTGGAACTAGTTTTGTCCCATGGAATAAATGTTGTAGATCTTAATGTTTTTCCACATAATCCTGGACTATCGGACCACCATTTTATTACGTTTGCAATCGCAACAAATAATCTGCTCAGACCCCAACCAAGGAGCATCAAAAGTCGTGCTATAAATTCTCAGACAACACAAAAATTCCTTGATGCCCTTCCAGACTCCTTCTGCCTACCCAAGGACGTCAGAGGACAAAAATCAGTTAACCACTTAACTGAGGAACTCAATTTAACCTTGCGCAATACTCTAGATGCAGTTGCACCCCTAAAAACGAAAAACATTTGTCATAAGAAACTAGCTCCCTGGTATACAGAAAATACCCGAGCTTTGAAGCAAGCTTCCAGAAAATTGGAACGGAAATGGCGCCACACCAAACTGGAAGTCTTCCGACTAGCTTGGAAAGACAGTACCGTGCAGTACCGAAGAGCCCTCACTGCTGCTCGATCATCCTACTTTTCCAACTTAATCGAGGAAAATAAGAACAATCCAAAATTTCTTTTTGATACTGTTGCAAAGCTAACTAAAAAGCAGCATTCCCCAAGAGAGGATGGCTTTCACTTCAGCAGTAATAAATTCATGAACTTCTTTGAGGAAAAGATCATGACCATTAGAAAGCAAATTACGGACTCCTCTTTGAATCTGCGTATTCCTCCAGGGCTTAGCTGTCCTGGATCTGCACAGCTCTGCCAGGGCCTGGGATCGGGAGAGACACTTAAGTGTTTTAGTACTATATCTCTTGACACAATGATGAAAATAATCATGGCCTCTAAACCTTCAAGCTGCATACTGGATCCTATTCCTACTAAACTACTGAAAGAGCTGCTTCCTGTGCTTGGCCCTCCTATGTTGAACATAATAAACAGCTCTCTATCCACCGGATGTGTACCAAACTCACTAAAAGTGGCAGTAATAAAGCCTCTCTTGAAAAAGCCAAACCTTGACCCGGAAAATATAAAAAACTATCGGCCTATATTGAATCTTCCATTCCTCTCAAAATGTTTAGAAAAAGCTGTTGCGCAGCAACTCACTGCCTTCCTGAAGACAAACAATGTATACGAAATGCTTCAGTCTGGTTTTAGACCCCATCATAGCACTGAGACTGCACTTGTGAAGGTGGTAAATGACCTTTTAATGGCGTCAGACCGAGGCTCTGCATCTGTCCTCGTGCTACTAGACCTTAGTGCTGCCTTTGACACCATCGATCACCACATTCTTTTGGAGAGACTGGAAACCCAAATTGGTCTACACGAACAAGTTCTGGCCTGGTTTAGATCTTATCTGTCGGAAAGATATCAGTTTGTCTCTGTGAATGGTTTGTCCTCTGACAAATCAACTGTACATTTCGGTGTTCCTCAAGGTTCCGTTTTAGGACCACTATTGTTTTCACTATATATTTTACCTCTTGGGGATGTTATTCGAAAACATAATGTTAACTTTCACTGCTATGCGGATGACACACAGCTGTACATTTCAATGAAACATGGTGAAGCCCCAAAATTGCCCTCGCTAGAAGCCTGTGTTTCAGACATAAGGAAGTGGATGGCTGAAAACTTTCTACTTTTAAACTCGGACAAAACAGAGATGCTTGTTCTAGGTCCCAAGAAACAAAGAGATCTTCTGTTAAATCTGACAATTCATCTTGATGGTTGTAAAGTCGTCTCAAATAAAACTGTGAAGGACCTCGGCGTTACTCTTGACCCTGATCTCTCTTTTGACGAACATATCAAGACTGTTTCAAGGACAGCTTTTTTCCATCTACGTAACATTGCAAAAATCAGAAATTTTCTGTCCAAAAATGATGCAGAAAAATTAATCCATGCATTTGTTACTTCTAGGTTAGACTACTGCAATGCTCTACTTTCCGGCTACCTGGATAAAGCACTAAATAAACTTCAGTTAGTGCTAAATACGGCTGCTAGAATCCTGACTAGAACCAAGAAATTTGATCATATTACTCCAGTGCTAGCTTCCCTACACTGGCTTCCTGTTAAGGCAAGGGCTGATTTCAAGGTTTTACTGTTAACCTATAAAGCGTTACATGGGCTTGCTCCTACCTATCTTTCCGAGTTGGTCCTGCCGTACATACCTATACGTACGCTACGGTCACAAGACGCAGGCCTCCTAATTGTCCCTAGAATTTCTAAGCAAACAGCGGGAGGCAGGGCTTTCTCCTATAGATCTCCATTTTTATGGAATGGTCTGCCTACCCATGTGAGAGACGCAGACTCGGTCTCAACCTTTAAGTCTTTACTGAAGACTTATCTCTTCAGTAGGTCATATGATTGAGTGTAGTCTGGCCCAGGAGTGTGAAGGTGAACGGAAAGGCTCTGGAGCAACGAACCGCCCTTGCTGTCTCTGCCTGGCCGGTTCCCCTCTCTCCACTGGGATTCTCTGCCTCTAACCCTATTACAGGGGCTGAGTCACTGGCTTACTGGTGCTCTTTCATGCCGTCCCTAGGAGGGGTGCGTCACTTGAGTGGGTTGAGTTACTGACGTGATCTTCCTGTCTGGGTTGGCGCCCCCCCTTGGTTTGTGCTGTGATGGAGATCTTTGTGGGCTATACTCGGCCTTGTCTCAGGATTGTAAGTTGGTGATTGAAGATATCCCTCTAGTGGTGCGGGGGCTGTGCTTTGGCAAAGTGGGTGGGGTTATATCCTTCCTGTTTGGCCCTGTCCGGGGGTATCTTCGGATGGGGCCACAGTGTCTCCTGACCGCTCCTGTCTCAGCCTCCAGTATTTATGCTGCAGTAGTTTATGTGTCGGGGGGCTAGGGTCAGTTGGTTATACCTGGAGTACTTCTCCTGTCTTATCCAGTGTCCTGTGTGAATTTAAGTATGCTCTCTCTAATTCTCTCGTTCTCTCTTTCTTTCTCTCTCTCTCTGAGAACCTGAGCCCTAGGACCATACGTCAGGACTACCGGGCATGATGACTCCTTGCTGTCCCCAGTCCACCTGGCCTTGCTGCTATTCCAGTTTCAACTGTTCTGCCTGCGGTTACGGAACCCCTACCTGTCCCAGACCTGCTGTTTTCAACTCTTAATGATCGGCTATGAAAAGCCAACTGACATTTATTCCTGATTATTATTTGACCATGCTTGTCATTTATGAACATTTTGAAAATCTTGGCTCTCTCTAATTTTCTCCTTCTCTCTTTCTTTCTCTCGGAGGACCTGAGCCCTAGGACCATACGTCAGGACTACCGGGCATGATGACTCCTTGCTGTCCCCAGTCCGCCTGGCCTTGCTGCTATTCCAGTTTCAACTGTTCTGCCTGCGGTTATGGAACCGCCACCTGTCCCAGACCTGTTGTTTTTCAACTCTTAATGATCGGCTATGAAAAGCCAACTGAAAATTATTCATGATTATTATTTGACCATGCTTGTCACTTATGAACATTTTTGAACATCTTGGCATAGTTCTGTTATAATCTCCACCCGGCACAGCCAGAAGAGGACTGGCCACCCCTCATAGCCTGGTTCCTCTCTAGGTTTCTTCCTAGGTTTTGGCCTTTCTAGGGAGTTTTTCCTAGCCACCGTGCTTCTACACCTGCATTGCTTGCTGTTTGGGGTTTTAGGCTGAGTTTCTGTACAGCACTTCGAGATATTAGCTGATGTACGAAGGGCTATATAAAATAAACTTGATTGATTGATTGTCTGCATTAACAAGAACAACACACAGGCCTTTCCATTATTGTATGATTTTTGTGTGCAAATTAACTCAAGTGCACCTGAGTGAGTTGGGTGTGCAATTACGCAGGTGACACAAACTGGATTTGTTATCCCTTTCATGCCCTGCCTCCAGTCCACTTACCGATATTTCAACAAGAGAGCCTCATTGAAATTGCAACAAGCGGTTCTGTGAAAATTGAATTTAATCAGAAGCCACTGCCAGATTTCTGAATTGGGCTGCGCTCAGAGTATGCTGACTTGGCAAATCGGTGTTAAGACACTGATGCCCTTTGCAACCAAGTTCCTACAGTTGAAGTTGGAAGTTTACATACACTTATGTTGGAGTCATTAAAACTTGGTTTTCAACCACTCCACACATTTCTTGTTAACAAACTATAGTTTTGGCAAGTCGGTTAGGACATCTACTTTGTGCATGACACAAGTCATTTTTCCAACAGTTGTTTACAGACAGATTATTTCACTTATAATTCACTGTATAACAATTCCAGTGGGTCAGAAGTTTACATACACTAAGTTGACTGTGCCTTTAAACAGCTTGGAAAATTACAGAAAATGTCATGGCTTTAAAAGCTTCTGACAGGCTAATTGACATCATTTGAGTCAATTGGAGGTGTACCTGTGGGAAAGGGAAAATTATATCGATATATTGAAGCAACGTCTCAAGACATCAGTCAGGAAGTTAAAGCTTGGTCTTCCAAATGGACAATGACCCCACGCATACTTCCAAAGTTGTGGCAAAATGTCTTAAGGCCAACAAAGTCAAGGTATTGGAGTGGCCATCACAAAGCCCTGACCTCAATCCCATAGAAAATTTGTGGGCAGCACTGAAAAAGCATGTACAAGGAGGCCTACAAGCCTGACTCAGTTACACCAGCTCTGTCAGGAGGAATGGGCCAAAATTCACCCAACTTATTGTGGGAAGCTTGTGGAAGGCTACCCAAAACGTTTGACCCAAGTTAAACAATTTAAGGCAATGCTAATAAAATACTAATTGAGTGTATGTAAACTTCTGACCCACTGGGAATGTGATGAAAGAAATCAAAGCTGAAATAAATAATTCTCAACTATTATTCTAACATTTCACATTCTTAAAATAAAGTGGTGATCCTAACTGACCTAAGACAAGGAATTTTTACTAGGATTAAATGTCAGGAATTGTGAACAACTGAGTTTAATTTGTATTTGGCTAAGGTGTATGTAACCTTCCGACTTCAACTGCATGTGAAAGTGGTTTTACTAGCATGAAAACTAAATATGGGCACAGACTGTGTGTGGAAAATGATTTAAGACTGAGACTCTCTCCAATACAACCCAGCATTGCAGAGTTATGTGCATCCTTTCACGGACACCATTCACATTAACCTGTGGTGAGTTATTAACAATTTTCGATGAACAAATAAGGTTTTATATGTAAGATGGTTAAATAAAGACAAAAATTATTGATTGTTGTTTTATTATTATTTGTGCCCTGGTCCAATAAGAGCTTTTTGTTACTTCCCACGAGCCGGGTTGTGACAAAAACTCACACTCATTCTTATGTTTAATGAATGTATCGTATAGTGTGTGTGTGGCAGACTTACAATGATGGCAAAAACAACATTTGAGAGTGCGCTGACCCTGATGCTAGAGGGGGTCCGCAGCTGGAGGTTGAATGTTTGAAGGGGTACGGGATTATAAAAAGTTTGGGAACCACTGTTCTATACCTACCAGGAGGTTTGGGTCTACTCTATCCTAAATTGTACTACTGGGTCGCCCAGTTAAGAGTAATTAGACAATGGGTGGTGCGATCACCGGAGGCCTGGGTAAAGATGGAAGCCCACTGTATCCCCCTATGAGCTACATTATGTTGTTATCCTTGGGGCAAAAAAAGGGAAAGTTATTACAAATAACTCTATAATCCTGAACTCCTTAGAAATGTGGGATGTAGCCCATAAATTCTTGAAATGGGAACCCTCCCTTATCCCCTTAGCTCTCTATCTGGTGGAACCCATCTCTACCTAAGATATTTAATGATGGTACAGTATGTTTAAGCCGTGTTATGATAGAGGCATCAAAGAAGTTCAACATCTCTTTTACAAAGGGACATTTCTTTCATTCAATGAACTACAGTCTATGTTCAACATCCCATCCTCAGATTTCTTGCATTTTTTACAGATAAGACATCCAATTAGGCAAGAACACGAGCTAAGCACGTTTGTTTAATCAGCTAGAATCTATTTATCTCCAAACAAATGTATAAACAAATAATTTATGTAGAAACATTATTAATAGTACATGATGTCCTGTTTACACAGTTTAAAAATGAATAGCTCGTACAGGAAGAACTCCAAACAGCCTAGTAAGTGGCACACATTTCCCCGGTTACATATCATTATAGATCTCAGCCCGTTTGCAAAGGCTTTATGACTCCTGAAATGGTCATATCTCTCTGTCCACCTACACAGCAGAGTTTACGACCCGAAAGTTGACCTGCTGCCAAAAAAGCTTTAGACGAGCTCTTTATTGATCTGTGAGGCTGAAGTTTGATTTACGCTAAATTCACACACACACACATCACATCCTGTGGTTCCAGGAGCGTTCAGAACCAGGTCTTCCTCCCTCTTCCTTCTTCTTATACTTTGTTTCAAACATCATTAGCGGCAGTAGATCGCTTGCTTTTCATTCAGAGTGCAATTACCTTTCTGTTGTGTTCTCTGCTCATTCAGTACATTCGATAGGCAGGCAGTCAATGGGACAATGACCTGTGATAAGACCAGGGTGCACTCAATTCTCTTTATGGTACGAAGGGGCCTACTGAGATTCCAATATCTGAGTTGTTGGACAGTCTGGCACGACGTCCTGCTGTATGTCTTTGAGTACAGTGACTGGCTTAATCCTAGAGGACAGAATGGGGAAAAATGTGTTATATAGCATAAGGACAATTGTGTATTGACCACAAAATGATAGAACTCTTGTATTGGACGACATAATGACAGAACTCTTGTATTGGAACACAGAAAGATAACTCTTGTATTGGAACACAGAATGACAGAACTCTTGTATTGGAACACAGAATGACAGAACTCTTGTATTGGAACACAGAATGACAGAACTCTTGTATTGGAACACAGAATGACAGAACTCTTGTATTGGTTCACAGAATGACAGAACTCTTGTATTGGAACACAGAAAGATAACTCTTGTATTGGAACACAGAATGACATAACTCTTGTATTGGAACACAGAATGACAGAACTCTTGTATTAGAACACAGAATGACAGAACTCTTGTATTGGTTCACAGAATGACAGAACTCTTGTATTGGAACACAGAAAGATAACTCTTGTATTGGAACACAGAATGACAGAACTCTTGTATTGGAACACAGAAAGATAACTCTTGTATTGGAACACAGAATGACAGAACTCTTGTATTGGAACACAGAATGACAGAACTCTTGTATTGGAACACAGAATGACAGAACTCTTGTATTGGAACACAGAATGACAGAACTCTTGTATTGGAACACAGAATGACAGAACTCTTGTATTGGAACACAGAATGACATAACTCTTGTATTTGAACACAGATTGACATAACTCTTGTATTGGAACACAGAATGACAGAACTCTTGTATTGGAACACATAATGACAGAACTCTTGTATTGGAACACATAATGGCAGAACTTGTGTTGTATCTCTATGATGTGGACAATAATAGGTTAAAATATACAACTTTCTACAAGATATTGGACAGGATGCGGGCGGTGAAAAACACATATTATCTTGTAGTGCCACCCTTCTAGGAGGAAGTGTTCATTTACTCTCTGTCTGTCAGCCTGCCCGTTCCTGAGGACTGTTTGGCTCGCTCCTGATACCTGCCTCCATTTGGTGCCAAATCATGTTTTTAGGACACACTGAAAAACAGTCAAAGTGACAACTTGATTATGCACAGCGAGTTGGAAGGCTAATGGAGAGGCATCCAATAAACATCCCCTGAGACAGAGGCACCATGCAACATATTGCCAGTGAGGTTTAGACAGAGACCCTGATCCACCACAATGAATATATCTCTCTCAGTTTATTGTCATTTCTTAACATGTCACCATTCCTGAATGTCAATTATTATTGGAATAAGTATTCCTGGGGTGGTTGGGTTGGTGCCATAAGCAGTGGAGCGATTGAGAGATCTTAGCTACGTCCTTCTGTTTGATCTGCCAGGCTTTGTGATCAGTATCAGACACACACATATCTCCAAGGTCATTTCAAATGGTTTGATGTTCAGTTCCGATAAACGGTAAACACGCTGTTTCAGATAGACACTGCTTCTGTATTCATCCAGGGTGTTATCGTTGTCGTAAAAACATTTTGTCCTTGTGCCTTTCTCTGTCCCTTTGAGCTTGCACTATGCTGTCACCTCCCCACCAGGGACAGCTGTTACAATTATATTGCAGCCATGACTACCAAACCGTTCCGGTAGCGCCATGATTACAATAATCATAAATTAACCTCTACGAGTTGCCGACGCCCACACAGTTACAGAACCGTGCGGGGTATTCATCTGAGGTGTGCAAATGTTACTTCTTTTTACTTTAGTCTTTATTTTACTTCCTCTGAATTTTACAGTTGTTTATCAAGACTCTTCCAGAATTCCATCTCTCCTGTATTCATGACATAGTTGGAGGAGTGAACAGGGGCAGATGGTGCTAGGGCGAGCAGGGAGCGTATAACTGGCTCCTGATGCCACTGACATTTAACAAGGCTGAAAGTATTTGTTCAGGGTTATTTTGCTGTTTATGAGTGAGAATTGTTGTTATGTTTCTTAATTTTCTATTTATTCACCATAGGTTGAAAAATTCAGGTTCCTGGTAAGGATTTAGACTGTAATATACATGGCCAAAGGTATGTGGACGCACTTCAAATTAGCGGATTTGACTATTTCAGCCACACCCGTTGCTGACAGGGTGGGGTTTCCAAATGGACAATGACCCCACGCATACTTCCAAAATTGTGGCAAAATGGCTTAAGGACAACAAAGTCAAGGTATTGGAGTGGCCATCACAAAGCCCTGACCTCAATCCCATAGAACATTTGTGGGCAGAACTGAAAAAGCGTGTACAAGGAGGCCTACAAGCCTGACTCAGTTACACCAGCTCTGTCAGGAGGAATGGGCCAAAATTCACCCAACTTATTGTGGGAAGCTTGTGGAAGGCTACGCAAACCGTTTGCCCAAGTTAAACAATTTAAGGCAATGCTACCAAATACTAACTGAGCGCATGTAAACTTCTGACCCACTGGGAATGTGATGAAAGAAATAAAAGCTGAAATAAATCCTCCTCTCTACTATTATTCTGACATTTCACATTCTTAAAATAAAGTGGTGATCCTAACTGACCTAAGACAAGGACTGTTTACGAGGATTAAATGTCAGGAAATGTGAAAACTGAGTTTAAATGTATTTGGCTAAGATGTATGTAAACTTCCGACTTCAACTGTATGTACATACATATAAAATACATATACATATACTGTACCAGTATCGACACACCTACTCATTCAAGGGTTTTTATTTTTTATTCTACACTGTAGAATAATAGTGAAGACATCAAAACTATGAAATAACACATATGGAACCATGTAGTAAACAAAACATGTTAAACAAATCAAAATATATTTTATATTCTAGATTCTTCGAAGTAGTCACCCTTTGCCTTGATGACAGCTTTATTCTCAGCAATCTACACACAATACCCCATAATGACAAAGCGAAATTAAAAATGCTTTTGAATTATTTGCTAAATAAATTCAATTGATTGAACATTATTTGGAAAGGTACATACCTGTCTATATAAGGTCCCACAGTTGACAGTGCATGTCAGAGCAAAAGCCAAGCCATGCGTTCAAAATAATTGTCCGGATTGTGTTCAAGCATAGATCTGGGGAAGGTTACCAAAAAATGTCTGCAGCGTTGAAGGTCCCCAAGAACGCAGTGGCCTCCATTATTTTTAAATGGAAGAAGTTTCCTAAAGCTGGCCGCCTGGCCAAACTGAGCAATCGGGGGTGAAGGGCTTTGGTCAGGGAGGTGACCAAGAACCCGATGGTCACTCTGACAGAGCTCTAGAGTTCCTCTGTGAAGATGGGATAACCTTCCAGAAGGACAACCATCTTTGCAGCACTTCACCAATCAGACTTTTATGGTAGAGTGGCTAGACGGTAGCCACTCCTCAGTAAAAGGCACACGACAGCCCATTTGAACTTTTTCAAAAGGCAAATAAAGATTCTCAGACTATGAGAAACAAGATTCTCTGGTCTGATGTAACTAAGATTGTATACACTACTGGTATACACTACAGGTCAAAAGCACCTACTCATTCAAGGGGTTTTCTTTATTTTTAAAATGTTCTACATTGTAGAATAACAGTGAAGACATCAACACCATGAAATAACACACATGGAATCATGAGGTAACCAAAAAAGTGTTGAACAAATCAAAATATATTTTATATTTGAGATTCTTCAAATTACCACCCTCTGCCCTAATGACAGCTTTGCATAATCTTGGCATTCTCTCAACCAGCTTCACCTGGAATGCCTTTCCAACAGTCTTGAAGGAGTTCCCACATATGCTGAGCACTTGTTGGCTGCTTTTCCGACTCATCCCAAACCATCTCAATTTGGTTGAGGTCGAGGATTGTGGTGGCCAGGTCATCTGATGCAGCACTCCATCACTCCTCCTTGGTAAAATAGCCCTTACACAGCCTGGAGGTGTGTTGGGTCATTGTCCTGTTGAAAAACAAATGATAGTCCCACTAAACCCAAACCAGATGGGATGGCATATCACTGCAGAATGCTGTGGTAGCCATGCTGGTTAACCTCTCTGGGACAGTGGGACGCTTGCGTCCCACTTGGGGAGCACCCCCCACCCACCCCCCACTGATTAGCATCGCTAGCATAGCGTCACAATTAAATAGTAGCATCTAAATATCATTAAATCACAAGTCCAAGACACCAAATGAAAGATACAGATCTTGTGAATAAAGCCACCATTTCAGATTTTTAAAATGTTTTACAGGGAAGACAAAATATGTAAATCTATTAGCTAACCACGTTAGCAAAAGACACCATTTTTCTTTGTCCACCATTTTTTCTCTCCACCAGTAGCTATCACCAATTCGGCCAAATAAAGATATTGATAGCCACTAACCAAGAAAAAACCTCATCAGATGACAGTCTGATAACATATTTATTGTATAGGATAGGTTTTGTTAGAAAAATGTGCATATTTCAGGTATAAATCATAGTTTACAATTGCACCCACCATCACAACTCGACTAGAATAAATACAGAGAGCAACGTGTATTACCTAATTACTAATCATAAAACATTTCTTAAAAATACACAGCTCACAGCAATGGAAAGACACAGATCTTGTGAATTCAGACAATATTTCAGATGTTCTAAGTGTTTTACAGCGAAAACACAATAAATCGTTATATTAGCATACCACATGTGCAAACGTTACCAGAGCATTGATTCAAGCCAAAGAGAGCGATAACGTAATCATCGCCAAAATATATTAATTTTTTCACTAACCTTCTCAGAATTCTTCCGATGACACTCCTGTAACATCATATTACAACATACATATAGAGTTTGTTCGAAAATGTGCATATTTAGCCACAAAAAAACGTGGTTATACAATGACAATACTAGCAAAACTAGCCTGAAAATGTCGGGCGCCATATTTGACAGTGATCTTGTCTCATGATTAACTATTCATAAACTTGACTAAAAAAATATAAGTTGGACAGCTATCGAAAGACAAATTAGTTCTTAATGCAATCGCTGAATTACATTTCTAAAATTATCCTTACTGTGCAATACAGGGTTCGCCAAGCGAAGCTATACCAAAGAAAATGGCGGAATATGCGTTTAACATTTTTCGACAGAACAACGATTTATCATCTTAAATATTTCTTACTATGAGGTGATCTTCCATCAGAATCTTGGGCAATGTATCCTTTCTTGGGTCTAATCTTCTTTTGGTCGAAAGATGTCCTCTTGTCCGTCGAAATGCCCACTAACGTTCGACCGGTACTGGAAACGTGCCCGGCGCTTCTAAGTGCATCAAAAAGAATTGCCTCAAAATCGCACTAAACGGATATAAATTGCTATAAAACGGTTTAAATTAACTACCTTATGATGTCTTTAACACCTATAACGAGTAAAAACATGACCGGCGATATATAAGTGGCTAAACCAAAGCTTGGAAAGAGAGCCAGTCCGACGTCCTTCGTGCGTCAGGCGCAGCAGGAAAAGAAAGCCACTTCCGCCTTGTGCTCTTTTATACAGGCCCTGATTGCGCAATCGACTCCATTCAAATTGTCACCTCTTACTGACATCTAGAGGAAGGCGTGGGCAGTGTTTGTATCCTCATAGGATTTACAGGGACTTTAAAACTGACCTGGGACCAGAGGCCAACATTTCTGAAATCTCACTCCATATCAGGAAAAGTGCTGTAGAATGAGTTCTGTTCCACTCAGAGACATAATTCAAACGGCTATAGAAACTAGAGAGTGTTTTCTATCCAATAATAACAATAATCTGCATATTGTACGAGCAAGAATTGAGTACTAGGCAGTTTAATCTGTAGAGCAAATTATGCTAATGCGAAACAGCACCCCCTATATCCCCAAGAAGTTAAGTGTGCCTTGAATTCTAAATAAATCACAGACAGTGTCACCAGCAAAGCACCCCCACACCATAACACCTCCTCCTCCATGCTTTACGGTGGGAAATAAACATGCAGACATACGTTCACCCACACCGTGTCTCACAAAGACACTCCCCCAAAAATCGCCAATTTGCACTACAGACCAAAGGACAAATTTCCACCGGTCTAATGTCCATTGCTTGTGTTTCTTTGCCCAAGCAAGTCTCTTCTTCTTATTGGTGTCCTTTAGTAGTGGTTTCTTTGCAGCAATTCGACCATGAAGGCCTGATTCACAGTCTCCTCTGAACAGTTGATGTTGAGATGTGTCTGTTACTTGAACCCTGAAGCATTTATTTGGGCTGGTAACTCTAATGAACTTATCCTCTTCAGCAGAGGTAACTCTCGGTCTTCCATTCCTGTGGCGGTCCTCATGAGAGCCAGCTTCATCATAGCGCTTGGTGGTTTTTGCAACTGCACTTGAAGAAACGTTTAAAGTTTTTGAAATGTTCTGTATTGACTGACCTTCATGTCTTAAAGTAATGATGGACTGTCATTTCTCTTTGATTATTTGAGCTGTTCTTGCCATAATATGGACTTGGTCTTTTACCAAATAGGGCTATCTTCTGCTATCTTCTACCTTGTCACAACACAACTGATTGGCTCCACAAATTTTTAATAAGGCACACCTGTTAATTGAAATGCATTCAAGGTAACTACCTCATGAAGCTTTTTGAAAGAATGCCAAGAGCGTGTAAAGCTGTCATCAAGGTAAAGGGTGGTTATTTGAAAATTCTCAAAGATTTGTTTAACACTTTTTTGGTTACTACAATATTCCATATGTGTTATTTAATAGTTTTGATGTCATCACTATTATTCTACAATGTAGAAAATTGTAAAAATAAAGAAAAACCCTTGAATGAGTAGATGTTCTACAACTTTTGACCGGTAGTGTACATTTTACAGATGCAGTATATTTTACATTAGTTATCTTTTTGTTATTAGCTCCACTCAACCCCTCCCATCTATCTCTTAACACCATCCATATTGGATTTCTATTTGCCATATATTTTTCAACTGTGCTGTGATGTTTCACAAAAGTTCTGAACCTTTCTAGTCTCATAGTTTCTACAGATTGTAAATTAAAGATACAATTTTTGCTAAAATAACTATTATATTATTGATTGATTGACTTTGACTTTTCAAATCACCCAGTAGAGCTATCTGCAGAGTTAGCTCCAGGTAAATGTTGCAATTCTTCAGCCATTCCTGGACCTGCTACCAAAAACAAGCTACATATGGACTTTCCAACTGTCTTAACAAAGTTAATATATCTAAACAGACATTGTTTGTCGATATTTTATGACAAGGTAGAGCGTACCCTTGAGCAGGTACTGGAAGCAGGTCCCTTGATCGTGAATGTGATGGGGCACACTTGTTTTTACCCCTGCATACTTAAAATGCCTCTGCTTATGATGTAAAAAATATTCTTAAAATAGGCCTCGTGAATTGTACTTTTTCTCAAATGTACAACTCCACTGGCAAATCAAGAGACCTCAGAAAAGTGCATTTTCACAGCTAAGGAGTCTAGCAAGGCACATACTCTGCCATCAACTACTGTTCATGGCTTTGTTCTTATTTCCTGAAAGGCAAGACAAGTGTTTTCCTGGCGTCATGTAATATTGTGCATTCATGTAAAACAGACTTAAACATTTTTTTTTATTAGGAAATACACAATTTGAAACCATGTAGATCTTTTACTGTCATTCAGTGCAGGAATTCTGCAGCTCCCTGTGACTGCATCATGTAACTGGATTTGGCATTGAGGGCAACACTACCCCTCGCAAGAAACAACCGTGCCTATTATCTAAGAATAGCACACAGCCCTGTTGACAAGTAAGGTATTACCCCTGACTAGGGAAATTGGCTTTTGCCTACTAGATTCCCCAAGGGGGGCATAGGGATTTCAAGTACCCTGTTGTCATTATGCTAATCGGGCATACAAATTGAGAACGCCGCAATCAAATTTCAGTCACACCGCTTTTTGGACGTGTCATTGTACCATTCATTTGGCCATGGTGAGAGAGAAAGAGCGTTTGAAAATGGATAAGAGATTGCTCGCCTTATGGGTTCCCAGGAGAGGAGTGTTGAAGGACCAGAAAGAGGGAGGTGGAATAATGGCCTGAAAAGACATGGGAAGAGAAGAGACAGGAGGATCAAATAACTCCTCCACAGCTCTGAGAGATGTCTTCATCAGTGATAGAAGAGCCGATCCCATTCAAATCGAGCTATCATTTACCATAGGAAGAAAGTGCTTGTTGATGATAGGTGGATACGGAAACAGAATGGACCTCGGTCCTCAGAGAAAGACAGGAACGATAAGTCTAATCCTCACAAATAGCAGTTGAAATCCCATTTGGACCATTTACAGCTGCTAACAACAAAGGACATTATCATACATAGAAACTGCTTAAAGAGTGGCAAACAATTATTAAAGAAAATGGCTTGCAGTTAGATCATCAGGATGGGATAATAACACCTTGGATTTGGTCCAGGGAGAGCGTTTGTACATTGTGAAATGATTTTCCTGAAAGGACCAATTCAGCTTTTCTTCCTGCACCCCTGAGCTGAAAACAGAAAAGCACCATACACGCACTCTCTCAGCCTTAATGGAGTAATTTGGTATAGTTTAGAAACTATCATTGTCATCAAAGTTAATCATTGATGCCCGCCAGGACATCATGTGAAAAGACAGGAAGAGATACATAAAATACCCATCATGTTTTCTTATAAATACGTGCAGCCAACAGTCGGGTGGTTATGGGAACAAAGGCATGTTGACGTGGTGCCATCAAATATGGGATAGTTTGGTTGGCACGATGAACAACGTGTAACCCCAGCTCGCCATTAAAAGTGACTAAATAGGATCACTGACTATTTCTGTCTTATTGAGCTATAATAAAACCAAACCGCATCTTGATGATAAAACTTATGTTTCTCTTAATGACATACTGTAGTCTAGCATCTATAAGAATGTATTATGGTAAGGCTGTAACATAACAAAATGTTGAAGGAGAGAAGGGGTCTAAGTAGTTTCTGCATGCACTGTATAAGAATGTATTGTGGTATGTTAATCCACAAAATGGTGGGATTTCTGATAATCCAAGTGAGTGATGTATTGTCACCTCAAACTTGAACAATCTGTGAATACTTCAACCTGAGCGGGAGCTGGGGAGTTCACAGCTACTGTGATGGCTTACAGTGCTGTCATATAGGTGTTTATTGTGTTCAGGAGGTAAATTGACTAGATATTATTTACCTTTACGCAATGGAATTTGGAGGAGGGCGCACTGCACTGAAATTGCAATTGAAAACAACATTTAAAATGATGGAGTAAATACATCCGTCTGATACTCCGTGACAGCGAAGAACAGATAGAGCGAGCTGCTTTGGTGTGAAGGAAATGAGAAAAGAGGTGCCGAAGGGCACTCGGACGAATGATGTTACCAGAGGACAGATTGCTTGATGATGAACAAGATTATGCCTGTTCAAAAAAGCAGCAGCAGCCCTGAGCTTAGATTGCCATCCCGCTCTTACCTTACTAGAAATACCTATCCAAAGTGATTCTCATTGTTGACAAAATCTTGATCTGCTAATGGTTAGTTAAAGTGGGGAGCATGTAGCTATGATGCCTTTTCATATTATGCTTTCACAAGTTCTGTTTAACCGGCATTTCACATCTGTGTCAGTATTCGCTTAGAATGTACTTTTCATAGGTAAACGGTCTGTGCAGACAGAGGTTGGAGAGGCTTGCAGATAAAGGGAAGTATTTCATACCGGGAGAAATGGGACTCTGCTGACAATCCTCTGTCTGCCTCTGGGCCCCCCAGCTCCGGGCCACGCTCTCCTGTCAGATGTGTGTCTGATAATGCAGAGAAGATGGGAGAAGTGTTACTCTCTACAGCAATTTTCACTCCGATTTCATGACAAACACCTTGCTCTCTGAGTATATAATGTATCTTGAGGCAGATTAAAGAAGTGTGATTTCTTGTCTCGAAAAATGGGATTTCTTGTTGAAACATTTTAACTTTGCCGAAGTTTTTCTGAGGAGATCGACGTTATGGTATAAGTTATGTAACACATGTTATTTTGAAATGTCTTTATTATTATGATATGACAATATGAGTTCCAAATACAGCAGTTTATAATTGTAAGTCCACGTTTGCATTCCTACTACCAACCTTACTGTTGTAGCAATTTGGACTTTTCAATTTCCATGAAATTACCCAGCGTGTTGGAGCAGAGGTGTTGATAGCCCTCAGACATTCCACTTTCTCGTTTCCCTCACTAAAGGGATTAATCTTGCCTTCTCTGACTCTATTTCCGCCGAGTTTGTTTCCTGCTATCGCCCAGACACCACACACCGTCTCCATTTTTCAGCCCCCTAGCAGATTAAGTTAACAAGCCGAGCGCCCTCATGGTGACACCCTGTTCTGTGGACGCCCACCTCTGCCTCTAAGATAAATGTGCTATCACCAACCACATGACCCATGACAAATGCAACCCAGCTGAAATAGAGCAGTTACTAGCTAACATCCTGTCAACTGAGGGCGAGAATGTCTCTCCTTAGTCTTTTAATTTCCAGTTGTTTGGAATTTCCAGTCTGTTTTTGAAATAAGGTAAGTTTACCACATGTGCTAATCCTTCATTCATGACCAAGTGGGAAGGATGTAGTTACAGTACCAGTTGTGAAATCGTAATCGTAAGTACGAGTTGGGGTGCATTCACGTGCTTTGAAGTGGGATATACCATCAAGCATGGAGATCATTAGAAAGCTTGTGATTGTTTTGCTCTTTTTATATCTAGAACTGCCTTTACTTTCTGAACCAAAACTAAGATGAAATTAACCATATCATTGGCTAGCTGGCTACAGAACACTTTTACCTACAGTATCAACAAAAAAATTCGTCACAGCTGTAAATTAACCTAAATGCTTGGCATGCACGAAATTCAATATAAGTGTATGTTCAAAAGCTTAGAAATGCATTACAATTTGTATTTTGTTCTGAACATTAAAAAGTTCTGAAGATACCGCCATGCTTGCTGTCTTTTTTGTTGACATATGACGTCAGAGGGCTGAAAGTGGGAGCACAGGGATGACAGACGAGTTTCCCACTAGAAATTACAAGTTGGAGGGGCGTTCAAGTGTATTTTTCGCAGTCGTTACTCATATTTACGAATTTACGAGATGTCAAGAACACCGCATAAAGGTCAGTGATTCTCTCAAGAGAGCTCATTCAGCTGTGAGAATGATTCTCCTCCGTGGTGTGAGGAAATTCGGTTTTCCTGAGGCAGCTTTATTTGAGGAGTGAATGTTCTAACTCCCTTTTGGGGTTTTCCAAACCATAACTGAGGTTTTAGTATATATTGTAGAGAAGGAGAAAACACATTTTCAAAATATTTTCTAAGAGAGAATAATGACCTCTAATGCTTTATAGTATTTTTACATTGCTGTATCAGAATTGTTCAGGTGGATGACCAGTAACAAAGACTCTATCACTCAACATTTTGAGATATTGGGACTGTAAGGTTTAATCTGCAAGAAGATGATTCTGAGATATAATTGGCTTTAAACTTCCGAACCCTCATTGGTTTGAATAGTGTCATCAATTTTTATCTTGTTGTAACGGTCGTCCTCCTCCTCTTCGGATGAAGAGGAGGAGTAGGGATTGGACCAAAGCGCAGCGTGATAGTTTGACATAATGATGTTTATTAAAGTAAAGACGAAAACACGAAAATACTTAAACAAACTACAAAATAACAAACGAACGTAGACAGACCTGAACTATGAGAACTTACATAAAACACGAAGAACGCACGAACAGGTACAGACTACAACAAACGAACGAACAAACCGAAACAGTCCCGTGTGGTGCAACATACACAGACACTGAAGACAATCACCCACAACCAAACAGTGTGAACAGCCTACCTTTATATGGTTCTCAATCAGAGGAAACGTCAAACACCTGTCCCTGATTGAGAACCATATAAGGCTAATTACAAATGACCTAAACATAGAAACACAAAACATAGAATGCCCACCCCAACTCACGCCCTGACCAACTAAACACATACAAAAATAACAGAAAACAGGTCAGGAACGTGACATAACCCCCCCCTCAAGGTGCGAACTCCGGACGCACCACCAAAAGTCTAGGGGAGGGTCTGTGTGGGCATCTGTCCACGGTGGCGGCTCAGGCTCTGGGCGTGGTCCCCATCCCACCATCGTCAATCCCCGCTTTCGTATCCCCCTCTCAATGACCACCCTCCAAATAAACCCACCTAAATTAAGGGCCATCACCGGGATAAGGGGCAGCACCGGGATAAGGGGCAGCACCGGGATAAGGGGCAGCTCCAGACTAAGGGGCATCACCAGACTAAGGGGCAGCACCGGGATAAGGGGCAGCAGCTCCGGACTGAGGGACGGCAGCTCCGGACTGAGGGACGGCAGCTCCGGACTGAGGGACGGCGGATCCTGGCTGGCTGGCTCTGGCGGATCCTGGCTGGATGACGGCTCTGGCGGATCCTGGCTGGATGACGGCTCTGGCGGATCCTGGCTGGATGACGGCTCTGGCGGATCCTGGCTGGATGACGGCTCTGGCGGATCCTGGCTGGATGACGGCTCTGGCGGATCCTGGCTGGATGACGGCTCTGGCTGGTCATGGCTGGATGACGGCTCTGGCTGGTCATGGCTGGATGACGGCTCTGGCTGGTCATGGCTGGATGACGGCTCTGGCTGGTCATGGCTGGATGACGGCTCTGGCTGGTCATGGCTGGATGACGGCTCTGGCTGGTCATGGCTGGATGACGGCTCTGGCTGGTCATGGCTGGATGACGGCTCTGGCTGGTCATGGCTCGCTGACGGCTCTGGCTGGTCATGGCTCGCTGACGGCTCTGGCTGGTCATGGCTCGCTGACGGCTCTGGCTGGTCATGGCTCGCTGACGGCTCTGGCTGGTCATGGCTCGCTGACGGCTCTGGCTGGTCATGGCTCGCTGACGGCTCTGGCTGGTCCTGTCTGGCTGACGGCTCTGGCTGGTCCTGTCTGGCTGACGGCTCTGGCTGGTCCTGTCTGGCTGACGGCTCTGGCTGGTCCTGTCTGGCTGACGGCTCTGGCTGGTCCTGTCTGGCTGACGGCTCTGGCTGGTCCTGTCTGGCTGACGGCTCTGGCTGGTCCTGTCTGGCGGAAGGCTCTGGCTGATCCTGTCTGGCGGAAGGCTCTGGCTGATCCTGTCTGGCGGAAGGCTCTGGCTGATCCTGTCTGGCGGAAGGCTCTGGCTGATCCTGTCTGGCGGAAGGCTTTGGCTGCTCCTGTCTGGCGGAAGGCTCTAGCGGCTCCTGTCTGGCGGAAGGCTCTAGCGGCTCCTGTCTGGCGGGCGGCTTTGCAGGCTCATGGCAGACGGGCGGCTTTGAAGGCTCAGTACCGACGGGCAGTTCATGCGGCGCTTGGCAGACGGACAGTTCAGACGGCGTTGGGCAGACGGGCAGTTCAGGCGCCGTTGGGCAGACGGGCAGTTCAGGCGCCGTTGGGCAGACGGGCAGTTCAGGCGCCGTTGGGCAGACGGGCAGTTCAGGCGCCGTTTGGCAGACGGCAGACTCTGGCCGGCTGAGACGCACTGTAGGCCTGGTGCGTGGTACCGGAACTGGAGGTACCGGGCTAAGGACACGCACCTTCAGGCTAGTGCGGGGAACAACAACAGGGCACACTGGACTCTCAAGGCGTACTATAGGCCTGGTGCGTGGTACCGGCACTGGTGTTACCGGGCTGAGGGCACGCACATCAGGGCGAGTACGGGGAGAAGGAACAGTGCGTACAGGGCTCTGGAGACGCACAGGAGGCTTGGTGCGTGGTGTAGGCACTGGTGGTACTGGGCTGGAGACACGCACCATAGGGCTAGTGCGTGGAGCAGGAACAGGGCACACTGAGTTCTCGAGGTGCACTATAGAACTGGTGCGTGGTACCGGGACTGGTGGTACCGGGCTGAGGGCACGCACCTCAGGGCTAGTGCGGGGAGAATAATCAGTGCGTGCAGGGCTCTGGAGACGCACAGGAGGCTTTATGCGTGGTGCCAGCACTGGTGGTATTAAGCTGGGAACACGTATCTCAGGGCTAGTGCGGGGAGCAGTAACAGGACGCACAGGACTCAGGAGACGCACAGGAGGCTTGGTGCGTGGTGTAGGCACTGTCTTAACCAGACGGCTAGCACGCACCTCAGGACGAGTATGGAGAGCTGTTCCCAGTGACATTAACTCACCAACACGTTCATTCGGACGGATGCCGTGCCTCATGCACCAAACCAGTACATCCCTCATATCTTTCTCCTCCAATTTCTCCATTAACTCCTTTACTGTCTCTGCGTTACTCACCTCCAAATTCGCCCTCACCGGCTCCTTATGTAAAGCAGGAGGAGTTGGCTCAAGTCTCCTGACTGACCCAACTACATTTCCCGAGAGCCCCCCCCAAGAAATTTTTGGGTTTGACTTGCGGGCTTCCAGCCTTGTTTCCGTGCTGCCTCCTCATATCGCCGTCTCTCTGCTTTCGCTGCCTCCAGCTCAGCTTTGGGGCGGCGATATTCTCCTGGTTGAGCCCAGGGTCCCTTTCCGTCCAATATCTCCTCCCAAGTCCACGAGTCCTGGTTCTTTGGCCGCTGTTGCTGGTTCCTCTCACGCTGCTTGATCCATGGTTGGTGGGTGATTCTGTAACGGCCGTCCTCCTCCTCTTCGGATGAAGAGGAGGAGTAGGGATTGGACCAAAGCGCAGCGTGATAGTTTGACATAATGATGTTTATTAAAGTAAAGACGAAAACACGAAAATACTTAAACAAACTACAAAATAACAAACGAACGTAGACAGACCTGAACTATGAGAACTTACATAAAACACGAAGAACGCACGAACAGGTACAGACTACAACAAACGAACGAACAAACCGAAACAGTCCCGTGTGGTGCAACATACACAGACACTGAAGACAATCACCCACAACCAAACAGTGTGAACAGCCTACCTTTATATGGTTCTCAATCAGAGGAAACGTCAAACACCTGTCCCTGATTGAGAACCATATAAGGCTAATTACAAATGACCTAAACATAGAAACACAAAACATAGAATGCCCACCCCAACTCACGCCCTGACCAACTAAACACATACAAAAATAACAGAAAACAGGTCAGGAACGTGACACTTGTATTCTTTTAAACTTAACAACATGAATAATCATGGATTATAAAAAACTGAAAGGGTGCCTATTACCTGCCAATCAAGTCAACGTCTCTTCCACGTTGGTTCAACATAATTTCATTCAAATGGAAACATTGTTGATTCAGCCAGTATGTGCCCAGTGGAAAGTTTCAGTCATGGGATTTTTGTTCTGCTTTAACCCCTGTCTATACAGTATGTCTCTATAGACCTATAGTAGTAGCCTACATCTGCATTTTTTTAGGACATTACATTTTCTGTGGATTAATATATGGCTACAAGCAGTGGGTATTATATTTAGAGTTAGCAATCTAGTTCATGTGTTTTAAGTTTCCAATTCCTCAGGAGTTGAACCCCAAATGAAATAGCCTATGGTATTAGTTTGAGCACACAAAGTTGTATGTAATTCATCTCTATTGAACAAATGTTGATAAAACTACTGGTAAAATGACAGGGCCAAATTATTGTCCCAGTCTGCCTCTGATTTGGGGTATTTAGAGTACTATATAGATAGCCTTGTTCTGTTTAATGTTCTCTATGTCAATAACTACATTTTGACAAAAACGCAGATAGAACGTTATAGTCCCACACTGTCAATGTGTACCTAGATGGGTTCTACTGTGGATGTTTACCAGTTTTCAAGCCTCTTCTCATACAGGCCAAAGGTCAGGTATTGACACATACTTCTTATTTTGAAAACTGGAGGCATCTATCTGTGAAGGGAGTATACCTGGTTGGGTTTTTGGCAGAAGGTCTGGGTCAGGTATTGAATTGTTTACATCTTTCCTAGCTATGAGTGTCTGCATGAATATCAGCTCCAGAGAGCCTGTCAGAATGATGAGCTAGCTAGCTGTGCCAGAATGGGTAGATCTGTCTAGTCCAGCCAAACTGTAATGGGAAAAGGTGGCGTCCTGCTGTTGCACCGCAGAAAGAGGGCTGGATGGTGAGA
The DNA here is from genome assembly GCF_016432855.1 of Salvelinus namaycush. Lineage (NCBI taxonomy): Eukaryota > Metazoa > Chordata > Actinopteri > Salmoniformes > Salmonidae > Salvelinus > Salvelinus namaycush. Next base: position 11,977,058 of record NC_052310.1, read on the forward strand.
TTGGAGATTACTCTTCCAACAGAGACCCTTGAAGGGGAGTGATACCGAATTCACATGCTTTGACCTGGCACTGACGTGGCATGTATGTATCTATCAGAAATCTGCTATTGTTGACAGTTTTACAGTCCTCGTGAATTCATGAAAAACCCAGAAACACTAAGAAAAGTATCATTGTGAATTGAATGCAAGGGACAGGATGTAAATACAAAAATATGATGCTTTACATGCATAATACCGTACTTTTGTGAAATGAAGAATACTGGAGAACAATATGAAAAAATGAAAACAAAGTTACAGATATAACGTTGCCCTTTCTCCAACACAACTCTTCTCATTAAAACTCAGCACCAGAGAAACAAATGAAACTGAAGGAAAAAGGTATCTTCAGGGCTAGTTCTAAAGTGGCAGATCTCTCTCCCATTTCTGCGTGTTCCTGCAACGCAATGTTTAATTCACACTGTTGAATTCTGTTGACCTTCAATCCCAATCCCTCCATACAGTGTGCTAGTTCGCTTCAGGCAATGAACAAGCCTCTAAATATTTAATCACGACTGAACACAACCATATGCCACTTTACAAATGACAGGGAACACATTGACACTGCCAATGTTTAGATGGGGGAACAGTTAGGTTTTTTATTTTAGCACCAGCTGAAACAACATGATGTTCAAAGCGCAACTGTTTTGTTTTTTACACTAGAAATGAAACTGAGAAATTAACAAAACAACCACATTATACTGGCATTCAGTTGTACTAAGTAATGACTCCCTATTCAGTTTTACTTGAAGAGAATGGCCACTTGAATTCGCTTTAACTATATGAAAAAGCTACAATAGTGCATATGACACTTCAACGCGACTAGTTTGACACGTTGACCGTTTTTGTCTGTCATCTTAAGTTACATTATGGCATACCTCCTGGCCCTAGTCATAACAGCTGTCGTGACCTTTTAGCCATAACATGACATCAGCTGTTATGATTCCTTATGTAAGTCTTGTAGTAGGCCTATGTACACTTCATATATGCTTCTACACAGATGAGGGCATGTTAGGGATAACATAACAGGCTGAACTGTCTGCCACAGTACAAGTCAGAGGGACTCTGAGGGTTAACTGAGCCAGTCACGTCTGGTGAAATGCCCTGTTGGGCCTCTTAGGATGCCACTTTTAATTAAGATATAATTTCTCTCCATCTGCAGGTTGCTACAGGCGCCTCGCCTAGGGATCCATGGCCAGGCAGCTGTAATATCTGGTCAGTGGGTTTAAATCGTTTTTTTTTTTACTAAATTGAGCTGCTGGTTACTGATATGGTGAGCATGATGCTTGCTTCAAACATCTCTCTGTTATCGGCAGACCTGGGTTCAAATACTATTTCAAATATCTCAATTACTTTCACATACAATTTGAAGTAAGTATTCAGATATTTTATTTGAGACAAGTAGTTGAATATTGGAATGTATTTGGAAATACACTTGGAAAGTATTGGCAGGATTTGAAAATGCTCAAATACACTGACTCAAGTACACTCCCATGCATTTAACCCAGGTATTTGAAAATAGTATATGAAATAAGAATTTGAAAATACTTTCAAATAGTAGGCTATACTGTATATATGAAATTATTTGAAAATACTTTAAAATTCTTTTAGTAGAAGTAGTTGATTTGGGCAATATTATTTGAAAATACTTTCAAATACATTCACCCAGATAAACAAATACACATGTATTTGAACCCAGTTGTGCTTATCGGGTTCCCCCCCGATTGAAAGAATGAGTGTAAATTGTTGTGCTCTACATTAGGATATGGCTTTGGTTCCATTTCATCCTCATCTGTGCACCTGTGTATATATGGGTTGGTTATTAAGCAACAAAATAGAAGTGTGCACAACTAAGGGGCAAAACAGACAGGGTTGGCTTAGATTGTTGACAACGTGTAAACTATATTTAATCTCCGATGTTTATTGAAAACATCAATACATTTGCACAATGAGTACTTGTTGTCTCTCAAATTCATAGTTACAGTTGTTGGTTAGCTAGCAAATGATAGCTACAGTTGAAGTCAGAAGTTTACATACACTTAGGTTGGAGTCATTAAAACAAATTTTTCAACCACTCCACAAAATTCTTGTTAACAAACTATAGTTTTGGCAAGTCGGTTAGGACATCTACTTTGTGCATGACACAAGTCATTTTTCCAACAAATTATTTCACTTATATTTCACTGTATCACAATTCCAGTGGGTTAGAAGTTTACATACACTGAGTTGACTGTGCCTTTAAACAGCTTGGAAAATTCCAGAAAATGATGTCATGGATTTAGAAGCTTCTGATAGGCTAATTGACATCATTTGAGTCAATTGGAGGTGTACCTGTTGATGTATTTCAAGGCCTACCTTCAAAATCAGTGCCTCTTTGCTTGACATCATGGGAAAATCAAAAGAAATCAGCCAAGACCTCAGAAAAATAATTGTAGACCTCCACAAGTCTGGTTCATCCTTGGAGGCAAACACCTGAAGGAACCACATTCATCTGTACAAACAATAGTACGCAAGTATAAACACTATGGGAGGACACAGCCATCATACAGCTCAGGAACGAGACACGTTCTGTCTCCTAGAGATTAACGTACTTTGATGCGAAAAGTGCAAATCAATCCCAGAACAACAGCAAAGGACCTTGTGAAGATGCTGGAGGAAACAGGTACAAAAGTATCTATATCCACATTAAAACGAGTCCTATATCGACACAACCTGAAAGGCTGCTCAGCAAGGAAGAAGCAACTGCTCCAAAACCTCCATAAAAAAGCCAGACTATGGTTTGCAACTGCACATGGGGACAAAGATCATACTTTTTGTAGAATTGTCCTCTGCTCTGATGAAACAAAAATAGAACTGTTTGGCCATAAAGACCATCGTTATGTTTGGAGGAAAAAGGGGGAGGCTTGCAAGCCCAAGAACACCATCCCAACCGTGAACCATGGGGGTGGCAGCATCATGTTGTGGGGGTGCTTTGCTGCAGGAGGGACTGGTGCACTTCACAAAATAGATGGCACCATGAGGATGGAATATTATGTGGATATATTGAAGCAGCATCTCAAGACATCAGTCAGGAAGTTAAAGTCTTCCAAATGGACAATGACCCCAAGCATACTTCCAAAGTTGTGGAAAAATATCTTAAGGACAACAAAGTCAAAGTATTGGAGTGGCCATCACCAAGCCTTGACCTCGATCCTATAGAAAATTTGTGGGCAGGACTGAAAAAGTGTGTGCGAGCAAGGAGGCCTAGAAACCTGACTCAGTTACACCAGCTCTGTCAGGAGGAATGGGCCAAAATTCACCCAAATTATTGTGGGAAGCTTGTGGAAGGCTACCCAAACGTTTGACCCAAATTAATAAATTTAAAGGAAATGCAACCAAATACTAATTGAGCGTATGTAAACTTCTGACCCACTGGGAATGTGATGAAAGAAATCAAAGCTGAAATAATTCATTCTCTCTACTATTATTCTGAAATTTAACATTCTTAAAATAAAAGGGTGATCCTAACTGACCTAAGGCAGGGAATTTTTACTGGGATTAAATGTCAGAAATTTTGAAAAACTGAGTATAATTTGTATTTGGCTAAGGTGTATGTAAACTTCCGACTTCAACTGTATATTAGAACACCAACTTTGACTGTTGAGCTTGTGCTTGTGTGTGTGTGTTTTCCCTTTCCAGTCTTTTCAAATTACAGTATAATTCATGTACTGCCTATTATCCAAAAGACAAGACGGCCCTGCAATCCAAGTTCCAAGATAGCTACCAAGGGGGATCTAACAACAGCCCATCTCTGTGTTCTAGGGAGTTCATCTACTGGTCACCATTTAGAAATAAACCCCATCATCATCATTCTTATGGCTGTGTTGAACAAAGAGTCTTATCCACCAGCTGCACCCTTGAAGCCTACCTGCCTCTACCCGCCTTAGACCTAGAATCGCAGGGTTGTGCATAAATAAGTGCAAACCTAATCCTAAAGAGTTTAGATTGTTTGATCTCCATAAGAAAGAGGCTGAGACGGATGATATTGCCAATCTGCGTGTTTCCACTGGTTTGAATCTCACTGGGAATGCAAAGCCTGTAAATTGCATTAATCACAGATGAAAGAGTAAGAGTTTTTCCCTGTGATCGTCGGAGGAAATTAGGGAATCTCAATCCATGTTGAGATTGAATTTAAAGAATGATGTAATTAAGAGATGTAACAATGGTTAGGCTTATCTTTTGATAATGAGAAACAATTCTGTGAGGTCAATGTGTCATTCTAGGCCGCAGACAGGCTCCTGTCCCTCTAAAGCTTCTTGTAGAATCTCCTGACTCTTCAGTACAACAGCATATCATAGCTGTACTGTATTGAAATCAGCCAAAACATTGTCATGATTGTGCTATTATGCACTGTGGAAAATTATATGTTTTGAAATGAAAGGGGTTCATTCAATATGTTTAAAGTTGTCATGATCACATCCAGAGATGTGTTATAATGATCGCATTTTGAAGTATGAGATTCAATTATATACTAAATTCCTGTATAGTTACTAGTCAGTCATTATTTTCAAACAACTTTTTCATTCTGATCAATATTTGAGGGGTTAGAAGTTATGGTTTTCTCATACTACTAAATAAAATGTAAAATGCATACAGCAAACAACAACCCCATCACTTGGATAAACAGTTTTTACATTAATCTGGGGTGACAGCAGAGATGTAATGAGTCGCCAATAAGTTTTCTTTTTAACAGCTGCTAAGCGTATAATCTTTATTGTTCTTAATGCATCGCATTACAGGTGGTAATTATTTCGAAGGCGCCATATGGCTGTTTTTAATGATTAAAACAGCATGTTATAAATGAATGGATCTTTCATTTGGGCAAAACAAAAGGCCTCCCAGGACAGCCGAGCCAGTCCTGCATTCATCAGTGAAATGACGAGGAGAGAGCGTACCTGCATGGCAGACTCTGAGTAACAATGTACCTCCATGGCAGACTCTGAGTAACAATGTACCTGCATGGCAGACTCTGAGTAACAATGTACCTGCATGGCAGACTCTGAGTAACAATGTACCTGCATGGCAGACTCTGAGTAACAATGTACCTGCATGGCAGACTCTGAGTAACAATGTACCTGCATGGCAGACTCTGAGTAACAATGTACCTGCATGGCAGACTCTGAGTAACAATGTACCTGCATGGCAGACTCTGAGTAACAATGTACCTGCATGGCAGACTCTGAGTAACAATGGGCTGCTGAATCTGTGGTGATATAAATAATCTACAAGAAAAATATTGTCTTGCCGTGTTCTGGATAGATGGGACATATTAGAATGAATTAATCTCCTCCAAATCTTCTAATACCAGACATTTTACGTGTGTCTGGTAACTTGTGAGTAGTCATTTTCTAAATGGGTAATTTAAATGGAGTATTTTTGTAAACTGACAACTTGTGGGGGGGTAATTATTTTAACTGGTGACTTATGGGGAGACTTTTTCTAAACTGGGCATTTGTGGGGAGACTTTTTCTAAACTGGGCATTTGTGGGGAGACTTTTTCTAAACTGGGCATTTGTGGGGAGACTTTTTCTAAACTGGGCATTTGTGGGGAGACTTTTTCTAAACTGGCGATTTGTACGCTACAAGTCAGGAATCCTTTTCTCTCCCTCAGAGGCTCAGAAACAGGACTTATTGAACGAAAGACACATTTGTAGATGGATCTCTTTGTGTCCCAAAAAAGTATAATAACTATAACTGATAGTCACCCTATCTCTGGCTCTCCTTTTTATTGAAAGCTTGTGAAGTGAGAAGCTGTATCTAACTCACATTGTCTGTGGAAAAGAGATTAGGACAGCCTCATTTGTCAGCTTTATCACATATCTTTAGTCCCCAAGGGTGTTAGAGCACCGGGAGCTCTTTCAACAACAAAAACATATTAGTCCCACGTTTCTAAATGTGGATTTCACTGACATCAAACACAAATCAAAAGTTTAATGTGTGATATGTTAAGGCATTTGTGCTATTGGACAGACTTAATACAGTATTGGTGAACAATTCCAGTTAAAATCTGCTCTCATATCTTTGCTGATCCACCATACTGCCTGGATGCATTGTGTTTAAAATCTCTTGATTGAAATATTGAGGGAGCAAGATCAACTGACTATATCTTACTGATGTCCCCTAGATAGAATAACACCTTGAGGACTTTGACTGACCGAGAGAAGGTGGATGACAGTTAAACTTTACTGCCTCCTACTGGGCCTGCTGTGGTCCAGAGCTCGTCATACGATCAGCAAGAAGACAATCCTATACAACAAGATGTTATTGAGAAGGAACGTGTTATTACACAGGTATAAGAGTAACTGTGGAGTGTTACTGAATATTCTTAAGACATTGGGAATGAAACAGTCCAGATTTCCAATAGATTTTCACCTTAATAGGATAACAGGTGTACCATTGTGTGGAAATGTGAATCCCACCCCCCTCTCCCTGACAATACTGAGATGGTTATGCTCTCTTTTTGGGGCCTCGGAATGTGAAATGACATGGCAAATTTCACATTCTGCTTTGATATCTACTGCTCTCTCTTCATTTATCCCAAACCATACAATGGATACGTCTTCCCTACAAACAGCTGATCTTTGCCCTGCATTTGCCCCTTTTGAGGTTGAAATATCTTGGGGGGTGGGGGGGGGTTGGAAATAACTGTATTTCAAACTACATAACAATGAAAAGTCTTTAAAAAATGTAATACTGCCATTGCCTGTCTCAATATATCTAACCTGTCTCATATTTGTATTACATCACATGGTGGACTCTGCCAACTGTTTACTTTATCTGGCTATAGTATCAATACTGACTGGAATTATGCCTACTGCTTGGCTGATAATATCAGGTCTAGAAAACAGATCATGGTTGACTGCTATGTATGACTGCTATGTCAGAATCCTGCTTACTCTGGTTGACTGACTATACAGGATCCTCTGGTTTACCAACTTTCATGATTCAATTATCTGATACAAATTAATATACTCACCTAAAAGTCAACAGTTCAACACTGATAACCAGAAAGTATTTTACAAGCGGTCGTCTGGGATTCCACTGGCCTACTCCCACAAGCAGTTTGGATTTTGTCAACTACATGGTAAATACTGCTTTTCTCGTCAAACCTCCAATTCACTCCAATCTTTGATGACCATGTTCGCCATGGGTTTGAACGATAGGCTCACTTAAATGGTACCCATAGCTATACTCATATACTGTAAATATGTGTTATATTTGTAGAATAAGTGCCCTTCCCTTTCAGATTGCAGATTTAAAGATGTAGGATCTTAATTTGACCAGTATTGTTGCAGCAAAATAATCCTGCAGCAACAGGATTTGAACGTTTAGTCCATAATTTTGCTTTATCGGCGGTTAGGCTATTATGATGACTGCAACCAAATGCTTCTTGTAGTTGTTGATCAGTCTCTCACATCGCCGTGGAGGAATTTTGGCCCAATCTTGCATGCAGAACGGCTTGCATGCAGAATGCAACTGCTCGTTTCAAATCCTGCCACAACATATCAATTGGGATTAGGTTTGGACTTTGACTAGGCCATTCCAAAATGTAAAATCTGTTGCTTTTTAAAACAATTTTCATGTAGACCTGATTGTGTGTTTTTGATCATTGTCTTGTTGCACGACCCAGCTGCGTTTCAGATTCATCTCACAGACGGCTGGCCTGACATTCCCCTGTAGAATTCTCTGTTACAGTGCAGAATTCATGGTTCCTTCTATTAAGGCAAGTCATCCATGTCCTGAGGCAGCAAAGCATCCCCAAACCATCACACTACCACCACCATGCTGGACTGTTTTTATGAGGTTCTTTTTGTGGAATGCACTGTTTGGTTTTTGCCAGACATAATGGGACCAATCTTGTCAAAAAACTTGACTCAAGTTTGCCAGAAAGTTTAAGGGGGCAATTACTTTTTCACACAGGGGCATTGGGTGTTGCAGAACTTTGTTTATGAAATAAATTATATAAGTATTAATTGTTGTGTTATTTGTTCACTCAGTTTCCCTTTATCTAATATTAGGTTTTCGTAGAAGATCTGATAACGTTCGGTATAAAAAATATGCCAAAGTTGAGAAAACACAGGTTTTCAGTGTATATCGTCTGTCCTCGGTTGCAACACTCACTACTGAATTCCAAACTGCCTCTGGAAGCAACGTCAGCACAATAACTGTTCGTTGGGAGCATCATGAAATGGGTTTCCATGGCCGAGCAGCTGCACATGTTGTGCCTTAGAAACTAATGTGACCTTGTGGAAACGAATGTGACCTTGTAGAAACTAATGTGACCTTGTGGAAACGAATGTGACCTTGTAGAAACTAATGTGACTCTGTCAAGACATATGTTATTATAAGAAGCAAAAATTGTATTATAAGAAGATAAAATGTTGAGTTACCTGTAGAAGTAATATTTTGGAGTATTGTGTTAATTCCTTGTGAAAGCACTGTTTCGTATTGGGATGAATAGCATTGGAAATTGTACACTATCTTTAAAAAAAATAACAATGTTGAGAATGAGGTCATACAAGAGGTCAATCAGTTCCATGATTGCTATCATATAAAACCTACACTACTAAAACTAAAAATGTTGCAATTCAACCGAGCCTTAAAGTTACTAAAACGAAGATGGGCTGGTGCTGTCTGAGTAATTTCAAGGGTGTTAAACACACAAGCCTAAGATCCCCATGCACAATGCCTAGCATCGGCTGGAGTCTGGAGCAGTGGAAAAGCGTTCTCTGGAGTGATGAATCACGCTTCACCATCTGGCAGTCCGACGGACTAATCTGGGTTTGACGGATGCCAGGAGAACGCTACCTACCCCAATGCATAGTGCCAACTGTAAAGTTTGGTGTATGAGGAATAATGGTCTGGGGCTGTTTTTCATAGTTCGGGCTAGGCTCCTTAGTTCCAGTGAAATAAATCTTAATGCTACAGTATACAATGATATTTTAGACGATTCTGTACTTCCAACTTTATGGCAACAGTTTGGGGAAGGCCCTTTCCTGTTTCAGCATGACAATGCCCCTGTGCACAAAGCAAGATCCATACAGAAATAGTTTGTTGAGATTGGTGTGGAAGAACTTGACTGGTCTGCACAGAGCCCTGACCTCAACCCCATCGAACACCTTTGGGATGAATTGGAATGCTGACTGCGAGCCAGGCCTAATCGCCCAACATCAGTGCCCGACCTCAGTAATGCTCTTGTGGCTGAATGGAAGCAACACCATATTAATGCCCATGATTTTGGAACGAGACATTAGACGAGCAGGTGTCCACATACTTTTGGTAATGTAGTGTATGTTCTTCACATGTCATTGAGTACCATGGACCTCTGTCATTAGCGTTGTCATGTATAGATATGCACACAAACTATATATTTACTGTACGTCACTCAGACATGCCCCTTCATCCGAAATGTGTGACTACAGTAGAGGCAGCCGTCAGTCAGAGACATATAATTATCTTTTCTCTCCTCAAACATAAAGGCCATTCATTGGAGGGAACATGGCCATGGGGTTGACGGTTATGCAAAGTCCTTGCTGTAAACTCAATGTTTCAAAACAGTAGGTGATTGCAAGGCTAAAATGTATCTGTCAAAATAAAGGAAACACTTAAGTAAACGAAGGAGGCAAAGTGTATTGAAAGCAGGTGCTTCCACACAGGTGTGGTTCCTAAGCAATTCCCAGGCAATTAACATCCCATCATGCTTAGGGTCATGTATAAAAATGTACCAGTGTTTTCCACCACCATCAACTAAACACTAAATTATTGAATTTATTGTGGAAGAATGGATTCCACCAATAGAGTTTCAGACACTTGTAGAATCTATGCCAAGGCGCATTGAAGCTGTTCTGGCGGCTCGTGGTGACCCAATGCCCTATTAAGACACTTTATGTTGGTGTTTCCTTTATTTTGGTAGTTACCTGTATTCGGTATAGGGGAAAGCACACGCAGAGAGCAAAATATACTGTACATCCGTCATCATTCAGCCAGCACAATGTTAACAAACAAATAAACCAACAAACATGTTATTAATAATACCCTCGCTTTTTTATCGAGCTTTAGTTCTGCTACCTTTTAATCTCGGTGGGCAGCAGTGGGAATCAGCCTTGCCCACAGTGATGTTCTACACTACAGTGGTAATTGGACCATTAACCGATGTTTTTATTTGTGTCTCCCAGGGTTATTGTTCAATTACTCCCTGAACTCCAGTTGATAGCACTTCGATCAGGCCAAGTGCAGAGTTTTTAACTTTGAGGCAAATAGTTCATAATGTTTCTAGCACTAATGATATTGTAACATAAACCTTTTGTTTAATTCAACAGGGAGTGAATTATCAAATTACATAATAATCAACTCAACCAAAGGCTTTTTTGATTCCTGATGTTTGCTACTGGTGTCATCCTCAGTTTGTATCAAAGCACTCAGAATTCTATTCCCACATATTTTACATGGATGTTATATTTAGCACAAAAACAAATTCTATTGTCTTTCAACTGGTCATGGTTCCTCTGTGAGCCAGCCAGTGTGCTGAATCCATTTTCCAGATAGAAAAACATATCTATTCTTGTTTTTAGTATAGGTGGCGTGTCGGTTCTGTTGCTATGGTCACGGCAAGCTTTACTACAGCTTCCTTAATTATGCTCCCAAAGAATAAATAGACCTTTCAGCTGGGTGGAGAGAACATTTTCATGGACAGCCTATACACCCCCGATCCTCAAATTAACTTAACTTGTACATCACATGTCCTTTGGATCTCTACCACTGTGTACACCAGCCGGTAGCCTAGTTAAAACGTTGGGCCAGTAAACAAAAGGTTGCTGGTTTAAATCCCTGAGCCGACTTGGTGAAAAATCTGTTGCTGTGCCCTTGAGCAAGGCACTTAACCCTAGATTGTCCTGTAAATTGTGTGTGTCTACTGAATGAATACAGTGCATTCTGAAAATATTCAGACTCCTTCACTTTTTCCACATTTTGTTACGTTACAGCCTTATTCTAAAATGGATGAAAAAAAATCATCAATCTACACACCATACACCATAATGACAAGGCGAAAACTGTTTTGTTTTGCAAATTTAATAAAAATTATAAACAGAAATACGTTATTTACATAAGTATTCAGACCCTTTGCTATGTGACTTGAAATTGAGCTCAGGTACATCCTGTTTCCGTACTTGATCGGAGTCCACCTGTGGGAAATTCAATTGATTGGACATGATGTGGAAAGGCACACACCTGTTTACATAAGGTCCCACAGTTGACAGTACATGTCAGAGCAAAAACCAAGCCATGAGGTCGAAGGAATTGTCCGTAGAGCTCAGAGACAGGATTGTGTCGAGGCACAGATGTGAGGAAGGGTACCAAAAATGTTTGCAGCATTGAGGAAGCCACTCCTCAGTAAAAGGCACATGACAGTCTGCCTGGTGTTTGCCAAAATGCACCTAAAGGACGCAGACCATGAGAAACAAGAGTCTCAGGTCTGATGAAACCAAGATTGAACTCTTTGGCCTGAATGCCAAGCGTCACGTCTGGAGGAAACATGGCACCATCTCTACGGTGATACATGGTGGTGGCAGCATCATGCTGTGGGGATGTTTTTCAGTGGCAGGGACTGGGAGAATAGTCAGAATCTAGGGATAAATGAACGGAGAAAAGTACAGAGAGATCCTTGATGAAAACCTGCGCCAGAGCGCTCAGGACCTCAGACTGGGACAAAGGTTCACCTTCCAACAGGACAACGACCCTAAGCACACAGCCAGGACAATGCATGAGTGGCTTCGGGCAAAATCTCTGAATGTCCTTGAGTGGCCCAGCCAGAGCCCGGACTTGAACCCGATCTAACATATCTGGAGAGACCTAAAAAGAGCTGTGCAGCGACGCTCCTCATCCAACCTGACAGAGCTTGAGAGGATCTGCAGAGGAGAATGGGAGAAATTCCCCAAATACAGGTGTGCCAAGCTTCTAGAGTCATACCCAAGAAGACTAGAGCCTGTAATCGCTGCCAAAGGTGCTTCAACAAAGTACTGTAAAGGGTCTGGATACTTATTATTTTTTAAACTGTTTTTGATTTCTTATTATGGGGTATTGTGTGTAGATTAATGAGGGGGAAAACAATTTAATCAATTTTAGAATAAGGCTTCAACGTAACACAATGTGGAAAAAGTCAAGGGGTCTGAATACTTTCCGAATGCCCTGTAAGTAGCTGGTATGTAGGGGAGGGGTGTTGGAGTTCTCCTTTTGTCTTCTGCGACTTGATTTTATTAAAAACTAACTTTATTGGAAAATTGTATGTAAAGAAGATTAAAAGAGGGAGGGCTGGGTAGGGTTTACGAACCCAGTTTAGGTTAAGGTTTAGCGGGTAGGGTTGGGAATAAAATAGGATACAGACCTGGTTTAGGGTAAGGGTTTGGTTTGGGGGAGGGATTCAATGTCTTTATTAGACAAAAAAAATAGGGGATGGAAACTTGTTCTTCAGGATGCTGGGAGGGCATGGTGCTTTGTCATTGTGAGTAGTTGGTTGAGTGGTTGTGGATATTGTTTGTGTTTTTCCATTGTCCAACAGTAGCGGGCAGAGGATTAAGCACAGGTATTCTCCAGAGCAGCAACACAGCGGGCATACGGTGGTTTGTATTCGGGTAAGTATTGGGTATATGTATTCCTGTTTAAGGCCTTCTATGTAAGTATGCATGTTTTTTGGGGATGTTTTTAAAAAGTATTTTTTTTTTAAATAATAGGTCACTGCAGGTAGGTATACATGTTTTAGAAGATTGTTTGAGAATCCACTCAAGGTCAGTATGCACGTATTAAAAGTCCAGGTAAGTACGCATTTCATAGATGGATTTTCAGCCACCCATCCTCTGCTTTGTGGTCATCATTAGTTACAGCCTGAAGTGAACACAATATATGGCTGTATACTTGGCATGTAGGTTTCTGCACATATTGGAGTATGGGGGAGGGAAGGGGCATGTGCTAATTAAATATGAGCATATCATTACAGCATATCATTACATAAAGGCAGTTAACCCACTAGGCCGTCATTGTAAATAAGAATTTGTTCTTAACTGACTTGCCTAGTTAAATAAACGTTAAATATATATATCTTTTTTAAAACAGTGTGTATTATAATATTCTACAGGATACTACAGTTGACTACAGTGTACTACAAAATTATATAGTAAGTGCTATTACAGTAAGAAAAACAAAATGTAAGTACAACTATCCAAATTTGCTGAATTATTGGTAATTACTTTCCTTTTATGCATATTTCAACAAACAATTTCATACACATCAAATAAAATATAATTCCTGATACATTTTATTTTTATTTTTTAAAATAAGGACATTGTGTTGAGGGTTCATTCAACGGTATCATCACAATCCAATGTGATCAATACAAAGGTTAGTTTGCTCATCATTTTGTGGACTTTCCATTGGCGCACAGAAACACAATCCACAATAGAAATAAGGAAAGGTGAATACCTGATATGAATATACACTGAGTAAACAAAACATTAGGAACCCCTTCCTAATATTGAGTTGCACCCCCTTTTGCCCTCAGAACAGCCTCAATTCATCAGGGCATGGACTACAAGGTGTCGAAAGCGTTTCACAGGGATGCTGGCCCATGTTGACTCCAATGGTTCCCACAGTTGTGTGAAGTTGGCTGGATGTCCTTTGGGTGGTGGACCATTCTTGATACACACGTGAAACTGTTGAGCGTGAAAAACCCAGCAGTGTTGTGGTTCTTCACAAACTCAAACCGGTACGCCTGGCACCTATTACCATACCCCGTTCAAAGGCACTTAAATATGTTGCCTTGCCTGTTCACCCCCTGAATGGCACACATACACAATCCATGTCTCAATTGTCTCAAGGCCTAAAAATCGTTATTTAACCTGTCTCCTCTCCTTCATCTACACTGATTGAAGTGGATTTAACAGGTGGCATCAATAAGGGATCAGAGCTTTCACCTGGAATCACCTGGTCAGTCTATGTCATGGAAAGAGCAGGTGTTGCAAAAGTTTTGTACATGGTATGACACTGATGGGATGATTTAGAATGTTGTGCAGTAGTATTTACTGATTGCCAGAGACAGTAAACACAACTGCACACATTTCTCTTCTGATGAAAGCAATGTGTTCATATTCTATGAACAAAACACTTAACAGTGAATGTTGTATTCACTGATGAAATGTGTATTTAATGTTTAACTGAATAGTGGAGGCAGGGTAGAAATGTCTGTGGAGGTGGGGGGGTAGGAATTCTGGAGGAGGGGGACAGGGGGAGCAGGTAGGTGACTAGTAGTGGGTATTCAGCAGCCTGATGGTCTGGGGGTAGAAGCTATTGGGCCAGTCTTACAGTTTTTGCCATGATGCTCCAATACTGCCCACGTTTGAACGCTGGAAACGGGAAGAACAGACCATGGCTCGGGTGGCTGGGGTCCCTGATGACCTTCTTGGCCTTTCTGCAACACCTGGTGTTGTACTGTAGGTGTCATGGAGGGCAGCGGTATGCACCCAAGCTCCGTGTGGTCCGCGGTGGTCGAGTTGAGGTACCTGCGATGTTCCCTCTAAACTGCGCGTGTGTGCGGCCTTCCTCCTGGTCTGCTGGGCATAATAAATGCCGTGCTGCACTGAGACGCAAGAGATTGAACTTTACTGAGGTATTAATTTGCCCTATTAATTTGAACAATATAGATCAACGTTTTTTCTTTCGTCAATCAATATTATACCAGACACTTTTAAATGCAATAAACCAAAACAATTGTAACTTTGTTGTAGGCAGAGCCAGAGTGCAACGGAGTAGAATTCTATTGGCGGGAGTCTTTCAATCACCTGCGAGTGAAATCGCTTTTCTGATCAGTTCAGATCAGAGTACTGAGCCGTGGGTGTGCACATTTGTTGATATTCTTTGCTAGTTAGCGAGTTAGCTAGTTAGCGAGTTATTATCCCAGTTATAGATAAGGATAGGTCAGCAATGCGGAGTTACTGCTTCCTACAAGAGCACAAAACATGTAGGCTACATTTCAAGCTGTCTTTCAAGCTGAGGTAAAAAGCTTATGTCTTAATTAAAGGGGCAGTGTTGTATTTTGAGACAGGCTTGAATATGAAAATAAGCCAGTAGGCAGAGAGGTAGCCTACATTGTCTAATTATCTTCATGGTAATTATAAATCATTTTATTTTGTAAAGTGTTTTCTTGCATCTTACACCACAATACAATTTACAGTCACCTATAATTGTCACATGGTGTAACAGACCAAGTAAAAAGTCCTTTGTAATATTCATACGTGTAAACATACTGAATTATAATTGGATGCATTTTACCGCCATATCATACTGTGCTATGATTGGTTAAGACCACCCAAATGGTTAGGTCATGGTCAGTTTGATCCTGGTTGGCGATACGTGAACATGCCAGTTATAGCTAGCTAATAAAGAGCTACGTAAGAAATATCCTGTAGTACTGCATTTTATTATTTTGTACAAAGCGTGCAAAACAAGACACCCTTCATAATGTAAAAACGTTTTTAAAAGTTTCATGCAATGTCGGACTGCATTGAACACCACATATAGGCTACTGTAGGCTATATCATAGAATTTATTTCCATGTGAAAAGGATTTTCCTCCATTGGTTTTGTTGGTAGGCCTACATTATGCTCATATAGCCACAATAGCCTATTGGCTACTGTCTAAAACTGTAAGGTTTTGGATTGGTTCAACATCTTTTAACATGCTGACTGTTAGCTGAATGCTGACATTTAGCTGAACCATGGCTAGATAGCTGTTAGGCTTACGCTAGCATATTAAAGTTGACGACAGTGCCACCAGCAAAGTACACCCACACCATCACCCCTCCTCCTCCATGCTTCACAGTGGGAACCACACTTGCAGAGATCTGTTTACCACCACAAACCGATGCTGGCGCTAAGAAGGCACTCAACGAGCTGTATAAGGCCATATACGCAAACAAGAAAATGCTCATCCAGAGGCGGCACTCCTAGTGGCCGGGGACTTTAATGCAGGGAAACTTAAATCTGTTTTACCTCACTTCTACCAGCATGTTAAATGTGCAACCAGAGGGAAAATAACTCTACACCACCTTTACTCCACACACAGAGACATGTACAAAGCTCTCCCTCACCCTGCATTTGTCAAATCTGACCATAACTCTATCCTCCTGACAAACTAAAACGAAAGCAAGAAGTACCAGTGACTACCTCAATAAGGAAGTGGTCAGATGACACATATGCTAAGCTACAGGACTGTTTTGCTGGCACAGACTGGACGATGTTCCGGGATTCTTCCGTAAGCATTGAGGAGTACACCACATCACTCACTGGCTTCATCAATGACATCCTCCCCACAGTGACCGTACGTACATACCCCAACCAGAAGCAATGGATTACAGGCAACATCCGCACTGAGCTAAAGGGTAGAGCTGCTGCTTTCAAGATTGAATCGTACTACACCGACTCTGACGCTCTTCCGATGTGACAGGGCTTGCAAACTGTATTACTCGTGTCACTGGGCGAGCTACCCAGTGACACGAGCCTACCAGATGAGCTAAATAATCTCTATGCTCACTTCAAAGCAAGCAACACTGAAGCATGCATGACTTTGTGATCATGCTCTCCGTAGCTGATGTGAGTAAGACTTTAAACAGGTCAACATTCACAAGGCCGCAGGGCCAGACGGATTACCAGGACGTGTACTCCGAGCATGCGCTGACCAACTGGCAAGCGTCTTCACTGACATTTTCAACCTGTCCCTGACCGAGTCTGTAATACCAACATGTTTCAAGCAGACCACCATAGTCCCTGTGCCCAAGAACACCAAGGTAACCTGCCTAACTGACAACCGACTCGTAACGCTTACGTCTGCAGCCATGACGTGCTTTGAAAGGCTGGTCATGGCTCACATCACACCATTGTCCCAGAAACACTACTGTAGACACACTCAAATTTGCATACCGCCCCAATAGATCCACAGACGATGCAATTTCTATTGCACTCAACACTGTCCTTTCCCACCTGGACAAAAGCAACACCTACGTGAGAATGCTGTTCATTGACTACAGCTCAGCGTTCAACACCATAGTGGCCTCAAAGCTCATCACTAAGCTAAGGACCCTGGGACTAAACACTTCCCTCTGCAACTGGTTCCTGGACTTCCTGATGGGCCGCCTGCAGGTGGTAAGGGTAAGTAACAACACATCTGCCACACTGATCTTCAAAACGGGGGCCCCTCAGGGGTGCGTGCTCAGTCCCCTCCTGTACAACCCTGTTCACCCATGACTGCATGGCCAAGCACGATTCCAACACCATCATTAAGTTTGCCGACGACACAACAATGGTAGGCCTGATCACTGACAACAATGAGACAGCCTATAGGGAAGAGGTCAGAAACCTGACAGTGTAGTGCCAGCATAACAACCTCTCCCTCATGGTCAAGACAAAGGAAATTATTGTGGACTACAGGAAAAGGAGGACCGAGCATCGCCCCATTCTCATCGATGGGGCAGTAGTGGAGCAGGTTGAGAGCTTCAAGTTCCTTGGTGTCCACATCACCAACAAACAAGCATGGCCAAACACAACAAGACAGTCGTGAAGAGGGCACGACAACGCCTATTCCCACTCAGCAGATTGAAAAGATTTGGCATGGGTCCTCAGATCCTCAGAAAGTTCTACAGCTGCGCCATTGAGAGCATCCTGACTGGATGCATCACTGCCTGGTATGGCAACTGCTTGGCCTTCGACCGCAAGGCACTACAGAGGGTAGTGCGTATGGCCAAGTACATCATGGTGGCCAAGCTTTCTGCCATCCAGGACCTCTATACCAGGCGGTCAGAGGAAGGCCCAAAAAATTGCCAAAGACTCCAGCCACCCTAGTCTTAGACTGTTCTCTCTGCTACCACATGGCAGGCGGGACTGGAGTGCCAAGTCTAGGTCCAAAAGGCTTCTTAACAGCTTTTACCCCCAAGCCATAAGACTCCTGAACAGCTAATCAAATGGCTACCCGGACTATTTGCATTGTCCCCCCAACCCCCAATTTTACACTGCTGCCACTCGGTTAATTATCCATGCATAGTTACTTTTCCTATACGTACATGTACATATTATCTCAACTACCTCAACTAACCTGTGCCGCCACATATTGACTCTGTACCGGTACCCCATGCATATAGCCTCGATACTGCTATTTTATTGTTGCTCCTTAATTATTTGTTATTTTTCTTATTTAGTTCTTATTTTTTATTTTTTAACTTCAGTTTATTTTTAGTAAATACTTTAACACTTTTTTTCCTTAAAACTGCATTGTTGGTTAAGGGCTTGTAAGTAAGCATTTCACTGTAAGTTCTACACCGGTTGTATTTTGCGTATGTGACAAATCAAATTTGATTAGATTAGATTTGATCATCCGTTCACCTACTCTGCGTCTCACAAAGACATGGCGGTTGTAACCAAAAATCTCAAATTTGGACTCATCAGATCAATGGACATATTTCCATCGGTCTAATGTCCATTGCTCGAGTTTCTTGGCCCAAGCAAGTCTCATCTTCTCATTGGTGTCCTTTAGTAGTGGTTTCTTTTCAGCAGTTCGACCATTAAGGCCTGATTCACACAATCTCCTCTGAAGAGTTGATGTTGAGATGTGTCTGTTATTTGAACTCTGTGAAGCATTTATTTGGGCTGCAATTTGTAAGGCTGGTAACTCTAATGATCTTATCCTCTGCAGCAGAGGTGACTCTGGGTCTTCCTTTCCTGTGGCGGTCCTCATGAGTGACAGTTTCATCAAAGCGCTTGATGGTTTTTGCGACTGCACTTGAAGAAACTTTCAAAGTTCTTGAAATTTTCCGTATTAACTGACCCTCGTGTCTTAAATTAATGATGGACTTTTGATTCTCTTTGCTTATTTGAGCTGCTCTTGCTATAATATGGACTTGGTCTTTTACCAAATAGGGCTATCTTCAGTATACCACCCATACCTTGTCACAACACAACTGATTGGCTCAATCGCATTAAGAAGTAAAGACATTCCACAATTTAACTTTTAACAAGGCACACCTGTTAATTGAAATGCATTCCAGGTGACTACCTCATGTAGCTGGTTGAGAGAATGCCAAGAGTGTGCAAAGCTGTCATCAAGGCAAAGGGTGGCTACTAGAATCTCAAATATAAAATATATTTGTTTAACACTTTTTTGGTTACTACATGATTCCATATGTGTTATTTCATAGTTCTGATGTCTTCACTATTATTCTACAATGTAGAAAACAGTAAAATTAAAGAAAAACCCTTGAATGAGTAGAAGTGTCCAAACTTTTGACTGGTACTGTATGTTGACTATGATGTTACTTTAGCTAATATTGTGACACCTACAGTACAGTTGAAGTCGGAAATTTACATACGCCTTATTAGCCAAATACATTTAAACTCAGTTTTCACTATTCCTGACATTTAATCCTAGTAAAAATTCCCTGTCTTAGGTCAGTTAGGATCACCACTTTATTTTAAGAATGTGAAATGTCAGAATAATAGTAGAGAGAATTATTTATTTCAGCTTTGATTTCTTTCATCACATTCCCAGTGGGTCAGAAGTTTACATACACTCAATTAGTATTTGATAGCATTGCCTTTAAATTGTTTATCTCGGGTCAAACGTTTCGGGTAGTCTTCCACAAGCTTCCCACAATAAGTTGGGTGAATTTTGGCCCATTCCTCCTGACAGAGCTGGTGTAACTGAGTCAGGTTTGTAGGCCTCCTTGCTCATACATGCTTTTTCAGTTCTGCCCACAAATTTTCTATGGGATTGAGGTCAGGGCTTTGTGATTGCCACTCCAATACCTTGACTTTGTTGTCCTTCAGCCATTTTGCCACAACTTTGGAAGTATGCTTGGGGTCATTGTCCATTTAGAAGACCCATTTGCGACCAAGCTTTAATTTCCTGACTGATGTCTTGAGATGTTGCTTCAATATATCCACATAATTTTCCTTCCTCATGATGCCATCTATTAATGTGAAGTGCACCAGTCCCTCTTGCACCAAAGCACCCCCACAACATGATGCTGCCACCCCCGTGGTTCACGGTTGGGATGGTGTTCTTGGGCTTGCAAGCCTCCCCCTTTTTCCTCCAAAAATATGGCTTTTTATGTCGGTTTTGGAGCAGTGGCTTCTTCCTTGCTGAGCGGCCTTTCAGGTTATGTCAATATAGGACTCATTTTACTGTGGATATAGATACTTATGTACCTGTTTCCTCCAGCATCTTCACAAGGTCCTTTGCTGTTGTCCTGGGATTGATTTGCACTTTTCGCACCAAAGTACATTCATCTCTAGGAGACAGAACGCATCTCCTTCCTGAGCGGTATGACGGCTGCGTGGTCCCATGGTGTTTATACTTGCGTACTATTGTTTGTACAGATGAACGTGGTACCTTCAGGCGTTTGGAAATTGCTCCCAAGGATGAACCAGACTTGTGGAGGTCTACAATTTTTTTTCTGAGGTCTTGGCTGATTTCTTTAGATTTCCCCATGATGTCAATCAAAGAGGCACTGAGTTTGAAGGTAGGCCTTGAAATACATCCACAGGTACACCTCCAATTGACTCAAATGATGTCAATTAGCCTATCAGAAGCTTCTAAAGCCATGACATCATTTTCTGGATTTTTCCAAGCTGTTTAAAGGCACAGTCAATTTAGTGTATGCAAACCCTAACCCTAACACGTGCAAAAATTGTCCTCCCTCATCTGAAACGGCACTGACCGCATAGATAGATACAGTAGATAGATTTATAGATGTCCTAGCCTACCTGTTCAGGTAATACAGTCAATACAGTATAGCCTGATATTTAGCTAATGAATGATGGGTTATGCATTAACTGTCACGTTCCTGACCTTATTTCCTTTGTTCTGTATTGTTTAGTTGGTCAGGACGTGAGCTGGGTGGGCATTCTATGTTATGTGTTTCTATGTTGGGTTCATTGTCAACTAGCCTGATATGGTTCTCAATCAGTGGCAGGTGTTTTACGTTTCCTCTGATTAAGAACCATATTAAGGTAGGCTGTTCTCACTGTTTGTTTGTGGGTGATTGTTGCTGTGTCTGTGTTTGTTCGCCACACGGTACTGTTTCGTTTCGTTCGTTTGTGTGTTCCTTCGTGTGTTCCTTCCTGTTCGTGCGTTCATGTTTTATGTTCTCAAGTTCAGGTCTGTTCACGTCGTTTTTGTTATTTTGTATTTTGTCAGTGTTCTGTTTAGTTGGATAATTCATTAAAATTCAACATCATGAACATTCACCACGCTGCGCCTTGGTCCTCCTCTCTTCCACCGAAAGACGAGCGTTACATTAACTTCAAAGTTATAGCCTCTTGCTCAATGCTCCTTAGCTGTTGGAGTCCAAGGAAAAGCTAGACTTGAATAGCTTACTAATAGACTTATTTGAAATTTAGACTTTTGAAAAAGGGATACAAAAGAGGTAGGTTAATACAGCACAATGTGCAACATTAGGGGAAATATCATGAAAGGTATCCAAGGCCTTTCATCAGCCTACTAATGATAAAAATTCAAGTCCGTATTTATTTTTTTAACCTTTATTTAAACAGGGAGTCAGCTATGTATTGGATGATGGCACAATCATTTGGGCTTCTTTGGGCTTGGGCTCATAAAATGTCTTTATTGTAGGGCTCATAAAATGTCTTTATTGTAGGGCTCATAAAATGTCCGTAGTGTATGGCTCATCAGGCTTAGGTAGCATCAGACTTGAATTTTCATGCCGATCAAAGTTCGAACCAAATTCAGACATATTAATATGCTTTAAATGCTTTAGAATGACACTTACGGTTTTGGCAAGAAATACAGTGTTACCTGGGAAAAAAGTGATTTATTCTCGGGATGTAACATTTGTAAAATACTTGGAAAGTATTCAACCATGTGCACTATGTCCAGAGGTAGCGGTCGAAACCTGACAAGTTCACAAGTTTACATTGAAGTAATATGTGTAGCCAAGGGTATTTTTCCCAGTGGCTAGTCTAGCAACATTAATCTCCCTCATAGCTTCTCAGCCACAACTTCATGTCTAACTTATTTCACAACTACGTGACTTGAAAGTGGACATACCAGCGAAAAAGCGTTACAAAAATGCTGGAACAAAGCTAATAGACCTGTCACTGAGGCCACATATTAAAATAGAGTCTAATTAGTTCTGGGAATTATAATTATGTAACTTTGTTCAGAGTGATTTGCTCAACATTTTCCATGCCTAATTATGCCTCACTGTGAGGTTCGGCAAACTTGGGTTTCCAATGCTTTGCTTCTTCTGGTGGAATTCATATATCAAATGGCACCACTTTAGGGCTGTAAGGGGATAATATCCACAGCCGTCCCCAGAGGGCAGTTAGACACAATGAGCGATTCCACCACTGCATTGCATTCTATCTTGCTGCTTCACAGGGAGCTCCCATAGGACCGCGTCCGAACCAGATTGATTGTAGGTTTGAGGGACTCCATACTTGTGATCAAGAGAGAAAATTATTATCTATCTGTAGCAAAACTTCATAAACTTCATAAACTCAGAATCTTCTAATGCTTTGTGAAGGAATCCTTTAATGTTATTGGTTGGAAGATAGCTGGAAATCAATAATAACACCTAATCTGATTCTTCACCTCTTTAGCAGGGAACGGTTGACACTCTTACAATATACCATCATTTCAGTGTTTAATCTTCAGTGCATTCGGAAAGTATTCAGACCCCATCCATTTTTTTTAAAAATGTTACAGCCTTATTCTATAATGGATTACGTTGATTGTTTTCCTCATCAATCTACACATAATACCCCATAATGACAAAGCAAAAACAGTTTTTAAGAAATTTTTGCAAATGCAAAGAAAAAAAATAAAAACAGAAATACCTTATTTACGTAAGTATTCAGACCGTTTACTATGACACTCGAATTTGAGCTCAGGTGCATCCTGTTTCCATTGATCATCCTTGAGATGTTTCTACAAGTTGATTGGAGTCCACCTGGGGCAAATTCAATTGATTAGACATGATTTGGAAAGGCACACACCTGTTTATATAAGGTCCCACATTTGACAGTGCATGTCAGAGCAAAAACCAAGCCATGAGGTCGAAGGAATTGTCCGTGAACTCTGAGATTGGATTGTGTCGAGGCACAGATCTGAGGAAGGGTACCAAGAACACATTGGCCTCCATCATTCTTAAATGGAAGAAGTTTGGAACCTCCAAGACTCTTCCTAGAGCTGGCTGCCCGGCCAAACTGAGCGATCGGGGGAGACGGGCCTTGGTCAGGGAGGTGACCAAGAACCCAATGGCCACTCTAACAGAGCTCCAGAGCTACGCTGTGGAGAAAGGAGAACCTTTCAGAAGGACAACCATCTCTGCAACACTCCACCAATCAGGTCTTTATCAAATGTATTTAAATCAAATCAAATGTATTTATATAGCCCTTCTTACATCAGCTGATATATCAAAGTGCTGTACAGAAACCCAGCCTAAAACCCCAAACAGCAAGCAATGCAGGTGTAGAAGCACGGTGGCTAGGAAAAACTCCCTAGAAAGTCCAAAACTTAGGAAGAAACCTAGAGAGGAACCAGGCTATGAGGGGTGGCCAGTCCTCTTCTGGCTGTACCGGGTCCCCAAGAACACAGTGGCCTCCATCATTCTTAAATGGAAGAAGTTTGGAACCACCAAGACTCTTCCTAGAGCTGGCCGCCCGGCCAAACTGAGCAATTGGGGGAGATGGACCAAGCTTGGTCAGGCAGGTGACCAAGAACCCGAAGGTCACTCTGACAGAGCTCCAGAGTTCCTCTGTGGAGATGGGAGAACCTTCCAGAAGTACAACCATCTCTGCAGCACTCCACCAATCAGGCCTTTATGGTATAGTGGCCAGACGGAAGCAACTCCTCAGTAAAAGGCACATGACAGCCCACTTGGAGTTTAACAAAAGGCACCCAAAGGACTCTCAGACCATGGGAAACAAGATTCTCTGGTCTGATGGAACCAAAATTGAAATCTTTGGCCTGAATGCCAAGCGTCACATCTGGAGGAGGCCAGGCACCATACCTATGGTGAAGCATTGTGGTGGCAGCATCATAGTACAGAGAGATCCTTGATGAAAACCTGCTCCAGAGCGCTTAGGACCTCAGCCTGGGGAAAAGGTTCACCTTCCAACAGCATAACATCCCTAAGCACACAGCCAAGACAATACAGGATTGACTTCGGGACAAGTCTCTCTTGAGTGGCCCAGCCAGAGCCCGGACTTGAACCCGATCGAACGTACCTGGAAAGACGTGAAAATAGCTGTGCAGGGACGATCCATCCTGACAGAGCTTCTCTACAGGATCTGTAGAGAAGAATGGGAAACTCCCCAAATACAGGTGCGTCATACCGAAAAAGACTTAAGGCTGTTATTGATGCCAAAGGTGCTTCAACAAAGTACTGAGTACAGGGTCTGAATACTTATGTAAATGTGATATTTCAGTTTTTTTTATTTTATACATTTGCAAAAATGTCTTAACCTGTTTTTACTTTGTCTTGATAGGGTATTGTGTGTAGATTGATGAGGGAAAAAAACATTGAATCACTTTTTGAATAAGGCTGTAACGTAACAAAATGTTGAAAAAGTGAAAGGGTCTGAGTACTTTCCGATTGCACTGTATCATTCAGTGTTCAGAGGTGCAGATTCTTTAGTGACACCTTTAGCAGGGCTATTGTATCAGGCTGCCCTATCATTTATTACCCTAATGACTACAATAGATCTCCCTATTGCTCCTCTTGGATTCTGGATCCTCAATGACTCTCAATAATTGATGATAGCCCATCAGAGCGGCAGTGATTGGATTATTGGGCCAGTTGCTGGTTTGAATACCTGAGCCGACAAGATGAAAAATATGTCAATGTGCTCTTAGGCAAGGCACTTAACCGTCATTTTATCCAGTGGTACCATACTACTATGGCTGACCCTGTAAAACAACACATTTTACCATGGCTGTGGGAAGTAGGGATGCTGAAGATGCTGATAAATAAAATACTTTTTCTTCGTCGACAGCACCCTCAACACAAAACATCGTCCAGCGGCCATGCATTTCACGATAAGTATTATTTTTTGTTTATTCAATACAGCACTGTCTGCTCACCATAGTACTATGACACGCCCTAGAGAACTGGGCAGAATACATTTATTATTGGGAATATCTTTTTAGTAATCCTACGACAGAGACAACATGATGACCACTGTAAAATATACAACAGTCAGGAAGTAATTATAATTACAGTACAATAAACCAGCGTCAGATTTTATGTTATGATCTGGTCCTACTCCAAGTCTTCCTGTCAGCTGCTGCATTTGAAGTCTTATCCTCATTAAGGCTTTCTCCAGCGTTGGTTTTTATTTATATCTAGAATGTACATGGCCATAGCCGGAGGAAGTAGGGGTGCTGAGGGTGCTTCAACAGCCCCTGAAAAATCAGATTTAAAAGAAAAAATATATAACATGTTTTTTTTGTGTTTTTTTTACAAAAGTAGTGCACTGGGCCTTTACTAGAGGACTGATATAGCCATCTGTAGCACCGGCAAAAATAAATGAATACCCCCCCAACCCCTCCAAAATACTTCCCGCGGCTATGTATATGGCTCTGCAGGACTGGAGTAATTGGGTTTCCTCAATGGCGATGTTAACACAGCCACTGGACATCACAAGACATTTTAACACCACACATTCTACTGCATTTTCTTACCTAATGAGCTGAAAGACAAACGCAAAATACTCTCTCAGTTATTTTCCATACCAGAGGACCCAGTGATTGTACAAGCAGGCCCCATGATACGTGCGGCCAATGAAAATTAATAGTGTAAAAGCCAGCTACCTTATAGGTGTGGGTGGGTGACCCCCCTGCACTGGTTTCCAGCTCCGTCTACTATAGAAAAGGTGACCTTCTGTACACACCCAGGGAACAAACTTTGACGCTGGAAGGAGCATCACTCACTGTTTGCCTCTGTCTCATACCATCATAGGGATGAAATGTTTCCGTCAGAAGCAATGTTTCCAATTGCCTCAGGATACTTTCGTCGAACAACAACAGCAACAACAACATTGGGAAAAAAGCATAGTGGTTGAGTACCTGTCCTTTTGGCATATTGCTAATTACAGGATTACAGCAGCTCCGAGGGAGAGAGACGTATCATATCGCCGTTGATAATGGCTGACCCTGGCCATGTCCCAACTATCCGAGGGTGTCTCATGGGCAGCTGGGATATATAACTAATCAGTATGGGATATATAACTAACCATGTAAACATTAATTAACTAGGAAGTCGGGGCATCAAGGAAAATGTTGAGGTTAAAGTTATAATTTTCTGAATAAAACTCTTCAGATATTTTAATATCTGATCAATTAGTCTTCTATTAATGAATTATTAATTGTTACTTCATTAGTCTCATTCCAAACATCGTAAAATTATTGGTTATCTGCACGAACCCTAGTTTCCATAATGAATCAGCAATATGCAAATTGCCTTCATTATTTATTTACTAACTAACTAAATAATCACAGAAATACATCACAAACAAACAGTAGATATTGGTTACTAACAATGATAGAAAAGTCCCTAGTGGCCTAAGCCGATATGATGGCTTGGTAGACAAAGGAAAGGGGTGGGGACTGAGAGAGCGGGAAAGACAAAATGCTAATCCTTTGCACATGAACAGCCGCTCATTCTGAAAGAAATTGCAATTTACATATTAACGCCTGTATGTCGTTGTTGTCTCTCCGTTGAAAACACTTGATCATCCTGTGGAGGTCATCAGAGTCTCTGGTTAACTTTCCCAGAAGTCACAATGTCTTTCATGGTTGTAGGTGAATAGAATGAATACTTTTTAAACATTTTTTATTTCACCTTTATTTAACTAGGTAGGCTAGTTGAGAACAAGTTCTCATTTACAACTGTGACCTGGCCGAGATAAAGCAAAGCTGTTCAACACATACAACAACACAGAGTTACACATATAATAAACAAACATACAGTCAATAATACAGTAGAAAAGTCTATATACAGTGTGTGCAAATGAGGTAGGATAAGGGAGGTGAGGCAATAAGTAGGCCATGGTGCCTAAGTAATTACAATATAGCAATTAAACACTAGAATGGTAGATGTGCAGAAGATGAATGTGCAAGTAGAGATACTGGGGTGCAAAGGAGCAAGATAAATACAGTATGGAGATGAGGTAGTTGGGTGGGCTATTTACAGATGGGTTATGTACAGGTGCAGTGATCTGTGAGCTGCTCTGACAGTTGGTACTTAAAGCTAGTGAGGGAGATATGAGTCTCCAGCTTCAGTGATTTTTGCAGTTCGTTCCAGTCATTGGCAGCAGAGAACTGGAAGGAAAGGCGGCCAAAGGAAGAATTGGCTTTGGGGGTGACCAGTGAGATATACCTGCTGGAGCACGTGCTACGGGTGGTTGCTGCTATGGTGACCAGTGAGCTGAGATAAGGCGGGGCTTTACCTAGCAGAGACTTGTAGATGACCTGGAGCCAGTAGGTTTGGCGACGAGTATGAAGCGAGGGCCAGCCAACAAGAGCGTATAGGTCGCAGTGGTTGGTAGTATATGGGACATTGGTGACAACTTATGGCACTATGATAGACTGCATCCAATTTGTTGAGTAGAGTGTTGGAGGCTATTTTGTAAATTACATAGCCGAAGTCGAGGATCGGTAGGATGGTCAGTTTTACGAGGGTATGTTTGGCAGTATGAGTGAAGGATGCTTTGTTGCGAAATAGGAAGTCGATTCTATATTTAATTTTGGATTGGAGATGCTTAATGTGAGTCTGGAAGGAGAGTTTACAGTCTAACCAGACACCTAGGTATTTGTAGTAGAGAGAGAGAGAGAGAGAGAGAGAGAGAGAGAGAGAGAGAGAGAGAGAGAGAGAGAGAGAGAGAGAGAGAGAGAGAGAGAGAGAGAGAGAGAGAGAGAGAGAGAGAGAGAGAGAGAGAGAGAGAGAGAGAGAGAGAGAGAGAGAGAGCGAGAGAGAGAGAAAGCAACTGAATGGGTTCTTAAACCAAGGGAAAGGGGATATGATTGGGTAATGGAAACAGGAGGAGGTGTGTCTTCTGATTGGTGACTGATTGGGGAATGATGATTGCCACCTGTGAGAGAAAATAGAAGGAGATAAAATAAATCTACAGGCAGTCTACAGGAATGACCTATGGACCTCTGTGGAGAAACTGGTGAGTACTGTAGCTGTAGAGTCAAAGGCCTCAGAGTAAATTTTCAACTTTACTGAGGCTGGTATTTTGTTCGGACCCTTAAGTGATCCGAGCATAAATCCTCATTAAATATTCTGTTGTACGTGTGCGTTTATGCTTACATAAGCGCACATGTCAAGGGAAAGAACCAAGTATCCTGGTAGGTTGCAACCTGTTCAGATTGAGTCTGACGTCATCAGATCATTTCCAGGTCAGTAAGAATTGATGTCGACCTCAAGACATATGTTAAGGGGACCTGTAGTAGTTTTACTACATGTCACTGTGTCTTACACCATTAGTGGTAATACGTATGAAGGAGTCTATTTCATAGCTATGTTATCCACGGAGGATCTAACCTCACGGCAAAAGTACTCTCTAAGCACCAGTCGTACGCGGTGTGATCATAGTTCATGACTTCTAAAACTTTCCTCCTGAATGGAGGGTCTATTTATAAGTGGCATGTGTGTTGACCATCAGAAGAATGTTCTGGAGATTCCCTTACACGTGTTGCAATCTGAGTGGCTAACTCCTCTGTCGCGGTTATCAATAGCAATTTGACTTGTGAGGTCTCTAATCTTCTTACTGATTGTTGCTGGACTGACTGTGGCAGCATTGGTACTGGTACTCAAGGGGACCAGTTATCCAACCGAGTTATTCTGAAATATTATCCTACCGGAACACATGATTAGAGCACTTTACTAGTTGTATTGTAGTTGAAACTACATATGGCAAGGCATAACTATTTTTGATATTTGTTTTGGAGGTGGAAGTCCACCGGACTTCTTTTACGAAAAGTGTGGTACACCTCAGTAATATCTTAGATGTGTTCTAAGATTACCCCCATCTAGGAGCCTGTCTGCCTCTCACTGTTCTCATAGGGAAGTTTACAACTAGATTTGTTTTCTGCTCTGGTGCCCTTGTATGGTGTTGCACGTAGTCTCAACCCCCCCCCACCGGCCTCGATGAGTTTCATCATGGGTCTGGGCTACTATTCCCCCCTTTGTGGCTTGGGACCTCCCCACCAACGGTTGGTGTTGGTATCCGAGGCACAAACGAAAAGGTCGGACCCTATGTACGAGTGAGTGCTCCTGGTCAAACTTCAAAACGGAGTGGTCAGGACTCTTAGCGTTGCGAGCTTTTGATGCCTCAAAAGCTGTGTTTGCAAGCTCTCTGAGTTGTAAGATAGGCAAGCCAACGCGGGCTGAAGGGCCCAAGTAGGTAATGAAGGTGTGATACATGTTCGACAGAAACATTTGTTTGAATGGTAACAGCTCTTCCATTCCTGTTTCAGTGAGTAGGCCAAAGTAAGCTGAACAAAGCCTATGATAGTAAACGTGCGGGTGTTCATTCCAAACTTGTTTGACAGTGTTAGCCAGTGAGCTATCGTGTTTGCGAGTCGCAGAACCACTGGTAGACTCTCTCAATACTGCATGCAGTTTCTACCAGGTATTTATGACCTGTCGTAAAGTTATAAAACTGTAGAGAGAGAGAGGGGGGGGGGCTATGATCCACCCCCCAGAGGACATCATGATAGCAGTTTATAATAGCAATAAGGCACCCCGGGGGTTAGTGATATATGGCCAATATACCACGGCTCCGCATTGCGTCGTGCTTAAGAACAATTGTTAGCCGTGGTATATTGGCCAAATACCACATCTCCTCGGGCATTATTGCTTAAATGACCTTAACAAACTATTTGTGCATACTGGCACCACCGGCAGGAAAAGAGAGATGATCATCTACACGTTGAAGTGACCTCTTCATATGGGACTCCTTAACCCACATCGTGAGCTGGTTACAGTATGTTCACACTGGCAGAGTATCTGTGTGCCCTATTCAATACAAGGCTTTCACAGAGACCGCCTCTGGAATTCATAGTACAATATGCTGTCTTAATCATCACATTTGTGTCTTTATTGTAGCGAACTGCGGGGCAGGGAATCGAACCCGGGTCACTAGTGTGAAAGGCAAACACCCTACGCACCTTGGTGGGATTGGTAATGTGGCTCATATAGCGAGGATGGCTACAGTATGTTAGTATGATACGCAGGGCAGAGAATGCCAGTGCTCATGCATACACAATAGAAACATGCACATTCACACGGAACACATTCGCATGGAACGTGCGCATGTTACAAACACACAAAGGAGGCGCTCATGTTGGAATCGATAGATTTGTACTTGTATCCCAGAGCTCACGTGTGGAACCGACTCAATCGTGCTTGGACAGAGATGGAGACTAATCAAAAGGAAAGTCACTGTAGCTTCTCTCAGCATTAGGTTTGTCTCCAATGTGATTTAACACGAGTTGATGGCTGTTATCACAACCATGTGGGATTGGATGACGTCAGAACCGTCTCCCTGTCTCATGGAGTAATCATCACACATGGACATTGGTCTTTTAACATCAACAAGCGCTCTCTCTCTCTCTCTCTCCCTGCAGAGAAAACAACTTGCACAATTAAGTACTTCAAGCCTATGTAGGATCTTAATTTCAGCCAATTTGCTACAGCAGGAAAATAATCCTGCAGCAACAGGAAATGTGAATTATTATGTGGACTATAATTATTTGACATTTTTGTACAGGTTGATACATTTTGTGTGAGGGGAAAATCAAGTCTGAAATTTCAAAGTCGATTACTAATTTCAGAAGCCTTTTTAAGCCTCAAATACACATGCTAAATGTCCTACATTGCAGGAAAGTTCTCCTGCAACAAAGTGATCAAATTAACCTGCTACATCTGTATAATGTATGAACAAATCTTTTTCTGAGTTTCTAAGAGTGGAAAATAATACCAGAATATCTGTATCTGTCTTTCAAATGATTCCTTTTCATCCCTCTTTTTTTCAGTGTATCTCTGCTTTAGTAATCTTTCATGAAACTTTCCATCAATAGTGCTGAAATGGGCTCATCAAAGAACAATGCATGAGCGCCTGTGCTCAGACAAGCCTCGCAGTAAAGTAAATAAGAGTTTGATTTGCCTTTCTCTTCTTTGTATTTTCTTGTGTTGAAAAAAAATCTGACAATGTAGCCCTGAATGTTTGTGACAAAAGGCATCTGAAAAGTGTGCTTGCTGATGGGTTTGTGAAAAAAAATCGGCGAAGCAGCGATTGTTCCTCGGATATATTTTCAAAGTGAGATACATTCACCAGTTCATGGGTTTTTGCTTTGTATTCAACACTTTACAAATAACCAACGTTGCAGGGAGTCTCAGCTCAGCTTTCAGCCTAGCTTGACAGCTATGTTTACGCTAAGAGGCTAGAGCAGTAACTAACTGCTTTTCACTCGAAACCAAGTTTAGACTTTGGCACATGTTCTTTTCTTTTGAGTTATTCTTCGTCGACCGATGCTGTCTTTATACTCACTGTGTAAGATCTTGAGCTGGGATCATCATATTGACTAGAGCCCCGTTTATACCTGGTTCTAACATGCATCCTTTGTCCTGATCTTGTCCCCATTCTGATCGTCCCCACATTTTCAGACAGTTGTAGACAGTCCGAATCAGAATCACCTTTATTCACCAAAACATTTAGATACAGCCGGGAATTTGATTTGGTGAGCTGGTGCTGCCACAGTTAACGTAATGCAGACTGAATGTATCAACAAAGAATTTCTGAATTCACATACACTATAAATAGCAACAACAACAAAAATATTGATGCAAGTATAAACCATTTGCAATTAAAAGACACATTGAGATATGTTTAGATCTACCTGACAACCTCCAGAGGTAGGCACGCATTATGTCTGGATATCTTTTAAAAGTGTAGACAGATCATTATCCCACTCTCTAAAATCATTACAGGTGGCACCATTGACTTACACCATCAATATGTCTTTACTCAATGAGTAAATTAACACCAGGATTTCCCCTTAGGGAATAGCATGCCATCCACTTCTTAATAAGTGCTTTTATATTGGTTTTCTCACCACATTGGCATAATTACATGTTATGAATTGTTGCTAGGCAGCAGGCCTCTGTGATTTAGGACAGACAACAACTACACTCTACAGGTAACACAGCAGGTTTTATTACATTGAACAAAAATATAAACACAACATGTAAAGTGTTGGTCCCATGTTTCATGAGCTGAAATAAAAGATCCCAGATATTTTCCATAAGCACAAAAAGCTTATTTCTCACATTTTGGGCACACATTTGTTTACATCCTTGTTAGTGAGCATTTCTCATTTACCAAGATAATCCATCCACCTGACAGGTGTGGCGTATCAAGAAGCTGATTAAGCAGCATGATCATTACACAGGTAAGCCTTGTGCTGGGGACAATAAAAGGCCACTCTAAAATGTGCAGTTTTGTCACACAACGCAATGCCACAGATATCGCAAGTATTGAGGCAGCATACAATTGGCATGCTGACTGCAGGAATGTCCACCAGACCTGTTGCCAGATAATTTAATGCTAATTTCTTTACCATAAGCCGTCTCCAACATCGTTTTAGAGAATTTGGCAGTACGTCCAGCCAGCCTCACAACTGCAGACCAAGTGTAACCATGCCAGCCCAGGACCTCCATATCCGGCTTCTTCACCTGTGGGATCATCTGAGACCAGCCACCCAGACAGTTGATGGAACTGTGGGTTTGAACAACCAAAGAATTTCTGCACAAACTGTCAGAAACCACCTCAGGGAAGCTCATCCTCGTGCTCATCATCCTCACCAGGGTCTTGACCTGACTACAATCGACGTCGTAACCGACTTCAGTGGGCAAATTCTCACCTTCGATGGCCACTGGCAATCTGGAGAAGTGTGCTCTTCATGGATGAATCCCGGTTTGCTGATGTCAACGTTGTGAACAGAGTGCCCCATGTTGGCGGTGGAGTTATGGTATGGGCTGACATTAGCTATTGACAACGAACAGAATTGCATTTTATCAATGGCAATTTAAATGCACAGAGATACCGTGATGAGATCTTGAGGACCATTGTCATGCCATTCATCTGCCGCCACCACCTCATGTCTCAGCATGTAGAGGATTGGGACAACAGCCTGGTCAACTCTATGTGAAGGAGATGCAGTGTGTTGCACTGCATGAGGCAAGTGGTGGTCACACCAGATACAGACTGGTTTTCTGATTCATGCCCCTACCTTTTTTTAAGGTATCTGTGACCAACAGATGTATATTCCTAGTCATGTGAAATCCATAGATTAAGGCCTAATTCATTTATACCAATTGACTGATTTCCTTATATGAACTGTAACTCAGTAAAATCTTTGAAATTGTTGCATGTTGCGTTTATACAGTATTTTTGTTCAGTGTAGTTTGATTGTCAGCCTATAATCCAGAAATAATCAGTTAAAGAAATTCCATTCTATCTTACCCAACACATGTTTAGATAAAGATGAATCCCTGGATCTATTTTCTGCACGGCCATCCCTGGCTTTGCAGGTAGCAGTGGTGGAGCCATGAAGGGATACGTCATGTGTTCCAGTGCCTGGGATTCTGTCACTGTCAGTGTCTCCCCAAGAGGCTGCCTTTATCAGCCGGTCCACATGTCTGTGGACAGCCTGATAATATCTGTTGCCGCTGTACCCTGCTTCTGGCAGCAGATCCCAGATCAGAGCTGGCTGGCTTGGGGAAAACACTAGACATCTCAGCTGGAATTGTGGTCATTCCTTCAGATGGGTCTGGAGCTGAATCTGGACAGCCATTTTGGCTTATGACTGGAGTTGTGGTCATTCCTTCAGATGGGTCTGGAGCTGAATCTGGACAGCCATTTTGGCTTATGACTGGAGTTGTGGTCATTCCTTCAGATGGGTCTGGAGCTGAATCTGGACAGCCATTTTGGCTTATGACTGGAGTTGTGGTCATTCCTTCAGATGGGTCTGGAGCTGAATCTGGATAGCCATTTTGGCTTATGACTGGAGTTGTGGTCATTCCTTCAGATGGGTCTGGAGCTGAATCTGGACAGCCATTTTGGCTTATGACTGGAGTTGTGGTCATTCCTTCAGATGGGTCTGGAGCTGAATCTGGATAGCCATTTTGGCTTATGACTGGAGTTGTGGTCATTCCTTCAGATGGGTCTGGAGCTGAATCTGGACAGCCATTTTGGCTTATGACTGGAGTTGTGGTCATTCCTTCAGATGGGTCTGGAGCTGAATCTGGACAGCCATTTTGGCTTATGACTGGAGTTGTGATCATTCCTTCAGATGGGTCTGGAGCTGAATCTGGACAGCCATTTTGGCTTATGACTGGAGTTGTGGTCATTCCTTCAGATGGGTCTGGAGCTGAATCTGGACAGCCATTTTGGCTTATGACTGGAGTTGTGGTCATTCCTTCAGATGGGTCTGGAGCTGAATCTGGACAGCCATTTTGGCTTATGACTGGAGTTGTGGTCATTCCTTCAGATGGGTCTGGAGCTGAATCTGGACAGCCATTTTGGCTTATGACTGGAGTTGTGGTCATTCCTTCAGATGGGTCTGGAGCTGAATCTGGACAGCCATTTTGGCTTATGACTGGAGTTGTGGTCATTCCTTCAGATGGGTCTGGAGCTGAATCTGGACAGCCATTTTGGCTTATGACTGGAGTTGTGGTCATTCCTTCAGATGGGTCTGGAGCTGAATCTGGACAGCCATTTTGGCTTATGACTGGAGTTGTGGTCATTCCTTCAGATGGGTCTGGAGCTGAATCTGGACAGCCATTTTGGCTTATGACTGGAGTTGTGGTCATTCCTTCAGATGGGTCTGGAGCTGAATCTGGACAGCCATTTTGGCTTATGACTGGAGTTGTGGTCATTCCTTCAGATGGGTCTGGAGCTGAATCTGGACAGCCATTTTGGCTTATGACTGGAGTTGTGTGTCTGAAGTTTTAGTAGATGATGGAAGAAGATTGATATGTTTTCCACTGTTTCATAAAATACTCCATTTCAATACTTGGTTTGGTCAATGAAGTAAGGAAAATAATTGGTATGGTTACATTCTTATGTTAGACCCATAACGTACATTTGAAAATGTGCTGGGATGTCATTGAGTCACATGTTTCACGTGGGAGCAGTGTTCTTCCTGGGTTTGATGATGGAGACATTCACAGTAACAATACCTGTTGCTTACAATATTGTTTCTTCAAAGTCCCTCAGATCACTTGGTGTAAAAACTCTAGCTTCAATAATGTGAATTTGCGGTAAAGATCTGGTTATGAGCATGCACTGTGGAGGAGTCATGGTATTGTCTCTGTTCACAGGTAGTTTGTTTATGTTGCCTAGAGGTAGCCTATAGAACAAAGGGTTCCTATACATGAAACACACTTTAATTTCATCATCCATTACAACAGAACAGAAATACTGTGCCTGTTTGCTTTTCCACAACTTTCTGACCTCAGTATGTTCCGTTCACTGTTAACATTAAATGCTGCTTCTCAAGTGTGTATTGCGTGACCTACATTTTAATATCAGGCAAGCAGTGTGATGTCTGTCTCTACAAATCCATTTTGAGATCCTGTGTTATGTAAAATCGCTCCTCTTCTCCATGCGAAGGAAAATCGAGCTTGTGAGATTGGCTAAAGCCCAAGGGCTGGAGCTCTGGCCATCCAGCCGGCAAACACAAAGCACCTTGCCCGTCTCCTTCTAAAGCCTCCCCCTGGGACGGAATTATCTTCTCCTGGAGGTTAACAAGAGAACAAACAGTCTCTCGTTGTCTACACTTCATTAGCTGCCTACTCTCCCACTCTTTCTCTTTCTCTCCTTCTCTCTCTCTCTCTCCCTCTCGCTCTCTCTCCCCCTAAAAACACAGGGAATTTTACCTCGCCACCAGCGTGTGTCCTGACCTAGCAGGTTTGAATTAACGACCGTCGCTGTTGAGTTTTTCAACCACGACCAATCCCAGTCAGTGATGTTGAAGAAGTGAGACAAACAGGTAGAAGTCACGTCTAGTGCAGCCAACATAGGAAGGTATGATTTCATGCTCTGATGATATCTGCATTCAGAAATGTGCACACAGAATGGGGAAACTCCACCATACCTACCTACAGTAGCTCTCTCTTGACAGAGCTGAACAAGGCTGGATATAGACAGCAGTGTAGCTAGGTTGACTGAGTCAATATAGGCTAGGTCCCTTTCATTATTCAGACTTTAACTTCTGAAAGTGCAGAAAGTTTCATAGTTTGACAGCAAACAATATGGGAAGAACATCAATTTTCTCACGCTAGAGGGGGGTTTTGGTCGAGGCACTGTTGCATGGCACAAACAGTACAGCTGGGACATCCATTTTCATGGTGTTTAATTGCGGGGCCGTCTCCTGCAGATCCACTCATTGCATCATAATCTGCGAGAGGTCACACAGGTCCATCTCTCAGGCGAGGGAGAGGAGAGAGAGAAGTGTCTGCCTGTCAGGTTGATACGCAGTCATCAATCTGCCAGACACCTGTTTGGGCTGGGGGAGAGGAGGAAGAGAGACACTGGTCCACTTACGTAGCTGCCTGATGACTCAGGGTAATAGCAACTTCACCTTCAAGACAGGTTGCCTTACAGTGTTAAGCTTTCCCATTAGAGGTGCTATCCAAGGGTAATGCCAAATGTGCAATGGTGATCAATTATCAGTTCTGTTCTGTTGACTTGAGACGCAGTACAGGTAGGAATTGTCTGGAGAGTTTCTATAATTTTCTGTCCACTTTTTGCATTAAATGTTTTCATTCAGCTTGACAGTACACCAGATACTTCTGAAAATGTCATTTGTGTGCTCTTTAAGGTGCATCCTTTCTAACCCGTGAAGAACCTACTAAAACCAAATGAAAAGACCCCACACAAGGAAATCAGACAAGGTATTAACACCGCTAACAAATATTCATAACAAGTGAGTTGTGTGTGCGTGTGCTGGTGTGTGTGGTAAAACGTAGGGCAAAAACAAATGGCCAGGCCTTACTTATTTGGGAGCTCCCTTTACAGCCAGATCCGGGTAGCTTTATAATTCATAACTTGTATAATTTCACTAACTGCTCTCCCAAGACAACAGCCTCGGGAAACACCAGATTGGGTCTGATGTATGGTCAGGATTTCTCCTAAGGGTTAGCCCCTCATTCCCTGACCCTGTAACTCTGTGGTGAGGTTGCCAGTATGATAAGGGAGTATAAGCCAATTTGCTAAATGGTTTCAACAGTGTGTTACGCTCTTTGACATTTGTCTTAGAAATGTTGTATTTAGAGAATTGGGAATGTAATAATTTGTCATACGGTGAATAGTTTGTCTGGATTTCCTGAATCAGAACTGTTCTGGTCTGTCCTCTCTCGAAGTTATCGCCATAGTGATTCCAGATGCTATCTACAGCAGATGCATGGAAGGGATAATTTGACAGTGAGCAGTGTGAGCCTCACCCCCTCTAACCGGCTGAAGTAATGGCGACAATGGCGTTCACTATGGTCCTGTCCTGCACCACTTCTACCTGAGACCTGAGTCCGAGCCAGCAACCTGTGTACGGGCGGCAGGAGTGCGGCATGAGTCCTGAGAGCGTGCATGTGGAGTGAGCATGGAGAGAGATCACGTCCAAACTCCTCTCATGTTGCTGGTGCACTGGTGGGAAAATGGACAAGACAGAATGGACTGTACAGAATGGTGGTGGAGGCTCAGATGAGAAATTTGTTTGCTTGGGAATATCCGGTTATACCCCAGATATTGAGGTTATTCCCCAAACATTATCAAAGGCCATCAACTTTGACAGGTATGAGTTACATGTGAGCCCTTGGGAGGATGAACTGTAAAGCTAACTGAAGAAGAAAAGGAAGAGAAACCAGAAGAATGAATGAATGCCGGGAAGGAGCGGGTGGGGGTGGGGGGGGGGGGGGTCAACTGTGCATGTAAATTGATTTAGGGTTTCCATAAACTCTTGCAAGACTGCTTTGACCCCCAAGGATGAGAATGAAGGAGACTGGCATGGAGATTAGCATCCCATTGGCATAGAACAGAACGGATGGACGGTCCTTGCCCCAGTCTCATTCTCGTCAAGGGTGGTATGAAATTATTAAACATGTATTCTCTCTTCCTGTTTACGTCAACATTTTTTCTAGGTGGCTTGGAACAAGTGAGTGATCATTGTTCCAGACGTGGGATTGTTGAAAACTGACTAATTGACTTGAGCATGTTTTAGTATGTTTATAACTATGAAAGTGGACTAGCAGTAGTGACTAACGTGTTATGGGTTAGATGGAATGATTTCTGTGCAAATGTATATGTGGCCAGAGGCAAAGTATATAAGGGGCCTGTGTTTGACAATGAATGTTTGCATAAGGGTGTTAGTTAGGTCCGACGTCGGTGCATTCTATGGAGTGAAAAAACAAAACATGGCATTAACGTTACAGGGAATTGGGAAAGCGTAATTGAATATGACTGGGGCAGAGATTTGTGAGGATCATAGATTAAGGAAGTGGGTAATAGAGTCCCTGGGAAATGATGCCACTCCTCTGTGTATAGTGATACCAGGGGAGCTCATAGGAGAGGAAGGACAGCTAACTATAGACAATATAGAGACTAATATGAAGACAAGTTGACAAGCATAACCATCGAAGGTACAACTCTTGAAAGACTAGCTACAGATCCCTGTATACAGGAAGCCACCTCAACGAAAGGGAAGTTCGCTATTATAACAGCGTCACAGCTCCTGCAGGGTGTGATTAAGAAACATGTGACTCAGAGTTTTGTGTGGTTGGATACTCTTCCAACGCCACTAATCTCCCCCCCATTCCTAACCGCCAGCATTGTGACCAAGTGATGGTAACAGGAAAGTGTCAGAAGGTTGCTGCTTATCAACTGTTGGGACCCAACGTTTACACTGTAACGAGGGTTCTCACAAAGGGGTGGGGTGTAGATCAGCCTTGGGATGAGAGATGTGTACCTAACCTGAGCACAGGGAAGTATTATCCACAGATACCGACAGTAGCAGAACATAAGATGTCATAGAAGATGTTGGTGGCTGGAAAGTCGGGTAGGAGTTGGGAGACAGGTAGGGAGTATCTGAAAGATTCAGTTCTAGATCTATCGGTGAACGACAAGGGTAATAGGAGATCAGGAGCAGGAGACAGATTCAATGCAATAGCTATTCTCACGGCAGGCGAAAATGAGGGGTATCTTGAAGTACGTATCATGGGCAGTGTTAGTGGTAGCAGGGGTTACCTTGTTAGTATTGCTGGGATATTACCTTCTGAAGGCATTGATGTTGAAATCTATATACAGTGCTGATTTACCTCAAGATGAGGTAAAGTTGATTAAGGCTACCGCACGTGTATATCGGGTGGCCATGGAGGAAAGTGAAGATGATTTTAAATTTTTTATTTACCTGTTGCCTAACGGGGGAAGACTGGGTGAAAGCATTAGGAGGTTTTTTAGGGCCTTCATTTTTGTGGACCCCAGTAGAACGGTATCCCGAAGGTATAGAGTCAGGCTAAGGGAGAGTGGGAATCGCCATGTTATCAAACTTTGTTTTTTCTTTGCATATATAATTATGCATAGCTTATCGCATTATTAATACTTGTTATGTTTTGTGTTTCCTTTTGCTTTTCAAGTCTTGTGCGATCACTCTCTTAGGAACCCGAAGGATGAAAAGGAGAAAGTCAAAAGCTCCATCTGAAATGTCATTATCAGTTGTACGACGAGAGTGGGGAATATGAGTGTGCAATAGTGTGATTATAGATCAGAGACCATACGTCTCAGAGGTGTAAACATACAAATCAACTGAGCATGTTAATCATGTTTTATTTTCTGTTCATTTATAAGTAATTTAAAAGTTTGTGTTATGTTGAACAGTATGTTCAAAAAGGAGGGACTGTTGACTTCTAGCTTGAAATATATATTTATTCATGTTACTATACTAGATCTACTTTACATATATAATGTTGTTGTTAAATCTCATGGATACTATGGAGACGGCCAAAGGTTAACAGTCTGGTTTCAGTCACTGATAAGGTTGGAGAGCCACGGATTATGGAGGAGTGAGGAATGTGGGCTGAAGTCAGGTCAGATGAAGTAACAAGGAACAGTTCTATTACATACACACAAGTTCCTACCTAGCGACAAAGATGTATTGGCTGTCTAGAGGTGCAAGGAGGAGACCCCGCCTAGTACGAGGTTATTGTCACGCCCTGACCTTAGATATCTCTGTTTTCTATATATTTTGCTTAGGTCAGGGTGTGACTAGGGTGGGTACTCTAGTGTTGTATGTCTAGGGTTTTGTATGTCTAGGGTTTTGTAGGTCTAGGGTTTTGTATGTCTAGGGTTGTTGTAGGTCTAGGGGTTTTGTATTTCTATTTTGGCCTGATATGGTTCCCAATCAGAGACAGCTGTTTATCGTTGTCTCTGATTGGGGATCATATTTAGGCAGCCCTGTTTCCCACTTTCTGTGGTGGGATCTTGTCTATGTGTAGTTGCCTGTCAGCACTCGTTTTGTATAGCTTCACGTGTCGTTTTGTTATTTTGGTTAGTTTGTTCAGTGTTCATTCTTTTAATAAATAAAGAATTTACGCATACCACGCTGCGCCTTGGTCCGATACGACGAACGTGACAGTTATAAATACTTGTGCTGGTGGAAACATGTATGTGTCTTTGCAGCTGTTTAGAACAAGTCGGGGAATGCACTTGTTTAGAGCTTTTCCTAGTCATCTGTTTGAGTTTAACTTTGTTTGTTTAGCACCTGACAAAGGGATTGGCAGTATGTTCATGAAACTCCACATCCAGTATATTTTGCAACCATGTCAGCTTAACTGAAAGATGTTACATTTTGGTCGTCTAGCAGACCCTCTACTTACAGGAGCAACTAGGGATAAGTGCCTTGCTCAAAGATTTCTCACTTAGTCGGCTCAGGTATTAGAACCAGTGACCTCTCCGTTACTAGCCCAACACTCTTAACTGCTGGGCTACCTGCCGCCCATAGTCTGATTGATGTGACACACTTACAAATAATCTAATATCATGTTTAAATTCCTATAATCCTTTTTCATGAGCCTACAAAGTCGACAGTTATCCAGGAATGAGAATTAACTTTTTCAATTATGAATGTATCTTATATATCATCTGAGGAAGCAATATCCTTTTGTGTCATATTTTTGTTCTGAATATTTACATTTCCACTTCGAGAGAGGACACCCCTTGGAGTGATAGGGCCAACCATGGATATTAAAGGTTTATTACATAAAATGTGGGTTCTGTTCTTCTCACTTCCTTTTATAGTGTTCAACTGTACCATCATATCGCTTTAGGGAGCTATACGACACCATAACATGATAAAACACATTGGGCAGTGGAGAGGGAGATCCTGATCTCTAGTTGCTTGTGCTACTAACTCATCGTTCCGATAGATAGAGATTGATCAATATGTTAGCACTTGATAGTTCTTTCACAGGCTGACGCAATGATGGATTTACTGCACCATATCTCATTTGACCACCCAAGTAATGCATCAGCATGTGTACTTGGAACTGTGCTCTTCGGCTATGCATGAATGCATTTGGGTAATTACTGTTCGCCCATCATACCCGCGTGGGCGGTCCCTCAGATATGATCAATGATCAGACACTAGCCATTTTTAAGCTCCGGCTAGCCCACACTTAAAATACAGACCATGTCAAAAAAATAGAAACAATAGTGTTTAATATTTATTTTAAAAACAGGTGAAAATTGACTTTTCTGTCCTTTAGTCAATTTTGACGATGGATGTCATTGATTGAACCTGTATCAATAAAAATAAGTTATGCCCATGGTTAGGAGTGTTAATGGAGTATTATATCTAGTTAACTGCGCACTTACCAGTTAGGAATTCCACGTGTATAAATGTGTCCCCTGTAAGATGAATAGTCCCTGATCAGTTTGCCTGGGAGGGAAACCCCTAGCTGCTCAGTAAGTCTGCCCGCGTAGAGATCAGTCAGCACTTTTCACCATGATGAATCTCACCCCTGGATATTAAAATGGAATCCATTTACCAAACCGCATTGACTACCTGATTACCAATCTGTTTGAGATGCAATTTGATGAACTGGTAATAGAGCAGAGGTTCCCAACCTTTTTCGGCTACTGTACCACCAACTGAATTTTGCTCTGCCCAGAGTACTCCTTAAGTACCCCATCATGTGCATTTTACCAGTAGGCCTATGGTCTCATGAGTCTTCCCAGGGTTCCTTAGTACCCTTGGTTGGGAACAACTGAGATAGAGTACAGTATATATATTTTGACTGTGTTGTGTACAAAATCTCTAATTTGAAACAATTACATCCAATTTATTGACTGATGCAATGTATCAGCGCTATCAGCTCCAAGATAAATAACATGAGCAAGTCTAATTCTGATAATCTTCCCAATAAAGCATTAAAAACAATCAAGAAACCCAGAAAAGTGCTAAAAATAGCCCATATTAACATATGTAGCCCAAGAAACAAGGTTCATGAAGTCAATCACTTGCTTGTAACAGATGACATTCATATTCTGATATCTTTGAAACTCACTTAGATAATGCCTTTGATTATACAGTGGTAGCAATACATGGTTAACATCTACCGAAAAGACAGAAATGCCAACGGGGGCAGTGTTGCGGTCTATGTTCAGAACCACATTCCTGTAAAGCTTAGAGTGGATCTCATGTTAAATACCGTTGAAGTAATATGGCTACAGGTTCATCTGCCTCACCTGAAGCCCATTCTTGTGGGACGCTGCTATAGACCACTATGTGCTAACAGTCAGTATCTGGATAATATGAGTGAAAAGCATGTGATAACAGAGAACTATATTTTCTGGGTAATTTAAATAGACTGGCTTTCAAGCTGCCCACTCAAGAAAAGTACAAGTACCTGCAACCTGGTTCAGGTTATCAGTCAACCTACCAAGGTACTTACAAACAGCACAGAAATGAAATTAACATGTATTGATCACATCTTTACTAATGCTGCAAAAATGTGCTTTAAAGCAGTATCAAAATCCATCGGATGTAGTGATCACAATATAGTAGCCATATCTAAGAAAACCAAAGTTCCAAAAGCCTGGGCCTAATAGTGTATAAGAGGTCATACAATACGTTTTGTGGTGATTCTTATGATGTAGAGAATATTTGTTGGTCTTTGGTGTGTAATGAGAAGCAACCAGACACTGCACTTGACACATTCATGAAATTGCTTATTCCAGTTACTAATAAGCATGCGCCCATTAAGAAAATGATTGTAAAAACTGTTAAATCCCCTTGGATTGATGAGGAATTGAAAAATGGTATGGTTAAGAGGGATGAGGCAAAAGGTATGGCAAATAACTCTGGCAGCGCAACCGATTGGCAAACCTACTGCAAATTGAGAAATCATGTGACTAAACTAAATAAAAACAACGATAGTAAAAAGCTTTGGAGCACCTTAAATTACATTTTGGGAAAAAAAGGCAAGCTCTGCTCCATCATTCATTGAATCAGATGGCTCATTCATCACATGAAAAGCCAATGTGTCTACGTATGCGGATGACTCAACACTATACGTCAGCAACTGAAATGACTGCAACACAAGACAGGTCCTACAGGCCCTAATTTTGTTGCACCTGACTACTGCCCAGCCTTTTGAAACATTGGTTTTCTTAGATATGGCTACTATGTGGTCAGGTGCCACAGAGGGACTCAGGAAAATGACAATTGGCTCAGAACAGGACAGCACAGCACAGCTGGCCCTTAACAATACGGGGAGCTAATATTAATGATATGCATGTCAATTTCTCATGGCTCAAAGTGGAAGAGAGATTGACTTCATCACTTCTTATTTTTGTAAGAAGTGTTGACAAGCTTAATGTACCGAGGTGTCTGTTTAAACTACTAGCACACAGCTTGGACACCCATGCATACCACACAAGACATACTACCAGAGGTCTCTTCACAATCCCCAAGTCCAGAACAGACTATGGGAGGTGCACAGTACTCCATGGAAATCTATTCCACATCAGGCAACTGATGCAACTAGTAGAATCAGATTTAAAGAACACACCTTATGGAACAGAGGGGACTGTAAAGAGACACATAAAAGGTACAGATGTAATGAATAATCAGGGAGAAAAAGGTTTAGATTCACACGCAGAGCACGGCAGGTGTTTATTTCACCTTCGCAGAAGGCAGAAATCGTGGTCGCAGGCAGGCAATGGTCATACACAGGTGGGCAAACGGGCAGGTGAATCAACTAGGACTGAAGGCTATATATAACTGGTTCTCACAAGCGAGATTGGAAAAGGCTTAGTAAAGTCAAAACTAACAATATCTCACAAAGGCACAACCAGAATGAACTGAACTCAGTAAGG
This sequence comes from Salvelinus namaycush, assembly GCF_016432855.1. Classification (NCBI taxonomy): domain Eukaryota; kingdom Metazoa; phylum Chordata; class Actinopteri; order Salmoniformes; family Salmonidae; genus Salvelinus; species Salvelinus namaycush. The sequence goes on from NC_052310.1 coordinate 12,021,625, forward strand.
AGCTGATGAGACCAGGTGAGTAACTAACACAGGTGAAATCAATGAGCAAAAATGAAAGACAGGGCTACATTCAAGAACACAACGAAACAGAACACAAGGTTGACTAAGAAAAGAAATACAGAACCTTACAACAGACACACGCATACGCACACAAGCGCTAGCACACGCACTCTACACACACGTACATTATAATATTGTTGTATGGTGGTAATATACATTTTTGTATTATAGATATGTGTTGGTGTAATAATGTTATATATTGTACTGTTTTATCTTTTGTTTTATATGTGATGTAAGTGCCTTAATGTGTTTGGACCCCAGGAAGAGTAACTGCTGCCTTGGCAACAGCTAATGGGGATCACTAATAAATATAAATACAAATACACAGAATACATGTTTTACTGCAGGAACAAGAGCAGTGTAAAAACAACCTCAGGTCTTTTGCTTAAAATGAAAGATTTATGCACATTAGCTAATGGCTTATGTGAAACTATACATGGCCCCTGGCAGACAAACCAAGCCCTAACAGGTTTATTGCAAATATGAATTGCCAAAAAGGTGAACAAGTCTTTCAATTGCGCTATCTGTGCTAAATATTCCAGTGGAGTGGGTATGACAATTTACATTTCGCTTTAGGCATCTAATTAGAATATTTCAAAATTCTGTTTTCCAAGAATTTCACAGATGTGAAGTATTGGGGCTTGTGTTGCATTACATGGTGAAAACGTGATATTTTTTTGGTCTGAAATAAAGTTTGATTCTAAAGTAGTGACTCTCCCGTAGAATGTTGGATTAAATTGATGCAATTTCCACAAGAGTGGGGATGAACACAGTAAAGGACATTGTGAAGCCATCTGAGGGCTCAGTAGGCTATCAACACTGGCAATGTGACAATGTACCAATTCAGTGATCCACTTCAATGTATTTCTTCACATGCTGAGCTCTGATCCAATGTGAGTGAGCATGCTGCACCTAGCCAGGGGGGCGCGTGTGCACTTTGGATGACTACCTCAGCGTCACTTTCACGATTAGATGATTGGACGAGGACATTTCCTACAGACTAGCTCCTATTGGTTGTCTCTCTGTTGGAGGGCTAAGTGCCAACTGTCCAATCAGGTGACAGTTCCAATAGGCAGATTCGCAAGAGATTAACAAATGCATGGTTATAGGGAAAATTCTACGAGATAGTTGTGATGATGGCATTTGAATAATTTTCCATAATATCCAATCATCTAATCAAATGGCTAACCATACTACTTGCGTTGCCCCCTCCTTTTCCACTGCTGCTACTCTCTGTTCATTATCTATGCATAGTCACTTTAATTCTACCTACATGTACATATTACCCCAATTACCTCAACTAACCTGTGCCCCCGCACACGTACTCTGTACCGGTACCTGCTGTATACAGCCTCACTACTGTTATTTTACTGATGCTCTTTAATTATTTGTTATTTAAATGTTTTACTTATCTGTTTTTTACTTAACACTTATTTAAGGGCTTGTAAGTAAGCATTTCACTGTAAGGTTGTATTCGGTGCATGTGACAAATACGATTTGATTTGATTTGATATCACAAGCATGCAGATCTGGAAACATTTTCCATAATATCCTCCAAACCATCCACTGACAGTTTTGCAATTCTGTTTATTTTTATCCTGATAGAAATACTGCCAAATGATTTGATAAGCTACAGATACAAGGAGCTGCAAAGTGACCAATAGCATCACAGTGTCACATCGGGCTGACGTGTCCGTGTCAGACCGTAGGGAACGACTGCTCCGTACATGCTGAATCTTGGCTGTTGCATAACTGGACAGAAAGCTCTCCTCAACAGGTAACATCAACATGACAAGAGTGCTTCTGACATCTGATTATACAGACCACATCGGACCATGACAGCAGACTGAATTGAGTCTAGCTTGCATTTCATTACTCTTTTATATGCTGTCGTCACACGTAGATCCCAGGGCAACGTACAGTAGTATTATGGCCGGGGGAAAAAATGTGGGAACTGCCACATATTCACTGGCTGCTGAAGTTAAAGAGTGAATCAGCTTAGCTGCTTTTAGCAGTTAATATTAACACTCACTTTATAACACATTCATATTTTATCATTCATATACACAGTTGTATTTTTAATGCTGTTTATATTCTGTTAGGGTTAATAATGTAGGCCTATCCTTTTGAGACGGAGTGAGACCCAAATAGCGTTCATAATTTCATGCATCTAAAGCCTGATTTATTAAGTTTGTGCAGCAGTGCGGTGCTAGGTCCAACCCTGTTATTGCCATAAGGGAACAGCATGAAAAGCACTTTATGTTAAAAGGTTGACAAAAGAGATTAAGTTAATACAAATTTAACAAGGTCTTAAAACATAAATATTCTCCCCTGACAATAACAGGTGCAAACGTTACAAAACACATGATTAAGCTCTTCTGGTAGTCTTTCAAGGTCTAATGCAACCATTTTTATCTCAATATAAAATCATTTATGTGTAACATGTAAGTACCTTTATGTGATTGTTTTCAATGAAAGTGGTCAAAAAGAAACAAAAATAAAGAGCTGTTTTTCAAGCAATCATTTTTCTAGTACTGTCTTGGAGTGGTCTGGGTGAGAAAGGGACAACTGAAAACTACCTGTTATTGGCAGAAAGGTTTGGAACTCTTTCTTATTGGTCTATTAATAACTAAATTACTGCCTGATGAAGTCACCAGGCAGGCTAAAACTCCATCCTGACAAAACAGGCTGAAATTTCAGGCAGTCTTTTCAGACAGCTCTTACACTAAAAGGGCATTATCACAATTTCACAGTATTATTCCTACCTCATAGTGTGGATATATATATAAAACACAGAAATATCATGTTTTTGACTGCACTGCGCCTTTAAATAATTTCAGGAGCATCTGCCACTTTCAAACCCATATCACTGAGATCAGGGTCAGACCTCTCTCCTCCCCTCTCCTATCCTCTCCTCTCCCTTCCTCTCTCACTTCTCAACTTCCTCCCCTTCTGCCCCTAGATCACACACTGTCTGCTGGACCCAGTCAGGGGTCGCTTGTATCAAGCCTTACAGAGTAAGAGGGCTGATTTAGAATCAGTTTAGCCTTTTAGACCACAATGAATAAGACTACATGGACAAGGGGAGGATCTAAACCTAGATCAGCACTCCTACTCTGAGACGCTTGATACATACAGCCCCGGGTCTTTCATAATAGCTATATCAGGGCCACTCGTCATCAACAGCACCACCACCAGCAACCAGCAGTCTGCCAGACAGGCAGGCGGCTCTCTCCCTCATCCTCACCTTCTCTCATTCCCCATCTCTCCCCCCTCCAGCTTCCCTAACGAGGTGCTAAATGATTCCATCACGCCACCACGCCACCAGGGAAGGGAGTGATTTCGCTTCCTCTGTAAACAAAGTGTCTGGACCACGCTGGTCACCGCGTGACACCATAGAGGAAAAGGAGGCCAAGGCTATTAAAGGTTATATTCAAGCTGTATCGCTGAAGGGTTACAGATTGCGCAATATAAATGTAAAGGTAATATCCGATTGAGGAGGCAAATGCAGCATTTACAGTGAATGCAATCTCCGTTAACGCAGGAACATTGCCTTTAAATTTCAATCACGGTGTAATGCTGAACTTCTACCATACAGATTTAATAGAGCCCTAAAACTGTGTTTAATGGTCAACAGCTACTGTTCGGCAACCCTTTAAGAGGCATCCCTTTAAGAGGGTTCCCTTTAAGAAGCAACCGTCCCTGATGCATAGGGAGGTGAGTCACAGAGAATGGTAGAGGTGTTGGAGGGTTTAGGTACCACTAGGTACGCTGTGTCCAAGACATAGGCTACCATTCTGTGTAGGTAGGTTTCATAATACGTTATGTTCTCTGACTTTCACACTTTGCATGTCCTTGTCAAACAATCTCAAAATATGTTGACAGGTGCTCTGGAACTGTGGATGTGTTCTCTTCAAATGGACACGTCATTCCATATTTGCCTGTTATAAGGCACTCAGCCTATCCTTGTGACAAAGCTCTTACAAGGTGTTCTCCCCCTGTCCTAAGTCTGGAAACTCATTACTAATTCCAATTGTCCAAAATGGTACATTGAAACGTTTTAAGGAAAAGTACCAATGAAGGACCATTTTACAGATAAGGAGATAATAGATAAATAATGCCCTAAAATAACATACTGTATATTACTTACTGTACATGTGTGTTGTACAGTTCTTGGAAGTTCTTTTGAAGGGTAGCACAAAACACATACCAAAGATCTTAAAACCTGAGCATAATAAGAGCGAGCGGTAGACTGCCTGCCTGACACAGAGAGGGATAGGCTGCCTGCCTGACACAGAGAGGGATAGGCTGCCTGCCTGACACAGAGAGGGATAGGCTGCCTGCCTGACACAGAGAGGGACAGACTGCCTGCCTGACAGAGAGGGACAGACTGCCTGCCTGACAGAGAGGGACAGACTGCCTGCCTGACAGAGAGGGACAGACTGCCTGCCTGAGACAGAGAGGGATAGACAGACTGCCTGACACAGAGAGGGACAGACTGCCTGCCTGACACAGAGCGGGATAGACTGCCTGCCTGACACAGAGCGGGATAGACAGCCTGACTGACACAGAGAGGGATAGACTGCCTGACACAGAGAGGGATAGACTGCCTGACACAGAGAGGGATAGACTGCCTGCCTGACACAGAGAGGGATAGACTGCCTGCCTGACACAGAGAGGGATAGACTGCCTGCCTGACACAGAGAGGGATAGACTGCCTGCCTGACACAGAGAGGGATAGACTGCCTGCCTGACACAGAGAGGGATAGACTGCCTGCCTGACACAGAGAGGGATAGACTGCCTGCCTGACACAGAGAGGGATAGACTGCCTGCCTGACACAGAGAGGGATAGACTGCCTGCCTGACACAGAGAGGGATAGACTGCCTGCCTGACACAGAGAGGGATAGACTGCCTGCCTGACACAGAGAGGGATAGACTGCCTGCCTGACACAGAGAGGGATAGACTGCCTGCCTGACACAGAGAGGGATAGACTGCCTGCCTGACACAGAGAGGGATAGACTGCCTGCCTGACACAGAGAGGGATAGACTGCCTGCCTGACACAGAGAGGGATAGACTGCCTGACACAGAGAGGGATAGACTGCCTGACACAGAGAGGGATAGACTGCCTGAGACAGAGAGGGATAGACTGCCTGAGACAGAGAGGGATAGACTGCCTGAGACAGAGAGGGATAGACTGCCTGAGACAGAGAGGGATAGACTGCCTGAGACAGAGAGGGATAGACTGCCTGAGACAGAGAGGGATAGACTGCCTGAGACAGAGAGGGATAGACTGCCTGAGACAGAGAGGGATGGACTGCCTGAGACAGAGAGGGATGGACTGCCTGAGACAGAGAGGGATGGACTGCCTGAGACAGAGAGGGATGGACTGCCTGAGACAGAGAGGGATAGACTGCCTGAGACAGAGAGGGATAGACTGCCTGACACAGAGAGGGATAGACTGCCTGACACAGAGAGGGATAGACTGCCTGACACAGAGAGGGATAGACTGCCTGACAGAGAGGGATTGACTGCCTGCCTGACAGAGAGGGATTGACTGCCTGCCTGACACAGAGAGGGATAGACTGCCTGCCTGACACAGAGAGGGATAGACTTCCTGCCTGACACAGAGAGGGATAGACTTCCTGCTTGACACAGAGCGGGATAGACTGCCTGAGACAGAGCGGGATAGACTGCCTGACAGAGAGGGATTGACTGCCTGCCTGACACAGAGAGGGATAGACTTCCTGCTTGACACAGAGCGGGATAGACTGCCTGAGACAGAGCGGGATAGACTGCCTGAGACAGAGCGGGATAGACTGCCTGAGACAGAGAGGGATAGACTGCCTGAGACAGAGAGGGATAGACTGCCTGACACAGAGCGGGATAGACTGCCTGACACAGAGAGGGATAGACAGCCTGAGACAGAGAGGGATAGACTGCCTGAGACAGAGAGGGATAGACTGCCTGAGACAGAGAGGGATAGACTGCCTGAGACAGAGAGGGATAGACTGCCTGAGACAGAGAGGGATAGACTGCCTGAGACAGAGAGGGATAGACTGCCTGAGACAGAGAGGGATAGACTGCCTGAGACAGAGAGGGATAGACTGCCTGAGACAGAGAGGGATAGACTGCCTGAGACAGAGAGGGATAGACTGCCTGAGACAGAGAGGGATAGACTGCCTGAGACAGAGAGGGATAGACTGCCTGAGACAGAGAGGGATAGACTGCCTGAGACAGAGAGGGATTGACTGCCTGCCTGACACAGAGAGGGATTGACTGCCTGCTTGACACAGAGAGGGATTGACTGCCTGCTTGACACAGAGCGGGATAGACTACCTGAGACAGAGAGGGATAGACTGCCTGAGACAGAGCGGGATGGACTGCCTGAGACAGAGCGGGATGGACTGCCTGAGACAGAGAGGGATGGACTGCCTGAGACAGAGAGGGATGGACTGCCTGAGACAGAGAGGGATAGACAGCCTGAGACAGAGAGGGATAGACTGCCTGACACAGAGAGGGATAGACTGCCTGACACAGAGAGGGATAGACTGCCTGACACAGAGAGGGATAGACTGCCTGCCTGACACAGAGAGGGATAGACTTCCTGCTTGACACAGAGCGGGATAGACTACCTGAGACAGAGAGGGATAGACTGCCTGAGACAGAGCGGGATAGACTGCCTGACAGAGAGGGATAGACTGCCTGAGACAGAGAGGGATGGACTGCCTGAGACAGAGAGGGATGGACTGCCTGAGACAGAGAGGGATGGACTGCCTGAGACAGAGAGGGATGGACTGCCTGAGACAGAGAGGGATGGACTGCCTGAGACAGAGAGGGATGGACAGCCTGAGACAGAGAGGGATAGACTGCCTGACACAGAGAGGGATAGACTGCCTGACACAGAGAGGGATAGACTGCCTGACACAGAGAGGGATAGACTGCCTGACACAGAGAGGGATAGACTGCCTGACACAGAGAGGGATAGACTGCCTGACAGAGAGGGATTGACTGCCTGCCTGACACAGAGAGGGATTGACTGCCTGCCTGACACAGAGAGGGATAGACTTCCTGCTTGACACAGAGCGGGATAGACTACCTGAGACAGAGAGGGATAGACTGCCTGAGACAGAGAGGGATAGACTGCCTGACACAGAGAGGGATAGACTGCCTGAGACAGAGAGGGATAGACTGCCTGAGACAGAGAGGGATAGACTGCCTGAGACAGAGAGGGATAGACTGCCTGAGACAGAGAGGGATAGACTGCCTGAGACAGAGAGGGACAGACTGCCTGAGACAGAGAGGGACAGACTGCCTGAGACAGAGAGGGACAGACTGCCTGAGACAGAGAGGGACAGACTGCCTGAGACAGAGAGGGACAGACTGCCTGAGACAGAGAGGGACAGACTGCCTGAGACAGAGAGGGACAGACTGCCTGAGACAGAGAGGGACAGACTGCCTGAGACAGAGAGGGACAGACTGCCTGAGACAGAGAGGGATAGACTGCCTGACACAGAGAGGGATAGACAGCCTGAGACAGAGAGGGATAGACTGCCTGAGACAGAGAGGGATAGACTGCCTGAGACAGAGGGATAGTGCAGGTGATAATGATTTCTTACCTCCAGCCCTGTGCCAGAGCTTCTGTGGAGAGTGCCATGAATATTTAATGGTTTGTCAGAATGCGGCATGTCTCCCTCTTTATATTATTGATAAAATACTCCCAGGTTGTTTAGAACACCACAAGGCCTGCTCCTCTCCTACTGTGTGTATGATCTCTCTCTCTCTCTCTCTCTCTCTCTCTCTCTCTCTCTCTCTCTCTCTCTCTCTCTCTCTCTTGCTCTCTCTCTTGCTCTCTCTCGCTCTCTCTCGCTCTCTCTCGCTCTCTCTCGCTCTCTCTTGCTCTCTCTTGCTCTCTCTTGCTCTCTCTCTCTCTTGCTCTCTCTCTCTCTTGCTCTCTCTCTTGCTCTCTCGTGCTCTCTCACTCTCTCTCTCACACGCTCTCGCTCTCTATCTCGCTCTCTATCTCGCTCTCTATCTCTACAAATGTGAATAATAAACTTGAATTCCATATTCCATTCACCCAGTTCAATGGTTGAGGCTACTACATGGTACTCAAATATTCCCTATACCCATCATGAGGTTCCTACAACCTAGCCTATGAATGAATGTTTACAACGGAGGTGCACACAGGTCGAGAGACAAATTTGAGGTGACGGACAGAGACACATGGAAAGACAGTAACATTCAATACCGCCTTGCACACTCTTGCCTGCGTCTAGCTGATATTGGGTGTAATCATTAGTCCAACAGTTGCCAGCGAGAGTTTCTAGTGGACAAATTCCCGTTTTGTTCAGTTTGCTTGCGTTTAAGAAACGTTTTTCAACAGAATCGCCGGAATGAATACACCCCTGATCACGTGTAAACCCAGTCCACTTTCATAGCAGTATGTGACCAGGCGAAAGAATGTTGTTGCTGGGGCTTCTGTCACAGGTGGGATTTTTGCAAAAGTCGATGGTTATTTATTTGGTTTTGGAGACGTTGAGATTCAGGGAGTTGTTGCAGCACCTGAATTTGGTAACGGATGACTGATCTTGCTGAAAGGAGGAGGGGGGGGGGGGGCTTTTGCGGTCCATGGCAGTCATTAGAATGGAACTATTCTATTGAATGAAATACCATTAATTTTGTGTTACATTGACGTGTTGGAAATAAATGTCAGTGCAAACATATATGTTGTAGTGTTATACTTCTGTTGGTTATGGTTGTTATTTAATACCATCCAGGTTGATGCATCTAAATAATAATGGAAGATGTTGTGACCCAGGTCATGACCCCTTCTGTAATTGGCTGTGTTGGCATTAACTATCGTCCTATCGTCTCCTACGAGCTGGTTGCTGTTATGTGCATGTAATTGATGTGTTCTATGACCTCCCCATGCCTCTATGGGTGCCTCCGCAATGGTAATATCCATACATTATCCATACATTATCATGTCTCCCTCCACGTGGCATCGCCAAATGACGCTAATCCTATAGTCCCGAATGGAAATAATCTATCGCTTAGTCCAGGGATGGGCAACCGGCAGCCCCCTTTTGCAGGCCCGCGGATCAAATGTGTAGAATTGCAGGATATTAAAAAAGGCTCTGACTTCATGTGTGGGTATGGATGTGGGTAAGCAGACCCGCGTGCCTCTGCGGACCCTCATGATGTATTTAGATTTTTCTTGACCCCCATCAAAGTTGGCTTAGTCAAACAATTATCTTTTATAATTTCTTATACATTTGTATTCCTCAGTGCAAAGATTGATATGGAGTTTTATTGCCGTAATACGGGGAATTGATACAGAACCCCGGCGGGACACGTGCAAATATCTAATTGCACCGCTAATCTGAAACCTCATTTTCATTTGAAGGTTGACCTCAATGTGCTGGGAGGGCAAAAACTCATTGTGCTATTTGGAGATTAGTGGAACGGGCCAGGTCAGAGAGAGAACCTTAATAGGGAACACTCACAGGTTATGGCTGAAAACCTCCAATCACTGTGTGATTTCATTAAGGTATTGCATTAAGTGATTCGTGAGCTGACAAAGTAAATTGTCAGCGCTGGCTGGGTGTGCATGGATTGGAGGGGAGGAAACTCATTAACCAGCTCAATGGAAATTCAACTGTGGCAGAGATAATTCAATAATTTGAATAAGATAAAGAGGGCCGCAGGCTGACAGTGTTTCATTGAGTCAAATTATTGCCTACGACAATGTCTTCGCAAAAAGTGTTGAGCAAATGTTTTGTAATCTGTTTGGTAGATGATTCCATAGACATGAACAAGACAAAGGATCTCTATGGCTGGTTCTATAGTATGAGCATTCAAAACCACTGTTGAATTTACAATAAAAAACAAGTGATTTTATAATGATAGCTTTTATAATGATCCTATTTGCGTGAAGCGTAATGTTCAAACGTATCCTCGTCAATTAAAATAACAGATTGAGTGTTTTGGATCTATCTGATTTTTTTTTGTCAAAATGTATTTACAGATATAGCCTTGTTCTGTTCAATGTCCGTTAGCTATCAATGTTCTTTAGCTATCATTCTTTAGCTATCAAGTCATGTTGTTAAGTTCAAAAGAATACAAGATAAACAATTTGCTGACACTGTTCTAACCAATGAGGGTTTGGAAATGTAAAGCCAATTACCTCAGAATTGTCTTTTTGCAGATACAACCTTAAAGTCCCAAGCTCTCGAGATATCTATATTGCCCTAATTCTACATCTAATCTCTTCCCATACTCCCGAATTCTGAGTTTAATCAGTTATATAACACCTTTACGCCATCGACACTCAAATCCAGCCTATACTACTTCTGCTAAAGTAAAAATCTCAGAGATTCTGATCTCACCCACAGGGCTAAAAGACTAGGGAAGGATAATTAATGATATGCTTAGTTTACAGGGCCCAGGCTGAGCATGCTGGGCAGCTGAGAGCAGCTCGCAGGGCTTCCATTTATCACCAGTGACAGGGCCATTTATCTGTCAACCTTTTCTGGAGCTCCTGTTCCTCTTTGACATGATCCAATAAAGAGGGCAAAGGAGCGGGAGGTCATTGATGAAAACATGTGATTACCGGTAGCCTTGATACCTCCTATATGGATCTGTATGGACTGGGTCCAATCTATGTGAGCTAAGAGTATATAGCCCAGTATGGAATACAAAGGTATTACAGTACAGATATAATTTGTTCACTCTTTTGTTGGTGAGAATTTTCCTACACAGCAGGAAATGTAAACTTTTAGTGTATTTGAGTTTTAAAAGGCTTCTAATGTTTGACCATTGACATTTTAGACTTGATTTACCCTAAAGAAAAATTTATCAACCCATACAAAAATGTTAATTAATTATAATCCACAAAATAATTCACATGTCCTGTTGTTGCAGGATTATCTTCATACGGCAGCAAACTGGCTCAAATTAAGATCCTACATCTGTAGGCTTCAGTACAAAGATAATTTGTTTTAGAGGAAGGGCATGGTCAGCTTTATATGCATCTCCCACCCGTTATAAAGGTCAAGACTGTAGTTACTCTATGTGCAAAAAGATGGAAAAATCTATTACCATGATGATATAAGCAATTGGCTAGAATGGTATTTTCAAAAGCTAGATCGTGGAGAAATCGTCAGTAAATATGCGTTGGAGGGACAATTCTCTCGCCTGTAAATGAAATTCATAAATGTTGAATGCAACTCAATCTAGGCTGCTAGGCTGGCTAAGGCATTTCCATGGATGGCGAATCTGCATAGTGCATACATGAAAACATTAGCATATTTTCCATGTTTTGCATTGTATACATTTTCCGTACACTGCACACACACTACATTACCAAAAGTTTGTGGACACCTGCTTGTCGAACATCTCATTCCAAAACATTGGGCATTAATATGGAGTTGGTCCCACCTTTGCTGACATATCAGCCTCCACTCTTCTGGGAAGCCTTTCCACTAAATGCTGGAACATTGCTGCGGGGACTTGCTTCCATTCAACCACAAGAACATTAGTTAGGTCGAACACTGATGTTGGGCGATTAGGCCTGGCTTGCAGTTGACGTTCCAATTCATCACAACGGTGTTCGATGAGGTTGAGGTCAGGGCTCTGTGCAGGCCAGTCAAGTTCTTCATCACCGATCTCGACAAACCAGTTCTGTATGGATCTCACTTTGTGCACGGGGGCATTGTCATGCTGAAACAGGAAAGGGCCTTCCCCAAACTGTTACCACAAAGTTGGAAGCACAGAATCGTCTAGAATGTCATTGTATGCTGTAGTGTTAACATTTCCCTTCACTGGAACTAAGGGACCTAGCCTGAACCATGAAAAACAGCCCCTGACCATTATTTCTTCTTCACCAAACTTTACAGTTGGCACTATGCATTCGGGCAGGTTGCGTTCTCCTGGCGTCCGGCAAACCCAGATTAGTCCGTCGGACTGCCAGTTGGTAAAGCGTGAGTCATCACTCCAGAGAACTTGTTTCCACTAATCCAGAGTCCAATGGCAGAGAGCTTTACACCACTCCAGCCGACGCATGGCATTGCGAGTGGTGATCTTAGGCTTGTGTGCAGCTGCTCGGCCATGGAAACCCATTTTCTGAAGCTCACGATGAACAGTTCTTGTGCTAATGTTGCTTCCAGAGGCAGTTTGGAACTCGTAGTGAGTGTTGCAACTGAGGAAAGACCATTTTTACGCGATACATGCTTCAGCACTCGGCCGTCTCATTCTGTGAGCTCGTATGGACTACCACTTTGCGGTTGAGCCGTTGTTGCTCCTCGACGTTTACACTTCACAATAACAGCACCTACAGTTGACCGGGGCAGCTCTAGCAGGGCAGAAATTTGATAAACTGACTTGTTGAAAAGGTGGCATCCTGTGATGGTGCCACATTGAAAGTCACTAAGCTCTTCAGTAAGGCCATTCTACCTCCAATGTTTGTTTATGGAAATTGCATGCAAGTTAATTTTGTGGTAAATGGTGTTTAATTTAAGGAGTCTTTTGTATGAGTGCTATTGAAATGCACTAAATCTGTAAAACTCAGTCCACAAGCAGACTTTCCTTCCTCCTCACTCTTCAAACCTAGCAAATATTGATCCAACAAATTACTTCTCAAGGTCAGCACTTTGGGCACAGCTGTGTTGTCAGAGATAAGACAGAAGAGCAGGCAGGCACCGGTCTCCACAGTAGCTGTCTGGGGCTGGAGTTGGGGCTGACCTGCATAGCTAGGTGCAGTCTCTGCATACAGATGTAGGATAATAATTTGATCACCCTGTTGCAGGAGAACTTCCTGCAATATATAAAATGTCAAACTTGTAATGTATTTGAGGTTTAAAACGGCTTCTAAAGTTTGTAATTTCCACTTAGAAATGTCAAACTTGACTTTCCCTTTAACAAAAATGTATCAAACCCTACAAAAATGTCCATTATTTATAATCAACATAATAATTTTCCTGCTGTAGCAAACAGGCTCAAATTAAGATCCTACGTCTGTATCTGTGATTACTTGGATACGTTTGTAATTTCCACACGTACAGACACGTACACTACATATCGATTGGAAAAGGCATTTTACTCTTGGCATGTAGTACAACTCATGGTGTTAGGATGGCACTGCATTATGTGGAAGGATGAGGATGGCACTGCATTATGTGGAAGGATGAGGATGGCACTGCATTATGTGGAAGGATGAGGATGGCACTGCATTATGTGGAAGGATGAGGATGGCACTGCATTATGTGGAAGGATGAGGATGGCACTGCATTATGTGGAAGGATGAGGATGGCACTACATTGTGTGGAAGCATGAAGATGGCACTGCATTATGTGGAAGGATGAAGATGGCACTACATTGTGTGGAAGCATGAGGATGGCACTACATTGTGTGGAAGGATGAAGATGGCACTACATTGTGTGGAAGGATGAGGATGGCACTACATTGTGTGGAAGGATGAGGATGGGACTACATTGTGTGGAAGGATGAAGGTGGCACTGCATTATGTGGAAGGATGAAGATGGCACTACATTGTGTGGAAGAATGAAGATGGCACTACATTGTGTGGAAGGATGAGGATGGCACTACATTGTGTGGAAGCATGAGGATGGCACTACATTGTGTGGAAGGATGAGGATGGCACTACATTGTGTGGAAGCATGAGGATGGCACTACATTGTGTGGAAGGATGAGGATGGCACTACATTGTGTGGTAGGATGATTTAGTAAATGTGATTATTATTTCTAGATTAGAGAGATCCTTGGGGTTTAACTTTAGTGCCAAATAAAGCTCTATTCAATCCGTATCGCGGAAGTCAAAAGCCCAATTGAAATGTAATGCAATGTTCAAATCAAATTGTATTAGTCACATGCGCCGAATATCACCTTACAGTGAAATGCTTACTTACGAGCCCCTAACCAACAATGCAGTTTTAAAAAATACAGATATGAAATAGAAGTAACAAGTAATTAAAAAGCAGCAGTAAAATAACAATAACGAGACTATATACAGGGGGTACCGGTACAGAGTCAATGTGCGGGGGCACCGGTTAGTTGAGATAATATGTACATATAGGTAGAGTTATTAAAGTGACTATGCATAGGTGATAACAACAGAGAGTAGCAGCGGTGTAAAAGAGGGGGGTCAATGCAAATAGTCTGGGTAGCCATTTGATTAGGTCTTCAGGAGTCCTACGGCTTGGGGGTAGAAGCTGTTTAGAAGCCTCTTGGACCTAGACTTTGCGGTCCGGTACCATTTGCAGTGTGGTAGCAAAGAGAACAGTCTATGACTAGGGTGGCTGGAGTCTTTGACAATTTTTAGGACCTTCCTCTGACACTGCCTGGTATAGAGGTCCTGGATGGCAGGAAGCTTGGCCCCAGTGATGTACTGGGTCGTTCGCACTACGCTCTGTAGTGCATTATGTTCGGAGGCCTCATCACAGGCCATACCAGGCAGTGATGCAACCAGTCAGGATGCTCTCGATGGTGCAGCTGTAGAACCTTTTGATCTGAGGACCCATGCCACATTTTTTCAGTCTCCTGAGGGGGAATAGGTTTTGTCGTGCCCTCTTCATGACTGTTTTGGTGTGCTTGGACCATGTCAGTCCGTTGGTGATGTGGACACCAAGGAACTTGAAGCTCTCAACCTGTCGAGAGACTTGCAGCCCCGTCGATGAGAATGGGGGCGTGCTCGGTCCTCTTTTTCCTGTAGTCCACAATCATCTCCTTTGTCTTGATCACATTGAGGGAGAGGTTGTTGTCCTGGCACCACACGGCCAGGTCTCTGACCTCCCTGTAGGCTGTCTCGTCGTTGTCGGTGAACTTAATGATGGTGTTGGAGTCGTGCCTGGTCATGCAGTCATGAGTGAACAGAGAGTACAGGAGGGGACTGAGCACGCTCCCCTGAGAGAACCCTGTGTTAAGGGTCAGCGTGGCGGATGTGTTGTTACCTACCCTTACCACCTGGGGGCGGCCCGTCTGGAAGTCCAGGATTCAGTTGCAGAGGGAGGTGTTTAGTCCCAGGGTTCTTAGCTTATTGATGAGCTTTGAGGGCACTATGGTGTTGAACGCTGAGCTGTAGTCAATGAATGGCATTCTCACATAGATGTTCCTTTTGTCTAGGTGTGAAAGGGCAGTGTGGAGTGCAATAGAGATTGCATCATCTGTGGATCTGTTGAGGCGGTATGCAAATTGGAGTGAGTCTAGGGTTTCTGGGATAATGGTGTTGATGTGAGTCATGACCAGCCTTTTAAAGCACTTCATGGCTACAGACGTGAGTGCTACGGGTCGATAGTCATTTAGGCAGGTTACCTTAGTGTTCTTCGGCACAGGCACTATGGTGGTCTGCTTAAAACATGTTGGTATTACAGACTCGGACAGGGAGAGGTTGAAAATGTCAGTAAAGACACTTGCCAGTTGGTCAGCGCATGCCTGCAGTACACATCCTGGTAATCCATCTGGCCCTGAGGCCAGAATGTTGACCTGTTTAAAGGTCTTACTCACATCGGCTGCGGAGAGGGTGATCACACAGTCTTCCGGAACAGCTGGTTCTCTCGTGCATGTTTCAGTTTTATTTGGCTCAAAGCGAGCATAGAAGTGGTTTAGCTCATCTGGTAGGCTCGTGTCACATCCGACGACCATCAGAGCCGGTGTAGTACAGTTCGATCTTAGTCCTGTATTGACGCTTTGCTTGTTTGATGGTTCGTCGGAGGGCATAGCGAGATTTCCAGTAGCACCCCGTGTGAGCCAATGACGGCAAATTACTCTGACACATATTTATCTAGATGCCTCATCCTGAATTAAAATTCAACTCTCTCTCTCTCTCTTTCCACTGTCAGGGGCATTACAAACACTGGGTGTTACACAGCTCACAGGCGAGATTTAGCGAGATTTCTCCTAGTAGTCCACGGCTACTAGGAGTGCCGCGTCTCGGTGAGTGTTTTCTAGTTGGCTTATGGCAGAATACAGCTCATTCAATGCTGTCTAAGTGGCAGCCTCTGACTGTGGTGGTATGTTAACAGCTAGTAAAAAAACAGATAAACTCTCTAGGTAGATAGTGTGTTCCCACGTAGGCGCAGACTGCATTCACGGTAAACACTGCATACAGTATGTCGGCTCAATCGGAAATAACTTTAAACATTTATTAATATATATATATACCCCTTTTTCTCCCCAATTGGTAGTTACAGTATTGTCCCATCACTGCAACTCCCATATGGACTCAGGAGAGGCGAAGGTTGAGAGCCATGCATCCTCCGAAACACAACTCTGCCAAGCCACACTGCTTCTTGACACACTGCTCGCTTAAACCGGAAGCAACCCGCACCAATTTGTCAGAAAGATACACCGTACACCTGGCAACCGAAGTCAATTGCGCCGCCTCATGGGTCTGCCGGTCACGGCCGGCTGTGACTCAGCCCGGGATCGAACCCAGGGCTGTAGTGACACTTCAAGCACTGCGATGCTGTGCCTTAGACAGCTGCACCACCCGGGAGGCTACCTTTACATTTCTATCGCGCAATCTGTAGCACTTCAGAAATACAGATTGAATAGAGCCCTTGGACATGCTAAGAGGTCAGAGATGCACACACTACCTAATGAATTCCTAAACCACCAGCAAAGTTATAAAAAAAATATCATTTGAGTGACACTCTGCTGAGTCATGATGAGGCAAGATTCTACGACTCCTGATTCATGACCAGCAGCACCCCGTGTGAGCCAATGACGGCAAATTACTCTGACACATATTTATCTAGATGCCTCATCCTGAATTAAAATTCAACTCTCTCTCTCTCTCTTTCCACTGTCAGGGGCATTACAAACACTGGGTGTTACACAGCTCACAGGAGGAAAACATCACCCCTGTATATTCCAGGAAGAGTTGCTGCTGCCTATGCAGCAGCTAATGTGGACCCTTAATAAATGGGTCAAAGGCGAGACGTACATTTGGTGTCCGAAGGCCATTCATTTAACATAAAAAGATAAATATGTATAAATATAATATTAAATTACTCAACTCTTACCCTTCTTTTGACCCAGAAATATTTGTGTTGTAAACTATTAAATTAAGGGAGTTATTGAGCTGTAAAGTGTCAAAATGTCCTTCGGTGTAACTGTCCGGGTTAAAAATCTAATGACAAAAGTGCTTTTAAAATTTATTTAACCTTTATTTAACCAGGTAGGCAAATTGAGAACACATTCTCAAAATGTAGAAATTCATCCCTTAAATATAAATGAACACCCATGGCATAATTGTGTTAGTGTTTGCAACAACATATACAATAATGGGCGACATACTGTATCTAAATTTTTTTTAAAACTTGAATAACTTTTGTCCGGACTTCATCAATGTCATTCAGTATAACAAAGATTAAAAAAACACTTCATAGCACATCACATGATGGTAATCATGTGACAGTGTGTGACATCACACAAAATACCCATTGAAGACCATCTGTCAATGTGATGAGGTGAGTAAATCTCTCTGAAATATTTGATAATTTCACTTGTTCACCCTCTAATAACAAAAATGCATGTCCTTCAGTCCAACACAGAAAACATAATTTTAGTGTTATTATTTTATAAAAAGCATAATATTAAACATGAAAAGTAAGGATAATCTTTATAGGTCAAGGTCATTACTTTATATAGGTGGCCAAGGAACTGCCTGTTAAATATGTTTATGTATGAAATCCGTCCTTCAGTATCACTCTTTTGGCCTTCAGCACAACAAAAGTTTAATGTTATACCACGTCACCCGTTATGCTGAATGACAGTAGCTTCGTTATCCCATGTTTTCACTAGTTTACAGCATTTAATCATGCAATTCATATTTACTTGTTGTATGAATACTGAATATTGTAATTTTACACTATTTTATGGCATTTTAAGCTATTTCAAGGCACATTATCTTTATACTGTAGATGCCGTTGTCTAATAAGGAGAGGGCTGCACGGCACAGACAAAAGATTAACGCAGATCCAGTTGCTAGGGAGGAAAGACTAGACAGAAGACAAGCAAGGTATTGTTTTCATGGTTTCATGCTACTGTCAGCAACAGAATAGGATATAATAGGATATAAAGCTGGGTGGATAACACTTAAAATTAAGTTGCACTATTATACTGTAGTTAATGTTTTATTGCACTGCGGTTAAGGTATAACTGATGGATTATATTAGTTAATATAATATTACACACACACACACAATTATGGATTACAAATGGATTATGAATTATATTAGTTAATAGCTGCTTCACATTTGGGGCACTTAATGAAAAATCTAGACTGTACAAGTTTGAATTGAAGTAGTTTGATGGGAATTTTATGTAGCTATGTTGTGTAGGTATCTTGAAATTGCATTTGTGTACCTGCATTGAATAGAACTTTACCAGTTACAGTGTAACAATGCATAATTACAACATTAACTATCATGTAATAATTGTGTAAAAATGCAACTTAATGCAACCTTAATTAAGTGTTGCCACAGGCTCAAATTAAAGTGATTATTATTAACATAAGCAATGAAATAGTAACAAAACATGTTTGAGTGAGAAAGGGAGAGGGAGTTGATTTAACTTTTAAACTGTAAGTGTTATCATTGTATAGCCTACAATTAATATACTACTAATAACATTTAATGGATGCAAATCCTATTCTGTGCCAGTGTCATAACTATTAAATTTTTTATTTTTAGCTATCAGGGAAGAAAGAAAATGTCATCCCTGATCATCCACCGATCCATACAATGACACACTCTCTAGTTGGGGGGCACCCAATGCAAATAGTCCGGGTAGCCATTTGATTACCTGTTCAGGAGTCTTATGGCTTGGGGGTAAAAACTGTTGAGAAGCCTTTTTGTCCTAGACTTGGCACTTCGGTACCGCTTGCCATGCGGTAGTAGAGAGGACAGTCTATGACTGGGGTGGCTGGGGTCTTTGACAATTTTTAGGGCCTACCTCTGACACCGCCTGGTGTCGAGGTCCTGGATGGCAGGCAGCTTATGTCTTATAAATAGTTTATTACAGACCCCTTAAAATAAAGTGTTACCTTATAATCCTATTTGCCCCATGTCGTACTAGTCATTAAAATCAGTCAAATATTTAACTGAACAGAAAGGCATTGTAACCATAATATTAACTATGAAGAGAAGGAAACAGCATGAAAGAATGGAAGTGAAAATAATGGCGGTTGTGAATTGGGACCTGAAACACTGTTATTTTAGAGGTCGTAGGTGGTGCTGTGAGCCGAGGTGCTGTGAGCTGTAGTCATAATGAAAGAACTGTCTATCCAGTGGTGAAGCCCCCCCCCCCCCCCCCCCCCACTCTGCCTCTGCTTGCTACTAATGGACAGAGGAGAAGACTGATTAGTCACTGAAAGCCCATCAGGCACAGCGTGTGGCCATTAAACACATGGTGACTCCACTGACTGGAACAAATATCAAAGGCTTTTCGCGAGTCCAAATGTAAGGAGCTTAGAGAACAAGAATAACATACATTACATCCTGTGGACTCCCCTTTGTTGATTTTCACTCTCATGCTGTATGACTAAGTGTTATACTATGTGTGATTAACAACTATTTTGGTGGGCATAAAATACAGCTATTGTAGTGGGTACAAAGTTAATCAATCTTAATCACTTTCATTTGTCTTTCTCCATCATCCTCCCATGGCGGCTGACACGGCATCTTCCTACTCTTATAGTAGGAGACCATCAGACTGCCAGACCTTCGTGAACACATATCCGTTTGTCATACAAATGATTATTTGTTCTGCAGCGTTTCAGTAAACCCAGGTGCAAAATTCACCTGCGGAAGGGGATTTGAAATTCCAGAAAATTGCCAAGCAGTTTCTCTCTCTGATTGTACTCCAGCGGTGCACATCTGTGCCTTGGCGTTATGAATAGATGGCTGAGTGCTGAGGAGGCAGGGTGTTCATCAGTCTGCTACACTCTTAGAAAAAAAGGTTCTTCAGCTGTCCCCATAGAATAACCATTTTTATTTCCAGGTAGAACCCTTTTGGGTTCAATGTAATTTAGAATGCTCTGTGGAAAGGGTTCTTCATGGAACCCAAAATGGTTCTACCTGGAACCAAAAGAGTTCTACCTGGAACCAGGAAGGGTTCTTCAAAGGGTTATCCTATTGGGATAGCCAAAAAATAATTTTATGTTCTAGATAGCACCTGTTTTTCTAAGAATGTAGGGAGAAGGGGCGAGGTTCAGGCAGGTTGCAGGAGCCGCAGCAAGAGAAAGACTTCCTCAGAAGCCTCCCAGTTGGGTGACTGCCAGTCTGCCTCCATCTAATCGCAGAGGGGGCACTCCAATTTAAAACCGTCCATATGATGTGTGTGAAGCCGGGTTTGTGAGGCAGCAATATTTCCTGTGTGTTTTTGGTCACTCCAGTAGCCCTGCTGTGGAGACAGTGGACTGTGACTCAAATTGCTGGTCTGTCTGACTAACTGACTGACTCAGGGGATTCTTTTGTTTAAACGTAGTGATAGGAGGAGGGTGTGGATGTGCTGCTGCTACTTGCGCTTTCTTCATCTCCTCCTCCCCTCTCCTGTCCTCTTCTCCTCCCGGCGTCAAACCCCTGTGTCAGGCTGTGCTGTGCCTCTATCTTCAGACTCACACTAACCACTGCTTTCAGATCAGACAGAACAGCCCAGCCTCTGTCCTCTGTCCTCTGGGTTTACCAGCCTCTATAGTACAGGGGAAGGAGTTTGGCTACAAAAAATAACCTCGCATTCATTGTCTTATGAAGATGACAAGATGTGATAGTAAATAAAGGGATCTAAAAGAAAACATAGTGTTGAGACAGAAGATAATACAGTCTTGCAGGAAATATCACATTTTGGTTGTCAACTATTCCTGCCAAAGTCAAGTTAGAGCTCTATTCAGTCTGTACCGCTAAATCGTTTTAAGGTTATTTCCTATTGAGCCGACATATGCAGCGTTTACAGTGAATGCCGTCTCCGCTAACGCGGGAACATTGCCTTTAAATTTCAATCACTGTATCGCTGAATTTCCGCACCCATTAATATCCCTTCTCCAGGTGGGTGTCAAATCTAATGTTTCCCCCAGTCAGCTGTCATGTAATGACCCATAACAATTCCTCACAACTCTGCTAGGGAGAGATTAATTTACATTTTTATTTTATTTTTACGAGGTACATCGTCGACAATAAACTCTGAGCCAGAGGCTGCAGGTGAATCTGTCAAATACCACTACTTATGTGTGCAAATGTGAAGATGTTTAAATGTAACAAGCACTAAAGCCATATGTACACTGTAGCTTAGAACACTGGTATTACATATACTTTGGTCAAGTATTGCCCAACGGATTAGGGCTGTACACCACTTTCCCAAGGATCAGATGAAGACAACCCCCAGTGCTTTGAATTATGAGTCAGTGTCTACAACCTCTAAATACTGAATAAAGAAAAACCTGGTGCCACAATCAGAGTGACTTATATATTTATGGAGAGGTCTCCCTATATCTCCCTATCTCCCTATATATATGGAGAGGTCTTCCTTGTAAAAGAGGTCTTCCGACCTCAACGGGACTTCATAGATAAATAGATGTTAAGTAAAGGTTGTGACGCCGCTGTCATCCATGCCCTCGTTTACAGATAGCTGTGACCCCTGCGAAATCAGCCTCTGAAAAGGCAGTAGATTTTTCAGAGCATGTTCACCTGTGAAGGTAAGACCATGGACATGACTCAAATCTAAATGAGACATTTCTTGAGGGAAATCTACGAAACAGGTAGTGATAAAATGTGATGTGTTCTTTTTCTTTTTTTCCTTTCCTGATGTTTGTTTGGAGAGGTCTGAGCTACCAGTCGGGGAGATGTTAAATGGTTGAGATTAAACACAGAGGACGGCTGGCATCCTGCACCTCCTGCTTAAATCGGCCCTAATTGACAGAGCAGGAAATTGGAGAGGGAGAGATACACAGAGAGAGAGATATAGAGAAAGACATAGATAATGTGAGAGAGAGAGACTGCGAGAAAGCAAGAGAGCAAAAAAGTGAGTGAGAAAGTGAGAGAAAGAGAGAGAGAGAGATGATATATATACACTGTGTACAAAACATTATGAACACCTGCTCTTTCCATGACATAGATTTACCAGGTGAATCCAGGTGAAAGCTATGATCCCTTATTGATGTCACTTGTTAAATCCACTTCAATCAGTGTAGATGAAGGGGAGGAGACAGGTTAAAGAAGGATTTTTAAGCCTTGAGAAAATTGAGACATGGATTGTGTATGTGTGCAATTCAGAGGGTGAATGGGCAAGACAAAATATGTAAGTGCCTTTAAACGAGGTATGGTAGTAGGTGTCAGGCACACTGATTTGATTGTGTCAAGAACTGCAACACTGCTGGGTTCTTCACACTCAACAGTTTCCCGTGTGAATCAAGAATGGTCCCCAACCCAAAGGACATCCAACCAACTTGACACAACTGTGGGAAGAATTGGAGTCGACATGGACCAGCATCCCTGTGGAAAGCTTTCAACACCTTGTAGAGTCCATGCCCTGATGATTTGAGGCTGTTATGAGGGCAGAAGTGGGGGCAGGTCAGTATTAAGAAGGTGTTCCTAATGTTTTGTACACTCAGAGTATACAGGATGTATTCCAACATTGGTACTTGGGTCGTGTCAGCGGATGGCAGGCTTGTCCATGTGATTTAACACCTTCCTCACACCTGCTGAAAGGGGTAGGTACCATTAATGTGTATACCGACAGAAAGAGAACCACGGTACACAATGCAATCTAAAATGAATTATTGATTGGGTAAGGAGGTGGGTGAAATGTCCTCTATTGTGAGCATTTGATAATAGAATAAGCTAAAAGCTGAGCTAATAGAAAGCATTTAAGAGAAGGAAGCACAGTATCTTCTCTCACACTATTTATAATTAGGAAGACTCTATACAGTGCCTTATTTCAGTATTGTATACAATACATTGAAAATGTAAGGACATGTCATTTCTTAAGCCTACAGTACACACACTGCATGCCAATGTCGACCTCCCCAGCTCTTATGACACCACTGCGTTTTATCTCTGGAACAATCCGATGTCACTGGGGTTACGTCTATTAACATGCAGCCTGTTGAGATTTACAGGTTTAAGTAAAGGCCCTGTCGTGATGACGAGATACTTGTCGGTTGGTCAATTCTCAGCTATCTGTTGGAGCACCACCTCAAAGGGATGATTTTCATTTGTATCGTACTGAGAACATTATGTCAAGCAAATCAAGCAAGGCAGATAGGACTTCTATGATATCAGTGGTTAGCACTGGAAATGGTTTTCAAAAAATCTAAATGAAGTGATAATGTTTTCAAAATGTTTAAAAAGAAATGAATATAGGACCAACAGTTGATATGACAAATGTATAGTAGTGTGTGTGTTATCCATCATCACATGCCCTATGACTCGAAGAAACAAACATATGTAAACCAAATTTCTTTATTAAAGATTAAGAAACTCCAAGCAGCATATTCATAAATTAAATGAGTCTCCGTAGATGTACTGTTACAGACTGGATGATATGATAGCTTTTTTTAAATAATTTTTTCTTGAATCTTGTGGTGTGGGCTTTGATACAGTAACGGGGGGTACACAGTAAGGCAGTGAAACACTCTCAACCCTTACAGTAATGTGGAACTTCCCTTTCACCACTGTTAGCGGATCATTGGCACAGGTTGTATGCAGAACACAGTGTAAAATGAGATCACTTTGGTTCACATTAGTATCTACTTTTACAAAATATACAGGCTTACAACCTCTCCAATTTTGTTTGAAAACCAAGAGCGGGAAAACGGGTGACGCGAAACACTTTTGCGGTATGATATTTCTGTTTATTCTCATGACATCACTTCTTTCTCGTTCTTTGCTTTCCTTCAATGGCTCTGCGGGGTGATTTGTCACATTTTCCAAGAGGTAAGGCCAAACCTTTTTATTGGTATGAGTATAGATCAGCTATCAGTATTCCTGGTACACAATGTGTTGTGCATATGAACAGTACCCACTGACATTCACTATCTCACTTCCTGGCAATGAGTTCTTCAGTATGATAGGCTAAAGGACATAAACAGAAAAGATACTGCAGGACATAATTGCATTTTAATTGCACTTACGAAAGTCTTGGTAAAGTTTCGCAGTTCATCCTTAGTTGGAAATGTAATATGAACTGCTGCTCTGCAAAGTGCACAGGTTTATCGATGGGAAAATTCTGTTAATTTTATGAACAGAGTTCCATCAGTATTTAGACAGTAGGATATGTCACCTGTACTGCTATTACACTGTAATAGTTTAGAATTTTTATATCACTCCTTTATCTTCCATCTACCTTGGTGATAATTACTCCATTACAAATTATAAACATGAGACATTACAATATTATATATCTCCTTTTCTCCATCTGCAGTTGAAATGACTTAACTACTCCGAAAGGAGACAAACTGTATACAACTTTCAACAATAAATTCTTCAGTAAAAAATGAACACAGATTTTTCGAATTAGCTTTTTTTTTTTGTTAAAAATAACATTTTTCTGTTTTAAACATCCATCCCACACAACTAAAGAAACATATGGTATACATCGTCAGGGACATGATTCAGTCAAGACAATTCCTTTGAACATTCTCCTAACGTAAGCCTAACTCTAAGGTCTGGCCTTAGCAATGTGAGACGTCTGACTGATGTTACGCTGTACACGGCACCCTTAGTACCAGCTTTGTTTGGTGTTGGGAGCTGACTGACACTAAATCTCCCTATGTCTTTGACAACATAGGGCTGAAATTGAGCTCTATGAAATACCTTCCATTTCAAAAATATGTAGAACTCATAAGAGACAATTACTTCAGTTTCAGTCTTTATCAATGATTCTCTAAGACTTTAAAGTAGGAAAACAAAAACACCTTGAAAAATGTATATGTCTTACAAACAAAATGAATCCATCTATTGGGAATATTCTCCTCTGATACTGCTCTATAGATATGGTTGTTGTTACAGTGGTACATCACAGTTGGTGTTCTACATTATGTCTCTATGGTGCATGGCCATCTAAGAATGAACTGTGGAGAGACATCTTTTATTTCGGCACTTAGAAAACAATCACAATGAATTTGCGTCATTATTCATATAGAACAAAATTTACAAAGCCATTCAAACAGTCGTTTTTTTAATATCATTTTTTTTATCTAATTTTTTTTATTTGTAACTCAACTTCAAAAATTGAGAATATTCAAAATACACTTTTACTTCACTTCGTTCTCTCAGTATTTACAAATATATACAAGTAAAATTTTCTGTTCTTTCGACGACGTTGGTTGTTCAACAGGTAATAAAAATCTCTTATTTTTCTCGTTTGTAGACTTTTCATATTTTTTTTCTTCATATTTTTTTCAACAATCCCCTAGAATATCAGGTGAGGGGAAGGACATGTGACATTGAGATGGCACCATTAGATGGATGTACTGTGGGTGGACTCAATGGCTTCTGGGATGGGTCCTCCGGGAACTCCCTGATATGACATTGGCATGGGCGTCTTGGCGGGACTCTGTCGGAACAGCCCCCCGTTGGGAGCTCTGTGTTTGCACTGAATGGAGGGGATGGTGGAGCTGCTGAGGGGGTGGTGGGGGAGGGTGCTGCCAGGGCCCTGAGCTAGTGTCCGACCCAGGCCCCCCCCATGACCCTCCCCTGGGAGATAGGCGCTCACAGACAGGCCCGTGCCCGGGTAGTCCCGCACAGACTCCAGCTGCTGGCTGGGCTGCATGCTGCCGATGTCCAGCGCAGAGATCTCGATAGACGGGCCGGGGATCTGCTTGTGCGCCATGTCCTCGTCCATAAGACTGTTCATACGCCGATGCACCTGTTCCAGATTCACCTCCTTGTCCTGGAGTGTGAGAGAGAGAGAGAGAGGGAGGGAGAGACACAGAGGCTGAGATGGGCTGTTCCACAGGCTTTTCACCAGCTCCATACATTTACTTCCTTAGTTTTTTTGAGGTGGTTTGTTTCCCAAGCCTCTTTGATTGTTTCACTCAACATGCTTATCGGGTAATGTTCGTTTTAAGTGCCCAATTGGAATTGAGGTGACTCAATTACAGTTGTATAGAATGTGCACCTTGAAATCAAACTTGGCCAGTGTACATAGACAGTTTGATGTTTAGTAAGGGTAAATCTTTGACAGACGACACCAATACTGGAGCCAAACCTGGAGCCAAACCACATCCTGACCTCTTCTGACTTTTCTAGGTTGCCATGCAACCTTAGGCTTCTGCGAACCCACTCAAGCATTTGTGGACAGGAAAAGTAACCTAAGGATATGAGGCATTTCTGAGGCTACAGTAAGTGCAATGTAACATATTACATGCCACATTAAGATGGTTATAAATGAACAACGCATTGCTGATGCTACAGGAAATACAGTACATTGTCAAGTTGAAGTATTATATTAAGTGCCTTATTAAGATGGTCATACATGTACAACTCATTTCTACAGTATATTGTTGCAAAGTTGAGGTAATATATTGGTGTCCCATTAAGATGCCCAAGCATGTATACATGGGCTTCTACAGTGTTCTTTAAAAAATATATATATATATTATTTGCTGACAAAATATGTTACATCGGGACATCTAGATAGAGGACAAGAAGCTTTAGGGTAGCAGGAATCACTAGTCAATAAGGAGAAGAATCCTTGCACTCGGTGGCTACATTAGGCTACTTTGTCGGCAGGCGCAGCTTGGCTCCAGTAGTGGTCTGACAAGACGATTATATTAGTTAAATTACTGAATATGAAGACAACATCCACGTTGATCCCTATGTGCAGCACATATACAATACAATACATTGCAGGGGTTAAGCTTCTACATATGGAAGACACGCTCAACCAATGAAAATAATACATGTTTTGGAATGATGACATAATCAGAAATGTGAATCTACGATGATGGGTGATGACTTGTTATTCTATGCTCATCTACTACATGATCTACACATGAAAAAATATTTGATTATATTGCACACTGGGAAATGAAGAAGTCCTATATTTCAATCATCTTTATGTGATATTGGAGAGTAGGAACATGCCTACATGCAATTTTAGAGACTAACCTAATGCACTGGAAATACTATGCAATTATAATGGATGTTGTTTGGCAACATAGATGCAGAAATACTTTAAAAAAAAACATTTACTCCTCTCATACTGCCAGACTGTATGTGTTAGAGTTGAATAATTTAACCATCAGAAGACACAAACGTTCAATGAGATCAGTGTTGCGTCAAACCGCGTAACTAAACGCCACTGTGATTCTACAGCGCTGCCCTTCCTCTAGTCAATACCAACTGCCTGTCAGAAGCACATTCTACCACAGCCTCCCAACTAATAGCAGAAAACAAAGTCTTCTAGATGAGATCCTAAACGTTACTAAGCAACTTAATCCATCTTGATACATTAGATTCCAGACAAACAACAGTGTTTCCCACATCAGTTGGAACCTTCCGGAATGTACAAATATGTATCTTGATATGATCTGTTCTGAATACTTTATGAACAGAGACGTCGATTATAGAAATTAATTTACGGCAGTATCAATCCAGTATCATAAAAAACTCCCAAAGCTAATTAAAACATCTCAGCCAAGGCTATTGTTTTAGCAGACTGGCGCCTCATTAAAATATGTTTATAATCTCGCTGCATTGGCGGCACGCCTAAACAAATAGCTGCCTCAAATTAAACCACCGCACCGGTGTTTTAATAAGAGTGTGTTGATTTAAATTGAGAGGAAATAACACCATGCTCTACGGTGTGAAAGCTTTCGTAATGCAGAAACAACTCTTATAACAAAACTATAAAACCACTCTATCCATCCATGGTGAGCCTGACATTGTTTGAATGACTTATCTAGGCTTGAGTAAGCTTGTTTTCAAAACGTCCTCCGTAGGTCCTGTATTGTGGTTGTTTGTATTGTGGTATTGTGGCTGATTTCTGTATCTGTAACACATTCTATACACCAACTGCGTCAAACTTTACGAACACATTTAGAGATATGTATGCATTTACAAAGGCCGTTATCCGAGTCCTGCACTGCTTATAACAACTGTTATAACGCACTGTCTATAGTATAAGGCACAATAAAGCGTCATAATGAGGTAGTTCATAGAAAATGTCACTGAATTAACTTTCTCTTATTCCCCATACAATGTTTCTAGGTGAGGGTGACAGACAAGCCTGCGTCATGCATCCAACCATTACGAAAAAACTAACCAAAAAAGGAGAAGGAACAGAATAAGAAAATAGGAGGATTGCCAATGATGGGAAAGATGGTGTTGTGGAGTTTTAGATCAAGATGGCCCCCCAAGCCCAGTCGGACAGAGCAGAGTGCCCCTTTAATGCAGCAGCACAAATCAGATCTTAGGAGCTCTATTCTGACCTGTGTCAATAGCTTCTGCTTCATCCCAGTCTCTTTCTCTCTCTGTCCAAATGTCCTTCCTCCCTTCCGATGAAGCAGTGGTAATCTCATTATATGTCAATGGACCAGAAACCCTTGCCAGTCTGTAATCCTTAGTAACCTGCACGAGATCATAGAACAGTCAAGAATAAGAACGGATGGATGTCCACATTGACATATAATAGCAATAAGATGTCACACAGTGAATTACTAGGGATTATAAACTGGGTGGTTCGCGCCCTGAATGCTGATTGGATGAAAGCCATGGTATATCAGACCGTACACTACGGGTATGACAAAACATTATTTTTACTGTTCTAATTACGTTGGTAACCAGTTTATAATAGCAATAAGGCACCTCGGGGGTTTGTGGTATATGGCCAATATACCATGGCTAAGGGCTGTATCCAGGCACTCCGCGTTGCATCATGCAGAAGAACAAACCTTTGCCGTGGTATATTGGCTATATACCACACCCCCCTGTGCCCTATTGCTTAATTATGGACTGGGTTGGACAGATACAGTGGCTCTTATTGCTGTGGGGTGACGCATGCAAGCGTCCAGTTTCTGCTCAAACTTTAGTTTAGAGATCCATGTCATGCCTTAACTTGTCTCATGTTATATGCACGGGAGAGTCACTCATGTGAGAGGTCTTGATAGACATAGAATTAGAATAGTAATTTAGTAGGATCTCTATGTTGGTATACATCATGTTGACATCATCGCAGTAACTTGAGTGGATTAAACTCATAAGAAAGGCTTAAAGTGAACTAGCATTGATGCATAAGGTGTAATCAGTGTAAATCAGCTTAGCAGGCACTTATCTGGTGAAAGTGTAACGAGAATCAATGAAAAGTGTTCTCTGTGGTAGGCAGTGTGAATGTGTTTACAGTTCAGGGTAAGGAAGCTGTCTTGGTAATCAATGGGTTTTGATTATTTCAGGAATACTAATTTTACGGGGAACTTAAAACAAAATCGATACTGACGTCTTCTCAGAAATGTATTATCCTGAAGGCAGCTAAAGGGTTTATTGATGTGATTAACACACATCAATTTATATGTTCAAATTCAAAGAGTTTTGAAAAATACCAATAATCCAGATGGAAATATTAGTAAGAAAATGATAAAGGGGATTTGTCTTCATCTGTGAGCTGTGTGAGGTACGTAATGCCATACAAAAACAGATGGATTTGGTTTCAGAGAATGGGAAGGTGATAGATAGGGGGGACCAAATTGTATTTCAATCTGAGCACAATCTACAACTGTGTGTTCAGTAGCTCCACTAAATGGTGGACTGCAGCTACAGTAGATCCTTAAAGTAGAGTGTGGCAGTGTCCTCCCCCTGTTGCCCTGTCCTCCGGGTTCTGTGCTCGGTCACCTCTTTGGGCTGCTCTTGCCCGCAGCGGTTGCTGTTCCACCACATCTCCAGGCCAGCAACCAGGCAGGCCAGCAGCAGTCCTGCAGCCAGGACGCAGAAAACCCCGGCGAAGCTGTGTAGTTTCAGGGACCGCCCGTCGGGCGTGGCATTGGAATGGCTGTTGAGGTCGCAGCGGCCCATACGAGGCCACCACTTCTGCTTCAGGATGTCCAGGTCTCCTTTCTCCTGCAGCTCCAGGATCCTGCATTGAGGGGAAATATCTGGGTGTAAGAGGGTCCTAAAGTCCTTATTTCTAAAATCCTTTCTGTAACAGCCTTCAAACTTAGTACAACAGCAGAGGAAGCTTTCCTGAAAACAGGCTGTTGTATTACGTTTGAAGGCTGCAAAACAAAGGATTTTAGGAATAAGGACTCTAGGACCCTAGTTGCATTGTAATTACCATTTGTATGCTATCATGTCACTAAAGTAAAAAGTAAAAATAGACCTGCTGTATCTTCTGCAGATTAAAGCATTCATTTGTGACCATTCCCACAGCACAGTGTTTTAGTGATTTGTTGAATTATGCTTGTGCAGTGAATTAAACCCCCCTGCAGTAAACTTCATTAAATGTCAGCTTTTGTAGTCCTTCACTGACACAAATTAAATCCAAAATAAAACAAGAATGAAGAACTGCTTAATTAAAAGAAAAGGAGCCGTGGCGAGGCGGGAAAGACCATTATCAGAGTACCGCCCCTGTGGGCAAACAGTCATTTCTGAGATGAAAAGGAGCACATGGCGAATTTGTAAGGTTATGGATAGACGAGGGCGCTGAGGGAGGGATGGAGGGAGGAGAATGGATGATGATGATGATGGGACAAGGGACGGTAGCAAGTAAGACGAATCCGTCTCTGTAGAGGAGATGACATCCTGGTTCAGCCTGTTATTACCCCCTAAGCATCCCAGCTGTCCTCAAAGCACATTACCATCCCACCACCACCACTATTTCTGTTAGCCCAGGATTTTCCAGGCGGATATTCATCCAGGCCATTATTAGTAGAGACAGGGGGACAGTGTTCAGTTCAGTGGGGATAAGCATTATAGGAGATCTTCCATGGAAGGACCTCATTGCTTAAGCTCTGACCCCGGTCTTCCCCTGCTATGGTCCTGTATACTAAGTGTGCACTTCAAAGGGCCCTGATGAAGAACACCTCGAAAAGATTGGAGAGGATTTAAGTGTTCCACCACATTGACCTCTGGTGATTTATCAAAGGTGTGGCTTCCATGAGCCCCAGATCACACCTGATCTAAGCATGACTAGCTGGTTGACACTGGTTCTACTTTGTAGAAAGATCATTGTCCCTATCCTAAGACTTGCGTTTTAGTCACTAGAACGGCAGATCTTTCTGGTTGTGAAGTTGGGATGGCACTCAAACAACATAAACTGTTTATTTTCACTGAGTTGAACAAAGTAAGATTTATTAACTAAAAGATAGTGTGACTAAACATTTTGGGTTGTTTTCACGGAACTGTTATACGTGAGAAGAATCAATACAAGATATGTGGGAATGTAGTCAAGACTCAGGGATTTTGGGATTCATTTTGGGGATATGCTTGGCCAATATCCTTGGCCAATACACAGTCCTAATTAGTTACATGTGATTATGGAGAGATTTAGACAATCAGCATGTAAAATCTGCCGGCTTCTGTTATCTTCGCAATGGGATCAATTTGCAATGGATAATACAAAGGAGAAAAAACTGCAAATAAAAGACCAAAGATTTTCAAATGTTGTTAACATTTGAAGACATTGTCTAAGTATGAATTTGAATCATGAACCATTTTCATGGAAATAATTAGCAGAATCATGTTAACTCATATTGAATAATTCCTCTAACTCAGCTGGAACATAAAACGTGTTCTTGACTGTAACCTGGACTTTTAGTATAAAAGTTGAACTTGCCTTAAGGATGAGTTGCAGTGATCCCCTACTCTGTAAATCAAACACATCACGTGGCTCCTCAAGGGTGGTTTAGTGAGAAGTAATAAAAAAGAATAGCATTATGTGACCACATTCTAACTGTGCTGCAATGTATACATCTGATAAGGGCATTAAACATCTGAGAAGGCCATTAAAATCGTGCATTAAGCCTCTGTGAATGACAGAACTGTAGTAAATCCCCAGCTAACACATTCGGTTCCATGGAAGTTGTTGGAAAGTATGTTTTTGGTTTCAACTTTGGTTGTGGGAACAAAGCCATACGTATCCTGACGGGTAAAACTGAACAATTTTTAAAACGTTCTGACAACAGAAGTGAACATTTTGCCTGTTCTGGGAATGTTTATTTTTAGGTTGCAGGGAGGTTCTGAGAACGTTTTACTCTGGTTCTTTAAAAGTTGGCTGGGAGGTTTGAGTAATGTTCTGAGAAGGAAATTATAAGTTATTTGGAGGTTTTTGAATAACTTCCATAAAACGTTCACTGAATATTTCAATAACACTTTTAATACCACTGCTAGCTTATTTTGATGTAACTTTTTTGAACTCCAAGCACAAATAGGACACATGGAAATGTGGTATTAATCATTCAAAAATATATATTTTTTTATTGTGACATAACATCAGATCGATTTGAAACTATGATCTTATGTTCTCTATCCATGAAATGAGTCCATCCAGGATGGGGCTAGCATGCATGTCATGTTTTTTCATGTTTTTTTGTCAATTTCCTTAAATGTGCTAAGAATGCCCCAAAGCCAAGCAATTCCAATAAAGTTGCAGTAAGGTTGTATGCAAAATAGCCATAGGACAACCAAGCTCTAAGAAACATATGTTTCTCAGAACATTATGTGCTAGCTGGGTCCTAACCTTTATTAAGAGCATTTTGACTCGTGTTTCTACTACAAAGTGAATTTATAAAAACATTGTCTTAGTGGGCCTTTCATTTCCTCATCAAACTCCCCCTAAAATGGATGAGTATAACCACCGAATGACCTCTCAGCCAATTACGGCCTTCAATTACCTCAGGCGCTGTCAACCATCAGTGATTATGTTTATGACTTTTATGAAGCAGAGAAAGTAATTAGGAATCAAAGTAGGTGTGCGTTAAACAATATGCACTTAAGACTTAGGATATTTCCCCAAGGGGATGGAAGGAAGAGATGAGGTGATGAAAGGAGAGGGAGAGGTGAGGAGGAGAAGATACTGAATAGAAATGATGATAAAGTGATGGTATATCAGTAATGCATAACCATTGTAATGAAACGAGGGAGTAGCACGAGGTTTCGAGGCCAGAATCGATTTTCCAAAGCCGGACATGTTACCTCTGCTCCAGGAAAGCAAGTTCCCTTTGGGGGAGCAATAATCATGCTTATCAACGCCAGGGTCGTTACAATATAGATGGTGTATAATGAGGTTGGTGGCGTTGCTCACTTCTGGGAGAAGAGGTCTCTGTAGGGACTCCCATGCTGCATGGCGATGCCGTAGCCTTTGCTGCTCATGCTGTTTCCTGTGACGGTGATGGTGCAGTCATCGTCCGTCAGCGCGGCGTACTCCACCACAGCCATGTCCCACAGGAAGGCATACGGGCCCTTCTTCGCCTGAAGAGGAATGACAATCAATGACCCTGCTAATGATCCAGATGCTATACATGCTGCCTATACAATAACATTGTTTTCCATGATAGAACCTAAAGGATGATAAATGTCAATGTGAAGTCTGGAGAAGGCCGACACGGTGCATTCGGAAAGGTAATCAGATCCCTTGACTTTTTCCACATTTTGTTATGTTACAGCTTTATTCTAAAATGAATTAAATTGTTTTTTCCCCCTCATCCATCTACACACAATATCCCATAATGACAAAGAAAAACAGGTTTTTAGAATTGTTTGCAAATGTATTAAATATAAAACTCAGAAATATTTGATTCAGACCCTTTACTCAATACTTTGTTGAAGCACCTTTGGCAGCGATTCCAGCCATGAGTCTTCTTGGGTATGATGCTACAGGCTTGGCACACCTGTATTTGGGGAGTTTCTCCCATTGGATCGGGAACTTCGCTGCACCTCTATTTATAGGTTTCTCCAGAGATGTTCGATCGGGTTCAAGTCCAGGCTCTGGCTGGGCCACTCAAGAACATTCAGAGAAGCCGCCACTCCTGCATTGTCTTGGCTGTGTGCTTAGGGTCGTTGTCCTGTTGGAAGGTTAACCTTCACCCCAGTCTGAGGTCCTGAGCGCTCTGGAGCAGGTTTTCATCAAGCATCTCTCTGTACTTTTCTCTGTTCATCTTTCCTTGATCCTCACTAGTCTCCCAGTCCCTGCCAATGAAAAACATCCCCACAGCATGATTCTGCCACCACCAGGCTTAACCGTAGGGATGGTTCCAGGTTTCTTCCAGACGTGACGCTTGGCATTCAGGCCAAATAGTTCAATCTTGATTTCATCAGACCAGAGCATCTTGTTTCTTATGGTTTGAGAGTCTTCAGGTGCCTTTTGGCAAACTCCAAGCGGGCTGTCATGTGCCTTTTACTGAGGAGTAGCTTCCGTCAGGCCATTCTACCATAAAGGCCTTATTGCTGGAGTGCTATAGAGATGGCTGTCCTTCTGGAAGGTTCTCCCATCTCCACAGAGGAACTGGGGCTCTGTCAGAGTGACCATCAGGTTCTTGGTCACCTCCCTGACCAAGGCCATTCACCCCTGATTGAACAGTTTGGTCAGTCGACCAGCTCTAGGAAGAGTCTTGGTGTTTCCAAACTTCTTCTTTTAAGAATGATGGAGGCCACAGTGTTCTTGGGAACCTTCAATGCTGTAGAAATGTTTTGGTACCCTTCCTCAGATCTGTGCCTCAACGCAATCCTGTCTCGGAGCTCTACGGACAATTCCTTTGCGCTCATGGCTTGGTTTTTGCTCTGACATGCACTGTCAATTGTGGGACGTTATATAGACAGGTGTGTGCCTTTCCAGATCATGTCCAGTCAATTGAATTTACGACAGGTGGACTCCAGTCAAGTTGTAGAAACATCTGAAGGATGATCAATGGAAACAGGATGCATCTGAGTTTTATTTAGAGTCTCATGGCAAAAAGTCTGAAACCTTATGTAAATAAAGTATTTCTGTTTTAATACATTTGCAAAAAATTCTAAAAACCTGTTTTCACTTTGTCATTTGGGGCTATTGTGTGTAGATTGATGAGGAAAAACATGTATTTAATACATTTTAGAATAAGCCTGTAATGTAAAACAATTTGGAAAAAGTTAAGGGGTCTTAACACTTTCCGAATGTATTTTACGTGGGAACGACTATGAATATAGTATCCCAATTCCATGAAAGTGTAGGACTCTCATGAATATGCAGTACCTTGGTAAAACAGACGCACTTCAATCCATTTACTGTATAGGTTTCTTTTCTAGGTTGATTCTCATTGTAGACTGGGCTATTTGTTAACTTGCGCTTTTGATACAAAAACCTTTTAACTCAGAAACAGAAGGTGATGTGTGTTTTGATGTTGTCTCCACATAATTGCTACCTCTTACTGCACTCTCTTCTTTTGTGAGTCCTCAATGGACTGACCCAGAAACATACTGCTACAAAGGCAGACATTGTCTGTTGACAAACACAAATACATCTGCCGTGCTGCTAAAAGGCTCAGTTGGCTGAGTTTGAGAAAAAAAAGCCTTTGTTTTGCAGTATAAAGACTAAATGTGACAGAAAAAACAGCACCTCTGTTTCCCTCCTCTAGATTGTCAGAATAGCTGCTGGTAGCTAATTGAAATTGACTGCATTGGAGAAAAGAAAAGACAATGCAAGAATGCTAATTAAAATGTGTACACAGACCGAATTCGAAGACATATGTCATAGTACTTCCCAGCTTATGGGTAGGCAAAGTGCTAGTGCTGTTCGTCCTTAGCTATTTATTACAGGCAGTTTATGAGATTAACCAGTGTAATTGGTACAAATGTCACAAAACAGCACTTCCAGTTTATTCAGACTGACAGATAGGCAAATTCAACATTGTCTTTAACTGTCTAATTGGTTTGAAATATTGTGGAACTACAGGCGCAGTATTGAGCGAGAACAGTATGACTCCATACTGAGAAATGACAATGAAACAACTGTTTTCTCTTTTTGTCGAAATCCACAGTAGCTAAGCAAAACCTGCCAGCCTGTACTCAGGAATCCTCTCTGTATTGGCATATACCTGCCTTGTCTTTGTCAACCTACCTTGCGGATGCCCTCTGAGGGACTGGACACAGAGTAATCATGGCCGTTGTTCTTACTGATGGTCCTCCACAGCTCTGCGAATGTGCTGTCCTGCTCCAGAGGGTTGGTGCCCTTGTTCTTGAAGTAGTCGTAGACGGCCGAGTCTCTCACGGTGCCGTAGGACACGTCCATCTGCCTGGACAGGTCCTGGAATGTCCTGTAGAGACATAGACGGAAGAACACAGAGACATACATTAAGTCAAATGTATAACAAGACAGATATTGTATGTACAGTAAAGTACACTGTTAAGTGTACTTTGGGTGCTTTTTACATGGGTGTAATTTGTACATGCGTGTAATTTGTACATGGGTGTTCAATTTAGAAAGATGAGTTACTCTACTCAAAATGTTACCAATGTAATAGTAGATTTTGTCAACTTAACTTGATTTCCTGAATTGACATATTTCAAAGAAACGAGTTAACTTAACTTAAGGCAACAGCAAACATGGCATACCTCACGAATGATGGAGCGCCCCCATTGGGCTATTCAGATATGTATTTTACACATTTCTGTTGTCGCGTGACCACAGATTATACATTATATTGACCAGATCTTCAAGTGGCCGCTCTAACAATGAAAATAAATGTCTTAAAAAATGGAAGGCAGTTACCAGACTGGGTACCAGTCTCTTTAGCTAATCCACTCCCTGTACTCCATATCACGTGCCAAAGACTCTTTGGCAATGACAAAGAGTAGCAAAGAGTGGAATGTTAGATAAAGAGACTGGTACTCAGACTACAAGGCAGTCGGAGGAGGCAAGATCAATGAGTGGGCAAATACGCTTGTGAACAACAGGCACAATTCTGATATAAAGTGTTTTTTCTGAAAGTTGCCGGGATGTCGCGTGTCCTATTTATGTCAGTACACTTGTAATAACCTAATCATTCTGAAACGCATATTAGATCTGATGTTGGAGTGGTGCTGGAAATGATGACTATGAAGTAGAACATTTTTGAACATTTCCTTTAACCAAATTTTATACTTTCTCATTGACCTTAACACAAAAACTCCTCGCTTGGTGAGCGGAAAAATCGCTACCTCCTGGAGAAGACAGATTTTGGGCCCAGTTATCCCTCTCGCTTCGACTCTTCCTCTCTGGTGTGACTCACAAATATCACTCAATTACTATAGCTCATTCCTTGGGCCAATCAGTGTAATTTTGTAAATGCCAGATCTGTATGGCAAGACACATCATTCACCCAAGTTTCATCAAAATTAAGCCAGTGCTGTCTGAGATATCGCGTATGACTATAATACAAACGAACAGACAGATGGAGACCGATCCACGGTCTCTCCCCGATTTCATCATGGGTGACAACAAATCTATTTTGTAACAGTGTAAACTGAGGATAGGCTTATATGGATGTCAGATGTATACTCACAGTGAGACAGCTCCAAACTGGCAGGTGGGCCAGCTGTTACACAGCAGTGCTCTGTTTAGACACTCGCTGTGTCATAACGTATAAACAGTCCAGGGGAAATGAGGGCACAGTTTTTTATGGGCATCTCTAGACAAGAAATAATGATGCTGATGAGTTGTTTGCTTATTAGTTAGTTATCACCAGAGGAAGCACAGGAAATCATTTACGAGGAGAAGTAAAGGGACATTATTTTAACATTAACATTAAAGGTGGGGAAGTCTGACTTTTAATCAAAACCTACTCTTAAAGAAATGAATCACTTTTGTGCTGGATCAGATCAGCGTATCACAAAAAAGCAACAAACAATTTACACACACACCTCTGTTCTCATAAAGCGTGAGAAAAACGGCGTTATCTAATTAAGAAATTAGCAACACTAAACTTACAGAACAATCAAGGAGTGTCTAGAACTTGAATTATCTTACTGTCACGCCCTGATCTATTTCACCTGTCTTTGTGCTCGTCTCCACCCCCCTCCAGGTGTCACCCATCTTCCCCATTATCCCCAGTGTACTTATACCTGTATTTTCTGTTTGTCTGTTGCCAGTTCGTCTTGTTTATCCTGTCAGCTCCTGTCTTTTCCCAGCCTCTCTTTTCTCGCCCTCCTGGTTTTTGACCCTTGCTTGTCCTGACCCTTAACCCGCCCGCCTGACCACTCTCCCTGCCCCTGACCCTGATCCTGCCTGACATCATGTACCTTTGCCCCTATCTGTATTTCTGACCTATGCCTGACCTGACCCTGAGCCTGCTTGCCGTCCTGTACCTTTGCCTCTGTTGCTGTAATAAACATTGTTACTTCGACACGGTCTGGGTCTTACCTTATCCTGATACTTATATTATCCAGTAGAGCAATCTACACCTACACCTTTCTTATAGTTGCCTTTCTATAAGGTGACAGGCAATGTCAAAACATACTTCTTAATCAGTTTTTATAAAAGAGTGCTAACAATTCTAAATTAATTTGTTAACCAAAGGGACTATTCACTGAGCTCGCAAGGAGATTGGACATAACTCGAAGCCTTGTGAGAAGCATTGTGATGCCTTGAAAGGTGTCTGATTTGAGTGTGTGATTTACTATGCCTTCGAAAAGTATTCAGACCCCTAGACTTCTTCCACATTTTGTTATGTTACAGACTTATTATAAAATGTATTAAATCAATACAAATCCTCATCAATCTACACACAATAACCCATAAGGACAAAGCAACAACTTTTTTTTCTTTTTGCAAATGACAAATGACAAATAAAAAACAAATACCTTAGTTACATAAGGTTTCAGACCCTTTGCTATGGGACTCTAAATTGAGCTCAGGTGCATCCTGT
This sequence comes from Salvelinus namaycush, assembly GCF_016432855.1. Classification (NCBI taxonomy): domain Eukaryota; kingdom Metazoa; phylum Chordata; class Actinopteri; order Salmoniformes; family Salmonidae; genus Salvelinus; species Salvelinus namaycush. Next base: position 12,060,510 of record NC_052310.1, read on the forward strand.
TTCCATTGATCATCCTTGTGCTATTTCAACAACTTGATTTGCGTCCACCTGTGTTAAATTCAATTGATTGTACATGATTTGGAAAGGCACATACCTGTCTATATAAGGTCCCACAGTTGACAGTGCATGTCAGAGCAAAAACCAAGCCATGAGGTTGAAGGAATTGAAGGCACAGCTCTGGAGAAGGCTACCAAAACATTTCTGCAGCACTGAAGTTCCCAGTGGCCTCCATCATTCTTAACTGGAAGAAGTTTGGAACCACCAAGACTCCTCCTAGAGCTGGCCGCTCAGCCAAACTGAGCAATCAGGGTAGAAGGGCCTTGGTCAGGGAGGTGAGCAAGAACCCGATGGTCACTCTGACAGAGCTCCAGAGTTCCTCTGTGGAGATGGGAGAACCTTTCAGAAAGACAACCATCTCTGCAGCACTCCACCAATCAAGCCTTTATGGTAGAGTGGCCAGACGGAAGCCACTCCTCAGTAAAAGGCACATGACAGCCCGCTCGGAATTTGCCAAAAGGCACCTGAAGACTCTCAGACCATGAGCAACAAGATTCTCTGGTTTGATGAAACCAAGATTGAACTCTTTGGCCTGAATGTCAAGCGTCACGTCTGGAGGAAACCTGGCACCAACCTTACTGTGAAGCATGGTGGTGGCAGCATCATGTTGTGGGGATGTTTTTCAAAGGCAGGGACTGAGACAATAGTCAGGATCAAGGCAAAGATGAACAGAGCAAATTACAGAGTGATCCTTGATGAAAACCTGCTCCAGCGCGCTCAGGACCTCAGACTGGGGAAAAGGTTCACCTTCCAACAGAGCAATGACCCTAAGCACACAGTCAAGACAATGCGGGATTGGCTTCGGGACAAGTCTCTGAATGTCCCTGAGTGGACTAGGCAGAGCCCAGACTTGAACCCGATCGAACACCTCTAGAGAGACCTGAAAATACCTGTGCAGCAACACTCCCCATCCAACCTGACAGAGCTTGAGAGGATCTGCAGAGAAGAATGGGAGAAACTCCCCAAATACAGGTGTGCCAAGCTTGTAGCGACATACTCAAGAAGACTTGATGCTGTGTAAAAGGTCTGAATACTTATGTAAATGTAATATTTCCGGGGGGGGGGGGGGGGGGGGGTTTGTATAAATTAGAAAAAATGTCTAAAACCCTGTTTTTCCTGTTCATTATTGGGTATTGTGTGTAGATTGATGAGAAAAAACAACAATTTAATACATTTTAAAATAAGGCTGCAACGTAACAAAATGTGGAAAAGGCCAAGGGGTCTGAATACTTTCCGAAGGCCCTGTAATTAAACTATTCATTACCAGTAACTGTTAATTCTTTGTTACTTATTTACCAAAACGTGCCAGAGTAATGAAAAGGAGGTGGCATGGCGAATGAATTGTACTTCGGTTCGAAGATATGTCAGCAATGACGCATGGCTATCTCTGGGACAGTCACCACAGCACTCAGCAGTCTATCTATGTAATGACTAGTTCCCAGTGAGCAGTGCATACAATCATTAGTTAGACAGTTTAGCAAACTGCCTGTACTGTATGTCTGAAAAATGCTCAAAGTGAAATGGTTTTAGAGTGCATCTCTGCCGCAACCTTCACCTGTTGCTTACAATACCCTGGTTTAAAAAAAATGTTATTGCCAATTTGTAATAAAACGGTTATGTATTTCACACGTTCCAACCGGAACGGTTGGAACGTGTTTTAAGGTGTACACCGGTTACACCGGTTTTAAGGTGTCTGCTCTGGCTGCCTGTGAGTTTTAGAATTAATTCCCCAAGACATGTCAGATGTTTTTAAGTTATGTAACCAGTAGGTCCCTCAGGTCCTCTGGCACTGGCCTTTTAATTATCCTAAAGCCTAGGACCAAGATGCACGGAGAGGCAGACATTAGTTATTATGCCCCAGCCTCAGGAACAGCCTGCCAGAGAACCTGAGGGGGGCCAAAACTGTGGACATATTTAAAAGATAACTTAAAACACATCTTTTTTTAGTATTACTTTTCCTTAGGGTGCTTTTCAGTTGTTCAGTTTGTTTTTTATCTTATGTTTGCTGTGTAGTAAATATTTCAGCTTTTATTTTCATTGTTTTTATTCGTTTTTTTTCCTGTAAAGAACATTGGGTTGTATTCCATGTCTGAAATGTGCTGTATAAATAAAGCTTGATTTGATTTGATTGATAGCTGCTATATCATACCTGATTAAAGGCACATGGTTTCCATTTTGGTCAGCTTTAACTTCTTTGATATAGGGGGCAGCATTTTCACTTTTGGATGAATTGCGTTCCCATAGTGAACTGCCTTCTACTCTGTCACAGATGCTAATATATGCATATTATTATTACTATTGGATAGAAAACACTCTGAAGCTTCTAAAACTGTTTGAATGATGTCTGTGAGTATAACAGAACTCATATGGCAGGCAAAAACCTGAGAAAAAATCCAAACAGGAAGCGAGAATTCTGAGACTGGTTGATGTTAAAGTCATCGCCTATTCAATTCCCTGTAATATATGGATCTGTTTGCACTCCCTACGCCTTCCACTAGATGTCAACAGTCTGTAGAACGCTGAATGAAGCCTCTAGTGTGATGTGTGGCCGGATGGGAGGTGTTTCAGTCATTGGTCTGGCAGATTTCCAGTTCTTGGTCACGCGCTTTCCTCATGATATCGCCTTGCGTTCCATAACTTCTACAGACATGAAGGAATGCTCCGGTTGGAACGTTATTGGATATATATGATAACAACATCCTGAAGATTGATTCTCTACTAAGGTTGACCAGTTTATTCGACTTGTAATATAACTTTTTGAAGTTTTCGTCCGATGTTTGCCTGCATCTGCGCGAGCGTTTGGACACGTGTACTACACATGCTAGCAAAAGTAGCTAATTGGACATAAGTAATGGACATTATCGAACAAAACAAAGATTTATTGTGGAACTAGGATTCCTGGCAGTGCATTCTGATGAACATAATCAAAGGTAAGGGAATATTTATGATGTAATTTCGTATTTCTGTTGACTCCAACATGGCGGAGAAATGTTGTTAAATCTGAGCGCCGTCTCAGATTATTGCATGGTGTGCTTTTTACGTAAATTATTTTTTAAATCTGACACAGCGGTTGCATTAAGAACAAGTGTATCTTTAATTCTGTGTAAAACATGTATCTTTCATCAAAGTTTATGATGAGTATTTCTGTTATTTGACGTGGCTCTCTGCAATTACTCCGGATATTTTGGAGGCATTTCTGAACATGGCGCCAATGTAAACCGAGATTTGTGGATATAAATATGCACATTATCGAACAAAACATAAATGTATTGTGTAACATGATGTCCTATGTAAAAAATTTGAATTAAAGCTAATAGCACATGTCATGTTGTCTATTGAATTATGCTCTTTGACCTTTCCTGTCAGTCTCTATTGGCTAGTATACTGTATATGAGTAGATCTTTACTTGAAAATCTGAATCTTCCTAAATACTAAACCCTGTTATGTGTGTCATGGTATTCCAGAACTATAAATATTAAAGTCTCATATATTGCATGAATGTAAAGTATTTGAATGGGTATGCATTATATGGACAGAACATTAGGTCAAACATTGACCATTTAAATTATTTAAGATTACCTCAATGGAATCTTGCTGTATCTTTTCCCCACACTGCCCTGGCCTCAATAGGACTGTACGAACAGTTTAACTCAATTGAGGGAAAATGTGGAGGATAGAGCAGAGTTACTTTAATGCCCTTACCCAATAGCAGATGACAGAAACACACACCCCATAATGCACCTTCAAGAAGTAAGTAACAAAAACTGTAAGCTAAAGGTCCGCTCCTGATTATACTCTGTTGTCCAGAACCATGCACTTTGCTTGGTTTTTTCCAGTGTTCATGTCTGGGTCATTTGAAGCTCAGTGAAAATAAAAAAGATAGTAGCTCAATAAAGCAGTGTGATAGTAGCTGTACTGTTATTTGTGAATATGGGATAGTGTTATAAAAGCAGAATAACCCTGTGGATGAGAGATCAATTCCAATCACTATCACTGATTGCTCTCATTTGGCCAAATCAATACATCCTTTTATGCTATGGTCAATATGTGTGCTTTTTCATAGAATTGGTGGCAGAGAATAATAGCAGCATGATGACTGCTTAGAGGAAAGCAATAGCACCCAGGTTTTGTCAATGTAGAATACAGAGAGATGTACAGTTCCTTCAGAATGTATTCATATGCCTTGATTTTTTCCACATTTTCTTGTAATACAGCATGAAATTGATTAAATATATTTTTTTCTCTGACCCATCTACACACAATACCCCATAATGAAAAAGTGAAAACATGTTTTTATAAATGTATAGAAGTTTATTGAAAATGAAATACAGAAATATCTCATTATATTAATATTCACACCCCTGAGTCAATACTTTGAAGAAACACCTTCGGCAGCAATTACAGCTGTGAGTCTTTCTGGGTAAGTCTGTCAAAGCTTTCCACACCTGGGTTGTGCAACATTTGCCCATTATTATTTTCAAAATTCTTCAAGCTCTGTCAAATTGGTTGTTGATCATTGCGAAACATTCATTTTCAGGTCTTGCCATAGATTTTCACATAGATTTAAGTCAAAACTGTAACTCTGCCACTCAGAATTCACTGTCTTCTTGTGTTGTATCGGATTTGCCCAAACAACACTTCATATTCCACATTTTTTGCAGTATTACTTTACTTTAGTGCCTTGTTGCAAACAGGATGCATATTTTGGAATATTTGTTTTTGTACAGGCTTTCTTCTTTTTATTTAGTCAATTAGATCTTCAGTTTTCTCCTATCACAGCCACTAAACTCAGCATCTGTTTTAAAGTCACCATTGGCCTCATGGTGAAAACCCTGAGCGGTGTTCTTCCTCTCCGGCAACTGAGTTAGGAAGGAACCCTGTATCTTTATAGTGAGTTGGTGTACATTTAATGTCAGCTTTTTTTTTTACCCATCTACCAATAGGCGCCCTTCTTTGCGAGGCACTGGAAAACCTTCCTGATTCTTGTGGTTGAATCTGTGTTTGAATTTCACTGCTCGATTGAGGGACCTTACATGTGTGGGGTATGGAGATTAGGTACTGTAGTGATTTAAAAAATCATGTTAAACACTATTATTGTACACAGAGTTAGTCCATGCAACTTATTATGTGACTTAAGCACATTTTTACTCCTGAACTCATTTAACCCTCTAGAGTCTAAGCCCTGTCTAAGCCGGTGGAGGGGGGTTCCAAGCTAACATGAAATTGTTTTAAGATGGCCATACCAAGGATCATTTAGCTATTTGATTTTGAATTTTAAGACCCCTTAACATATTACAAAAATATATTTAAAAAGTATTTGATGCAACATTGAATTTGGCATTAATGCTATTAGCCAAAAGAAACACATTGAATAACAGATTCACTACATGAAACAACAAAATTAAAAGGAAGTTTGTTCTGAAGTGTCTGTCCTATATCTGAGAGATATAAGAAAGATCAAGAAACTGCTTAATTTTTTTTTTACATGTATTTATCTCCTTATTTTAGGCACTAAACGATCTCCATATGTACTTCCATAATAATAAAAAAAAAAGGGAACTTCAGGGAACTTCAGACGAGTCTTGTGAGGCTTGTGGGCGTCCTAGAGCAAAACAGAGAACACCATCCTGTTCGTGGGAGTCTCAGCTTTCAAAGGGTTTGAACACTACAGACGTTTTCGTCGTGAGAAGACCGATTTTCAGGATGTCTCATGGCCTGACAAACACTGCTCTAGCTCTGACACCTTTCACAGCAGATACGGAAGGGCGATATTATTTATAATTTGTAAAAATTATACAACTTTGACATTTTAGAGTATTGTGTGTAGGCCAGTGATAAAAACTAATCTTAATTTAATCAATTTTAAATTCAGGCTGCAACACAACAAAATGTGGAAAAAGTCAAGGGGTCTGAATACTTTCTGAAGGTACTGTATGTTTCTCAGGGCTTTTTGAAGAGGCCTTCAACTAGGGTTGCCCATTTTGGGGAATATTCAGAGGTGGAAACATTCCGTGGGAATTAACGGGAATATATGGGAATTAACTGAAATATATGCAAATTAATATTAATACCATTTAAATGTTTTTGCATTGGATATATTTACCATATCATATGGAGACAGAAACATAAACCTTTTACCAAATGGTTAAATCCATCCAATAGAAATGTTAAAAAACAATTTAGTTACAAATTGAACTTTAATTAAATGAGTTGACTCTTCACATGGGATGATTTCACTGAATGCCAAAAGAAAGGGAATATTGAATGATCCCCAATGATCCATCGCATCTCCGGATGGCCAACAAGTTTTCAACCCTTGTATTGGTCAGCCTGTTGCGTGCTTTGGTGTGTGTGTTCCCAAACAAGGACCAGTTGCGCTCTGAGGCAGCTGATGTTTGTCACACCCTGATCTGTTTCACCTGTCCTTGTTATTGTCTCCACCCCCTCCAGGTGTCGCTTGTTTTCCCCAGTATATTTATCCCTGTGTTTCCTGTCTCTCTGTGCCAGTTTGTCTTGTATGTGTCAAGTCAACCAGCGTTTTTCCCGTTCTCCTGCCTTTGCTATTCTCATTTTCCTAGTCCTCCTGGTTTTGACCCTTGCCTGTTTCTGGAATCTGTACCCGCCTGCCTGACCATTCTGCCTGCCTTGACCTCGAGCCTGTCTGCCACACTGTACCTCCTGGACTTTTGTACCTCCTGAACTGGTTTTGAACTTTTGCCTGTCCACGACCATTCTCTTGCCTACACCTTTTTGGATTATTAAACATCTTAGACTCCAACCATCTGCCTCCTGTGTCTGTATCTGGGTCTCGCCTTGTGTCATGATAGATGTTGGTGGGATTTGAGGATGATGGAGGCAACAGGGGAAAGAGCCTCAAATCCACAAAGTCCCTTCTACCAGGTGGCTGCTTGAGATATGTTGGCACGACTGCCATATAGCATCTCAATCCCAAAGCCATTGCTTGGAAGTGTACTTTGCCAGACTGCCAAGAACCTTGGACTCATCCAGGCCAAGGTGGCGAGACACGGTAGTGATGACACCATAGGCCTTGTTGATCTCTGCACTAGACAGGATGCTCTTGCCAGCATACAGGGTCCAACATGTACGCTGTGGTGTGTATGGGCTTCAGGCAGAAGTCTTCATGCTTTTTGATGTATTTCAGAACTGTAGTTTCCTCTGCTTGGAGCAACAGTGAAGTGGGCAGGGCAGTACGGATTTCTTCTCTTACATCTGCAAGCAGAGTCTGAACATCAGACAGGATGGCATTGTCTCCCTCAGTCTGTGCAATTGCTACTGCTATAGGTTTCAGGAGTTTCAGGCTGCTTACCACTCTCTCCCAAAATACATCATCCAGGAGGACCCTCTTGATGGGGCTGTCCATATCGGCAGACTGTGATATGGCCATTTCTTGGAGAGACTCTTTCCCCTCTAGGAGACTGTCAAACATGATGACAACACCACCCCAAAGGGTGTTGCTGGGCAGCTTCAATGTGGTGCTCTTATTCTTCTCACTTTGCTTGGCGAGGTAGATTGCTGCTATAACTTGATGACCCTTCACATACCTAACCATTTCCTTGGCTCTCTTGTAGAGTGTATCCATTGTTTTCAGTGCCATGATGTCCTTGAGGAGCAGATTCAATGCATCAGCAGCACAGCCAATGGGTGTGATGTGAGGGTAGGACTCCTCCACTTTAGACCAATCAGCCTTCATGTTCACAGAATTGTCTGTCACCAGTGCAAATACGTTATGTGACCCAAGGTCATTGATGACTGCCTTCAGCTCATCTGCAATGTAGAGGCCGGTGTGTCTGTTGTCACTTGTGTCTGTGCTCTTGTAGAATACTGGTTGAGGGGTGGAGATGTAGTTAATTATTCCTTGTCCACGAACATTCGACCACCCATCAGAGATGATTGCAATATAGTCTGCTTTCTCTATGATTTCCTTGACCTTCATTTGAACTCTGTTGAACTCTGCATCCAGAAAATGAGTAGATAAAGCATGTCTGGTTGGAGGGGTGTATGCTGGGCGAAGAGCATTCAGTAATCTCTTCCAATACACATTGCCTGTGAGCATCAGAGGTGAACCAGTTGCATACACAGCTCGAGTAAGACATTCATCAGCATTTCTCTGACTACGTTCCTCCATTAAGTCAAAAAAACTTCTGATTCCAGGAGGACAATGAGCTGTTGCTATCGATAAGGTGTCTGATTCATCATTTTCACCTCGAATAGAAGTAGAGGGACTTTTTTCAGAGGTTGCATGTTGTGAGCGCTGAGAGAACTTTATGCACTTGGTCAGATGATTCTGCAGCTTTGTTGCATTCTTCACATATGATTTGGCACAGTATTTGCAAATGTACACAGCTTTTCTTTCTACATTTTCCTGTAAAGATTAGATTTTTTTTTTTTTTTAAACAAATACAATTCCATGTACAGATAAATAGTTAAGCAGTTAGATTAAACAACTCCTTTGTAAGATAAATGTGTCTGGATGGTGTATTGGGGGTGAAGTCAAGTGCAGGTGAGCAGATTATAATGAACAGGCGCACTTTTATTATAGTTCCAAAAAACGAGAGCACTACATGAATCAAACGCGCTCAAAAACCGGAACATAAAAGTAGAGCGCGTAAACTAACACCACCTAACATGAAAACAATTACACACAAAACATGATGGGAAACAGAGGGTTAAATACAAGTAGCTTAATTGGGGAAATGAAAACCAGGTGTGTATGGAAACAAGACAAGACAAATGGATATACGAAAAATGGAGCGGCGATGGCTAGAAAGCCGGAGACGTCGATCGCCGAACGCCGCCCGAACAAGGAGAGGGGTTGACTTCGGTAGAAGTCGTGACAAAATGTTTTAAAATGAAATGTGTGGAATCAGGTGAATTAACACTCCTCATTTAGCAGGCTCAAGCAAGCTAAAACCCACATGGTGGCAAAAACTAACTAACAGAAAATGTTAAGTTAGAAATGATTTAAACACACTTTGCTGTAGGATACCATTTACTAGTTAACAAAAAATCATGTATGTCATATAAAATATATTCAGTATTGTAATCAAAACTTACCAGAAAGCATGTAGTCCTTAGCTCAGACAGTGTAGTAGTGTGGGCCCAATAGCATCTCATTAGTGTGCAAGATCTTGACAATCAGCTGTACATGTGATGGAAGAGTGCACTGCACATGTGATGGAAGAATGCACTGTGCATGCAGAGGGTTGCAATTCCATTGAATTGGGGATAGTTTAACCAAAACATGCCACAAGACCTAGAATTGCCTTGTGTGTATCCCACAAAAAAGGGTTCAATGTTATAAGCTAACTTTTTTGATAAATTTAAGCAACATTTCCTAAATTTCTGGGGCTTAACTTCCCATGGAAAACTTTAGGTAAAATTCCGGAAATTTACCGGAAAGTTTCCGTCCCTTTCCAACCCTACCTCCAACATTCATGAATATACAGAATTGTTCATGGGTGTACTTTGGATATCTTCTGTATGTGTTTACTTGAATAAATAAAGTAATTTATTTTGCAACACAAGAATGCATTGAAGATGAACTGATGGAAATGTCATCTTGGATTTGATTTTCTGGAATATAGTTAAAAGAAGCAGCTAGGGAAATTGGCATGTCACCATAGTATTCAAACAGTCAGTGATCTCTGATGTGACATGCTTGATGACATACTCTATTCACTAGTAGATACTAAAGAAAACATTTGATGTACAATCAAAAGGCCTTCCATCTTCCAACCTCAAATTTCAGAAATAATAAACATTCCAGACTCTAACCTTGCCGTAATATTAAATAATTTCATATTAAGGACATGACTGACGTCATACTTCTGTGTGATTACCAACGAGCGACTCTAGAAGAGGCGCTTTTCTCAGTATATATATATTTATTTATTCTCCCAGATTTTGATAATCTTACCTCAAAAGGACGTTATCAACATAAATATTTAACTTATTCATTGTTATGATCCTTATATGGGGAATAATAGGCATTTTATCTAAGAAAATATAGCTTATTTCTAAACAAAGTAGCCATTGTCATCCGCTATAGAAATGCTGAGGATATGGGTTTTGCAAGTGCCAACATCCCTCTCGAAAAAGTTGACGATCCCAAAATGTGCACATTCCTTAATGCCAGTAAAATGACCAAATCTTCCTCTAGTGGCATCATGGGTCGAATGTCATTAGTATTTTTTCATAATTAACTTATTCTTTTTTTTGCTGACAATCCGGTCTTTCTATGTGAAACCTTTTTGTTATATTTCAGTCTTCTGTGATGTATAAAGTGTAATATTGGGATGCAAACTCAAGATTGAATACATTTCAACTCTATATCTGACATGGTAAATGTGTTTTTTTTAAGCCCATAACCATGTTTGAGGTGTATACTTTTATTTCAAAGTAGATTTGTTTAAGACTACCAATAAAAACTCTGTGTGACCCAGATTTAGCCCATTGCAGTAAATGGTTAACACACAGGGGCGGAGTCTCGTCAAAAAAACTGAAAGCATTTCCATAATATAACGGTCAAATCCACTGACACACAAGACCATTATGTTCTTTCATATTTTGTTGGTGAAGACGTTAAAGTTGTTCTGGCTGATACAGTGTATTTAAAGGCAGTGAACTATTCAATAGTGTCAGAATGTCATTCAGAGTACATGCACTTTTACTTGCGTTTTGTGGAGGTGGAGAAGCGCATCTCTCCAAATACTGCGGTGTTAACAGAATTGGAGAAGTTGTTGGGTTGTTAGGCTAGCCATTTATGTTCTGAAAATAGTCTACATTTCCCCCTATATATTTTCTGAGATAAAAATGTCTAACATACCCATATGTTAAGAACGGGCTATGAATACTTTGTGAAATATTTTGGTTGATTGATGTTGTCTTGTTAAGTAAGGAGACTTTTTCATTAAATCCTCCACAACCTTCTCAGTACTGTAGAAGCATTCTGCTGCGATAGCGTAATGTGTTGTTGTTTTTTCAGTTGGCTGTCTATTCTGTCTTTCCATTTATAATCTAATGCTAAATTGCAGGTTTTGAAGAATATATTGTCTGCAAAGAGCGTCCAAGCGGGGTATTGGCGCACTCTTTTTTTCAACCAAAATTCTGATTTTACATTTTTATATTTTCTGGTTGGATTCAGTCTCTCCCCTTTAACTGTCCTAATTGCACCATTTTTATAAACTCTGATGATCAGGGATTGAGTCTGTTGGAGTCTGAGTAAAGTGAGGTGTAGAATCACTGATCTACAAATTGTATTCCCTGCCAAATAATAGGCTTTGTGCAAATTAAGATTTGTATGCTACGCCTCCCCTGGTTTAGGCGATCCCCCCACCAAACACTCACGCATAACCAGACATTAAAGAATTGATTGGAGACAGCTTGTGTAAATTAAAGAACATTTCCTAGGATTTTCTGCCTGCAGCAAACCCAGTGGATAATGCTGGAAATACCGGTCAAACCCCCACAGAAAACAACCCAAACGCATGTCCCTAGTAATAGTAAATTAATACATATACAGGAATTATTTGTTGTTTGCCAAATATCACCCCATGGAGGAAATAAAAGCAATCAATACCCTCCCCATTCTCCCTCTCCCCACGTTTCACATTATCAACACATGCATTCAAAATGTGAATAAGAAATACACTGTGGGCTGCCAAACAAATTACCCAGTGGATATTGCAAGTGTCTTTCTGGGCGCTGCCCAGTCTGTGGAATACAATAATTAGGTTTAAACAAGGTTGGTTAGATCTACATAATCCCCTGATCAAGGATAGAGAGGGAACAGAGAGAAAAAAATGTCACAAAATCAGGATGAAAAGATAATTATAACTGAGGCCTTGCCAGGTTTTGTTTTTTGGATGTCAAAAATGTTCTCGTTTAATCTTTTTCCTCCGCCACTTGACACCTTCTCAAAAATATTCTGCCCATTTCACAGAACTTGCAAGCACGTATTTCCAGCATTTCAATAAATGGTAAACAAAATGTAAATTAATTAATAGGTATATTACTCAAAGTTTGGAGTACAAATTAAACCCTCTCAAATGATGTAGGTCACAAAATTCACACACTGTCAATGCAATCGCATGTGGTATGCATGAGTGCGCACTTGTGTGTGTGTTTGAGCATAAGTGGGGGCTACTCATGATATCACTGGCTAATGCACATCACCATTAACACCTGGCACTGGCTGTACGGTAGCTTCTAAATGGTGTGATGGGAGACCCTTCAGAAAGAGGTTCATTGTGACCTCTGGGTTCAGGGGGAGTATGGGATGGAAAACGCGTGTCCAATGTACTTTCCACTACCTATCCACTACCTACCATTTCCATTAGCTAACGTAACCACCATGCTGATGTAAAGAATGTCAAGCTGCTTGCTTAGCGAGTACCACGTCCTCCTGATTCGGCTTACACCGTGGCTCAAACCCAGGACCTGTGCATCGCTAGCACACATGACCGCCCTCCTGAAGCATCTTAGAAGTCGGTGCCAAGCGAAAAGCTATCTATTCGCTGATGCAAGTCTGAGGAGTAAGTTTCAGACATTCAGACATGCGCTCCAATGACATAAATGTAAAGAGACATTTGAAAGACCCCAGTGTCTGATTCAGCCATGGTTTCCACTAACAGGAGTGGGATGAATCATCCAGAATGGCTATAAATAAAGAACCTCTCCCAGCAGTGGCAGAATCAACAGAATGGCTAGAGCTCTGTCTCTATAACCTAATGTACCGAGAACACAGATATAAACAAGAAGGACACTGCGTCACACAAGTGAAAAGCACACTCCAGTCCGTACTCCTAGCGTGGCAGAAAATCTGCCAGGAAGGTCTGCTTCAGATATGTTTGATTATGACAATTGGTACTCAGGTGGAATATATAAATATATACACTGAATAAAAATATAACATGTAAGTGTTGGTCCCATGTTTCATGAGCTGAAATCGCCTTTGCCAAAACAATCTATCCACCTGACAGGTTTGACATACCAATAAACTGATTAAACAGCATGATTGTTACACAGGTGCACCTTGTGCTGGGGCAATAAAAGGCCACTCTAAAATGTGCAGTTGTCACACAACACAATGCCACAGATGTCTCAAGTTTTGAGGGAGCATGCAATACACATGCTGACTGCAGAAAAGTCCACCAGAGCTTTTGCCAGAGAATTGAATGTTCATTTCTCTACCATAAGCTGCCTCCAACATTGTTTTAGAGAATTTGGCAGTACGTCCAACCGGCCTCACAACCGCAGACCACGTGTATCGCGTAGTGTGGGGGAGCGGTTTGCTGATGTCAGTGTTGTAAACAGAGTGTCCCAATGGTGACGGTGGGGTTATGGTATGTTCAGGCATAAGCTACGGACAACAAACAGAATTTAATTTTATCGATGGCAATTTGAATGCAAAGAGATACCGTGAAAAGATCCTGAGGCCCATTGTCATGCCATTCATTTGCCTCCATCACCTCATGTTTCAGCATGACAATGCACAGCCCCATATTGCAAGGATCTGTACACAATTTTTGGAAGCTGAAAATGTCCCAGATCTTCCATGGCCTGCATACTCACCTGACATGTCACCCACTGAGCATGTTTGGGATGCGCTGTATGACAGCGTGTTCCAGTTTCAGACAATATCCAGCAACTTCGCACAGCAATTGAAGTGGAGTGGGAACACATTCCGAAGACCAGAATCAACAGCCTGATCAACTCTATACAAAGGAGATGTGTAGCGCTGCATGAGGCAAATGGTGGTCACACCAGATACTGACTGTTTTTCTGATCCACGCCCCTACTTTAAAAAAAGATATCTGTGACCAACAGATGCATATCTGTATTCCCAGTCTTGTGAAATACATAGATAAGGGCCTAATTTATTTATTTCAATTGACTGATTTCCTTATATGAACTGTAACTCAGTAAAAAAAATCTATTGTTGCATGTTGCATTTATATTTTTGTTCAGTATATATATTTTTCAAGCTGACGTGACAAACATAATACTGTAAAACTAGTAGCTTATATGGTACATGTAGCGTAATAAAAACCTGCTGTGAGAAAAAGCAGGGGAATTGGAGGAGCAATGATATGAAAAGCTTGAGCTTTACACCTTGATAAACTCATTTCCTGATGATGGCTCACCAATCAGCGTACTGGGCGACTTCAACCTCCTGATGCCGGACTTCATTTCAGTTCTTTGACCTCACCCTTTCCCAGTCCCCTCCCACTCACAAGGCAGGCAATGCGCTTGAGCTCATCTTTACTAGAGGATGTTTGCTTGGTAATGTCACTGCAACCCCCCTCCATGTCTCTGATCACTACTTTGTTGCCTTTCTCTCCCTCTCTCCTCCAAACCTAACCACTCAGCCACTACTCAGATACGCTATCACAATCTTCGCTCTCTTTCTTTCCCACTACTCTCTCCTCTTCTATCCTATCATCTCTCCCTTCTGCTAAATCCTTCTCCCTCCTGTCTCCTCACTCTGCCTCCTCGACCCTACTCTCCTTCCTTTTTGCATCCTTTGACTATCACTGTCCCCTTTCCTCCCAGCTGGCTTGACCCTCCCCTCCATCGGGTCTGATACCAACAGTTCCCCGTGGGTGACCCGCAAAAAAATCAGCTTGCGGGTGGAATGAAAGCGTTCCTTGAACAATTATATTGAGGGCTGGAAACATTTGAAATCAACACAATATTTTTGCAAACCCAGGAGCTTGTTGTGTTGTGAATTCCATTATGTGAGCAGGGAGGCAGACATAGAGGCTACCAGCCACGCACGCAGTGAGAGAGTGTGGAGCAGGGAACTGTCAACATTATTTGTGTGGTGCTGAAACATTTTAATTTGTCCATGTGCAGAGCTTATGTTTCCTCCCTCCATGTGAGAATACATTGCCATGTTTACTTTCCCTGGCTAGCCTAGTTCACGCAAAAATGGCTAACGTAACCATAGAAATCAAAAGAAAGGTTAAGATGGGGGAATACAGAATCGTGGATACAGGTCCCATGTGAGTGAAATCCCCGGTTTGTAACGATTTTGGAGTCATTGTGGACAAGGACAAAAACACGGTAGATGGATAGCCTACACAGCCTTCGAAAAGTGCAAGCAGGTATTTCTTTACGATAATTTTGTTAATTATCAGTTAATAATTATTACATTAATGTAGGCTTTCGCTATTTTCTTTACTTTATGAAGGACATATAAAGTTATAATCAGTATAGCTGGTAAAAGTTTGAGTAGGGTCTATTAGCCTACTAAATATATTTATTTTTGCAGCCTACATTCAATTCTAGGAATTGTTCATTTAAGTTTCAATGAAACAATTTTATTATTTTAACAATATTGATTGTAAAGGTCTTGTTTTGTTATCTCAGCTATAGGTTTTCATTAGGTAAGAAGGTTAATAAGAAAGCAATTTTTTCCAAAGCGATTTGAGTTGTCAATGTGCTGCATCACATTATGAAAAAAATGAAAATATTGTTCCTAATTCATGGCATGGTTTCTGTTTATCCAAATGTTTATCCAAATGTCCGCCTGACTGACCACCACCCGAGTGGGACACCCGACAACCTGCCCACTCAACCCCATCCCCTCTTCCCTTCTTCTCTTCTGCCACCTCTGGTCTCTTGGCCGTCCCACCTCTAGGGGTGGTCAGCTCCCACTCAGCCCAGTCAAAGCTCTTCTCTGTCCTGGCACCTCAATGGTGGAACGAACTACCCCCGAACGCTAGGACAGGAGAGTCCCTTCCCATAATCTTAAAACGTCTGAAACCCTACCTCTTCAAAGAATATCTTAAATAACACATTGTTCTTACACCCCCCCCCCCCCACACACACACACAAATAACCTTCCACTTGTCTTTTCCTACCAGCACTGACTTTGCTGACAACTTATTTATTGAGGAAAAATGTACGTACTACGACTGCAATATGTGGTTGTCTCACCTAACTATCTTAGTAGGCTGGATGACCTTCCTGCAATCCCCTCCCTCCTCCAACCTTGAAACACACCATTTGCACAACATCAGCATAATCAAATACAATCAGACGTCAAAGCCACAGCGCCTGAGCAAATACGCATCGTGCCGGGATAAGCGGTGGATAACATTTGCAGATCCGAAGGCCAACAGAGAGGGGATGGTAATCTTTAAAGATCCAACATCATGCCTCCATGTGTGAGGTCCATGTACATATACATGTGTGTGTCTGTGAGCAGGGAGGCAATGTAGGCATATGATTATTCAAAATGGATTCTACTGGACGATGCCATGATGTATGTCTGGCATTTCAAACAGTTGGCACATACCAGCGTAGCGAAATATCACCTTCAGAAGGAAGACACCGTATTAGATAATACGAACGCTGCAATCATGCATTAGACATGTCAATTCATTTTCAGTTAAAATGTTGTGGATGACACTGTGGAGATTTGTGGAATATGCTCTGGAGCCCATGTTCCTACAGGATGAATGGCAAAAGTACTGCATGGTCGAGCTGTGACATTAAAATAATGATCCTGTACATGCTGAATGTCATATTTCATATAAATCTATTGAAAACTTTACAGGATCTTTTGCGTTATTCAACATATCACCATGGTTGTGTAACAGTCCGTTGTGAGGCTTCAAGAACATCTAATGTACACACATGGTTTGATGCCATTCCATTTGCCCCGTTAAAGCCATTATTATGAGTCGTCCTCCCCTGAGCAGCCTCCACACTGCAGTGCATACTACCTTGACCACTCACAAAACTTGACCCCTGTATCAACCACAGACTGACAACACTTGTGGTGAACACCTCATTCATATTCTACTGCAGACAATAAAAGACAGTGAACTTCTGGATGGTCTTTCTTGTCCCCTTGTGATGACAGAACATTAGACAGTCCAACAGCGGGGTAAGCCAAGGGTCGTCATTCATGACTTGTTCACCCGGGTTAACAATACCTTGACACTATTATTCAGGAAGGGATAAAACAGAGTCAGACGGGCAAGGAGCAACCTACCGTACGGTGGTGTCCATGCGGGAGACGGTGAGGTAGGCTGCCAGGTTGGCCGTGTAGGAGGAACATACGATGAGGGTGAAGAGCCACCAGCTGCCCATGACGATCCTCAGGGCCACAGAGCTCACCACGCTGTCCCCTCCTATAGAGGGGGAGAAAGGACATGTCACTCTCCAGGCTGGGTAGAAAGCAACTACAGTTATCAAGGGGTTGAGGATGAACAAGCTGTTGGTAAAGTGGGTGGATGTACAGTACCAGTCAAAAGTTTAGACACCCCTACTCATTCAAGAGTTTTCTTTATTTTTACTATTTTCTACATTGTAGAATAATAGTGAAGACAACATAACTATGAAATAACACATATGGAATCATGTAGTAACCAAAAAAGTGTTAATAAACACATCTAAGAAGATTTTAGATTTTAGATTCTTCAAAGTAGCCACCCTTTGCCTTGATGACAGCTTTGTACACTTTTGGCATTCTCTCAACCAACGTCACCTGGAATGCTTTCTAACAGTCTTGAAGGAGTTCCCACATATGCTGACACCTTGTTGGCTGCTTTTCCTTCACTCTGTGGTCCAACTCATCCCAAACCATCTCAATTGGGTTGAGGTCGGGTGATTGTGGAAGCCAGGTCATCTGATGCAGCACCCCATTAATCTCCTTCTTGGTCAAATAGCCCTTACACAGCCTGGAGGTGTGTTGGGTCATTGTCCTGTTGAAAAACAAATGATAGTCCCACTAAGCGCAAACCAGATGGCGTATTGCTGCAGAATTCTGTGGTAGCCATGATGGTTAAGTGTGCATTGAATTCTAAATAATTATAAATAAGTAACTGACAGTGTCACCAGCAAAGCACCCCCACATCATCACACCTCCTCCTCCATGCTTCACGGTGGGAACCACACATGCAGAGAACATCAGGTCACCTACTCTGCATCTCACAAAGACATGGCGGTTGGAACCAAAAATTTGGACTCAACAGACCAAAGGACAGATGTCCACCGGTCTAATGTCAATTACTCGTGTTTCGTGGCCCAAGCAAGTCTCTTCTTCTTATTGGTGTCCTTTAGTAGTGGTTTCTTTGCAGCAATTTGACCATGAAGGCCTAATTCAAGCAGTCTCGTCTGAACAGTTTATATAGAGATGTGTCTGTTACTTGTAGAGTTTGTGCTGCAATTTCTGAGGCTGGTAACTCTAATGAACGTATCCTCTGCAGCAGAGGTAACTCTGGGTCTTCCTTTCCTGTAGTGGTCCTCATGAGAGCCAGTTTCATCATAGCGCTTGATGGTTTTTGCGACTGCACTTGAAGAAACTTTCAAAGTTCTTGACATTTTCCGGATTGACTGACCTTCATGTCCTAAAGTAATGACGGACTGTCGTTTCTCTTTGCTTATTTGAGCTGTTCTTGCCATAATATGGATTTGTTCTTTTACCAAATAGGGATATCTTATATATATACCACAATTTATTGGCTCAAGCGCATTAAGGAAACTAATTCCACAAATTAACTTTTAACAGGGCACCCCTGTCAGTTGAAATGCTTCCAGGTGACTACCTCATGAATCTGGTTGAGAGAATGCCAAGAGTGTTCAAAGCTGTCATCAAGGAAAAGGTAGGCTACTTTAAAAAATCTCAAGTATAAAATACACCTGTTTGGTTACTACATGCTTCCATATGTGTTATTTCATAGCTTTGATTTCTTCACTATTATTCTACAATGTAGAAAATAGTAAAAATAAAGAAAATCCCTTGACTGAGTAGGTGTGTCCAAACTTGTAACTGACGCTGTATATCAGAGGAGACTGGTGGGAGGAACTATAGGAGGACACATTTTCAGTTGAGGCTGGTTATAGGAAGACAGGCTCATTGTAATGTATTGAATGGAATAAATGGAACGGTATCAAGACATCAAACATATGGAAACCACATGCTCGACTCCGTTCAATTTCTTACATTCCAGATAATAGAATGAGCCCATTCTCCTATAGCTCCTCCCACCAGCCCCCACTGATGTATATAGAAGATGCTGTGACAGAAATGGTTATATAAGGATCACTGAAGGGCTGAAGTCTGTTCACCGTCCCATAACACAATTGGTTGACAATATGCTGTACTAAGAAAATGTATCCAGAGTAGAGTGATTTACTTCAAAGGTTCCATAACTTGTTTCCCCATACAGATAAAAAGTGTCCACTTGAAATAGTGGACAGTTGCAAAGAACCAACAGGGCAGAGGCTCCCCATGTTTAATCCTTGGCTGTTAGGCTTAAAATGGTTCAACAGGCAGGAGGTAATTATAGATGCAGCTGAGGTTCAACAGGACTTGCTGACACACTCATTTATTTCCCTTTGCCAGTCTTGGATCCCAACCAACATATCCTTTTCTTCATTCAAAGGCACCTTTACTGTGCTCTTGTGAGCTTAACAAGCTTGTAATGCAATCACTATGTTATATGGACTGTATACCGCACACGTGTCCATGAGACATGTACGAGACAGCAACATAGGTGCAGAAACAGCTGTGTGGCCTTTTCCACTTCATATGCAACTTTATGGATGGTATTGTAACGCATAGGATCACTTTCATTACCTAAATCGGCTTACTGTTCATCTGAGCATTAGAAAGTATCAACATCGTATCATAAATAGTTTGTAAATAGTCACAGGATATTTTAATGAATCATGCATTTTTAAATGTAATCAACAAACACATTCCAGCACATGAAAATGGTATGTTTCCCATAAAATATTTGAAACATACAAATGATACATTTGTTTTCTACTGTAAAATGGCCTATGTTGCTTTAGATAAAAGCTAAATGAGTATATAGGAGAGTCCTCTGTACCTTGCTGTACAAACGCTCCATAGACTATCCAGATAGCACTGTGCAGGGAGTTGGACGCCTGGTTGGTGGGCTGCTGGTGTGGCACTGGAGGATTCTGGGGCTTCAGTGACTGCATCCTGCTTAGCAGGAATATGAGAACTCCAACCACGGGGATGGCTGCAGCAATACACCCCCACACGGCCAGGTCAAACGGAGCGAACAGTGAGAAGATGTTGATCTTCTCCTCTGGTTTCCTCAGCAGGATCCCCACAGAGTAGTCCATGTAGCGCTTGCTGAAGTCCACCACGCTTTCCCGCTCCGGAGTGATAGTAATGGCAGACACGGCCAGGTCAGCTCTCTGTGGAGACAGACAGAGAATAAGTATAGCTAACATCCCCTGGTCAGTCAGGGATGAGCGGGGACTGAATTCAAGTGGAAACCGTAATGGTCTCAAATAGCATTCTCTTCCTGGGGGTAATACAGCAGGTTGGTAGGTTTCACGGGTAATACAGAAAAGCTCACCTTGTTTATGAGCTCGCCGATCATTCCATTCCAGGAGCCGTTGGGCAGCTGCGAGCCGTACTTGCTGTCCGCCACCTGGTAGATCTCGTACTTGAAGCCCAGGATCTTGGCCAAGGCGTCGAGCACATCGATGGAGAATCCTTTGTACCGCTTAGGCTGACCAAGGATGTTTTCAGCCACCATGACAAATGGATCCTCCTACAAAATCGAACGCAACATCAGATAGGAATGCTCACAACATGAATTCAGGTGCATGTGCTGAGTCAATGGTTCTGTTTTAAGCAGCAGTGTTCGACACATTGTTTTCAAGCTGAACAACATGGATACTGTTTCCAATTCACAGCACATGGATGGTAACACAGTCTCACAGTGTCAACAAGATGTTCCTTACCAGTAGTGTTACTACTTTGACCGTTACTCCTTGCATGCCATTCTCAATGCGACTCTCTTTCAGGCTTCCATTTAGACCATGGACTGAGTCCCATGTAGCCAGCTAAAAGAGAGAAGAGAGAGAGAGAGAAGAGAGAAGAGAGAGAGAGAGAGAGACTTTCTTAAATGTGCTCATCAAAAAAGTTCAACCATGTCTTTAGCAAAAAATAGACCAATCTCCTCTTGGCCTAATTCTATCTTTCAGGCTTCCAGTCACACAGAATGAACCCCCAAAATCTCCACCAGACACCTTTCGATATTCCAGCCAAAGAAAAGCTGATACTTAAGGCTTCCTAAAGCTTCTTCAACTCTAGAGTAATTCATTTAGGAACATGAAAAAGGCATTGAAGATCACTCATTCCACCCATTTACATGTTTAGTGAAGGTGATAGATGGAATGGAACATGACGGTCATCTAGGTAACAGCTGACTGAGGCAATGCGGTGCTAATGCACAGAGGAATAGTTCAAAGTTAAAGAAGAAAAAATAATTAAACATATTTCCCTCTTGATCTCCTCAAACGCTATAGTGTGTGTGTGTGTGTGTGTGTGTGTGTGTGTGTGTGTGTGTGTATGTGTGTGTGTGTGTGTGTGTGTGTGTGTGTCTCATGCAACCATGTTTGATACTGGTGAGAAATCTGAAATCTGCTTTGCTCAGGTAACATGCTGATTCATTGATTACTTGATATGACATGTGTTTTCTGACTGCATGGCCAGATGGACTAGCCCTCTGGCTGAAATGAAACGCAAGCAGGGAGGGTTGGGCTCACTGGTCAAGCCGTTCTGGCAGTTGAAACTGTACAGACCACCTCTATATGTGTGTCATGGATATCAGATACTCTTATCCGGGATTACATACAGTATAAAGAAGTCCATTCACAGGCTCTCTGTGTGTGTGTGTGTGTGTGTGTGTGTGTGTGTGTGTGTGTGTGTGTGTGTGTGTGTGTGTGTGTGTGTGTGTGTGTGTGTGTGTGTGTGTGTGTGTGTGTGTGTGTGTGTGTGTGTGTGTGTGTGTGTGTGTGTGTGTGTGTGTGTGTGTGTGTGTGTGAGAGACCCATCATCACCCCAGCAATAACGGTTGATTAAACTCATATAATTTTATGAACAATTTCACACACTTATTCAAAAATCGGATTTATTTACTCCGGCTAACAGTGTGAAGTTAATAACCAACATAGTCTTCAGCCTAATGTCGTAATTATGCTATTTAACGTACCATGTAGGATAATTGTTATTTTACAGCGCTCCCATGCATAGAGGCATGCAGTATACAAACATAAACATAGGGAGATATACAAACGCACAAACACTCAGATATAAACCCTACAGATGTACAATCTGTTGCAGGAGAAATGTAAACGTGTAATGTATATGAAGTTTAAAAAGGCTTCTGAAGTTTGTCATTTCCAATTTGAAATTTCAGACTTGATTTTCCCTTACGAAAAATGCATTCATTAATTATAATCCACATAATAATTCAAATGTCCTGTTGTTGCTTGATTATGTTCCTGCTGTAGCAAACTGGCTCAAATTAAGATCCTACATCTGTACACATCCCATCACTCTAGAGATGTTTACTGAACTATGTTACAGCACAATATCAATTACCATCAATATCAACAGCCAGTGAAAACATCCCTGTGTGTGTATCATCGTCATGGTAACCATCTTACATGTAAAGGGTACCGTGATTTCTTTCTATACTTACCGTATGTAATCCTTTTCAGCAGGATGAATGTGGATGAGCTAGCCTCACAGGCCCATAAAGAAAGGCTAACTGGGAAAACATGGCTTCCCCTGAGGCCAGAGAGAATACCATTTTACTGAAGCAGCTGTCTTCCTGGTGATCTCTACATCGTTAGGGATTTCTTCATTATGTACATTAGTGCCTATAGCACTACGGAATTGTTAAGGCCACATTTTGCTGTTTTAGCTCTCCTCTCGGAAGTGGACAATACTAATGAAACTGGTTGTGACTATGATTATTATTATTTTATTTATTTAAATAATTGAATCAATTAACCCTCTAAGCCAGAGGCACAGGGAAAATGATACATTTAAAAAAAAAATCAGCTGCCCTTTAAAGTGTATCACAATTTCAGTGATTCACTTTAAATTATATTATTGGCGTCAAGCCGAATTTATTCTGTCGTGCATGCCCTGCAGTCACATTACAAGCTGCAACTTATTCATCGAAAGGAAGTGAGTTTTCTTGAAGGAAAAAGACATGGTTCTCAGTAGACTGAAACAGATAAAAATGGCTATGGAAAGCAGGGTCCTGAACCATAGAGAAATCAGTGGCTCTGTAGCCTACTGCTTTAAACCCATGACAGTCTCACTTCATAAAGTCAATATTTATTCCAACCCCAGTGACAAGGTCAGGCCTTAACAACAAAGAAGGCCTCATAATAATGGTGGTAAGGACACGGCATCAATCATCAAACCAGAGCAGATGGATCACTTGTCAATGGAGTTTTATATATGGCTTTTATTGTGACCCACCATGTTGAACTTTATAATCTTAATCGACCCGGGTACATGTCAATCTGCACATGAATGGCTGCTTCTGGTTTTTGCCTCGGAAGGGAACTCTACTGTGGCCCTGTGATGTTGTGTCACACTCTAGGGTTCTAACAGCTGTTTGAACAGAAATCTGTGCACATAGAAACTCAGAAATGTGCAAAGGACAGAATATAATTTCATGTTTTAAGAGGAAAGTCACTTCTGCTTGGTTTTCGGGTGCCAATTGTCATCATTAACCCCTAGCATTGTACTGCACACCACTGACACTCAGTTGGGCCATGATAGTACTATTTCCTGTTCTACTGGAAGACCAAAATCCTTCTTTAGTACGGGAGCGCTCTTTTTTTTAAGGAGTGACATTTTATTGGATAAAACTGAGGTTGAGGGGCACGACAAGAGGAGAGAGTGTGCTGAAATAGCAATGTTCCGGATTCAAACCCATGCTCCAGCTGTGATCCGGAGGCAGCGGCTTAGACCGCTAGACCACCCCTAGGCCACAGGGAAGGCTCTTTCTGAGCAGCAGTCAGGCCAGACAAATCTGTGTCTGTACAGCATCCTGTCCTCAAGGTGGATGGATCAATGGTGGGTCAACGCGTCGTCACTCATGCGCTTCCATGCATCCCTCTTCCCTTTGTAAAAATGTCAGGCCGCTCAGTCAACTGTGGCGTTGCTTTGAGTGGGTGGGGGAGCTAAATGCCACCGCTTGACACCTGCTGTGTCCGTCCCCAATACATATCCTTTCACAGAGATGATCTGAAAACTGCTCGAGGCTGAGAGGGTACTGGTGTGACTATCTGTCAGGACAGCTGTCCTGCATGTCAATGTATCACACTCATGCCTGCTGGCAAATGTTTCACGGGTGATCAAAATGACATTGATGTTTTGATGGATTACGGCTATGACAGAGAAGGTAGTTGCCTGGATTAATGTACATGATTTGATAATGATTTAATAACATGCTAGGGGGAATTAGGAATATATTTGTCATTCTTGAAGAAATAAAATCACTAAATGTTTTTGTAATGGTTAATGGAAATAGACAGGCTTTGTCAGTGTTGGTTATATCATGTTTGTTTACAAGAGGCTAACCTATAGTGAATGATTAAATGCCTCCCTTAGCCACATGGCAGCGCTGCTTAAGTTAGCATCAGGTACAATGTAGCTCAATCCTTCTCTAACATTGCAGCAGGAAATCAGTCAGCGTGCCTTAATTTCGAGCTATAAAACGCATGGAGCTTAAAAAGCAACATCAACTCTGCTCTCCGCATCCTCGGAAAGCCCCCAGTAACAGAATAAAAATATTCTGTTGACGCATTCTTGGTGAATCCTCTCCTGTGTATTTCATTATTAGACTGTCTGCCTCTGATGTTTGAATCTCCACAGAAAGTTTTGTCTCTAGAGACAGTTGAAAGAAAACCATCTCTAACTAAGTAGTTAGTGTATGGCAAGGATTTCAATTATTAGAACGCCTGGTGGTTCTTTGTTCGTTTAAATGCAGGCGGGGGAGGAAAAATAACAATAATGCTCCCATCAATAGACGTGGCCTAAATGTGTTGTTTATTTCTTCCTCATTAGCGCAATGCAAATTATTGCAGATTTAAATTTGAATTGATCAGGGACGTTGAATATCACATGTATTATGGTGAATTTAAACTAATTATTGGGCTTTCATTTAATTCCAAAGTACCACAAGCCAATCCTGGTCACAATGTTCAGACCTAGCTCAACTCATCAAGAAAAAACACACAATATCATTAGAGACTAATAGCGAAAAGCAAAATCTACAATATCCCATGTCATTATTTTCGTATACTTATTACTTGGGGTTTCTGAATAGCAAACTGTTATTGCGAGGGATTGAAATTATCATGAAAGCCCTGCTTTTTCATCTCTTTTGTAATGGATTCATTTCAGAAGGACTTCTATTCAGCCGAAACCCTTTATGTTCCAAATAACTGTCTGTGTAATTCAGCTCCGCTCCAGCTCCTCTCCAGCTCCGCTTGCTTGTTAGTGGGCAGAGCCGCCACTGTAACAAGCCTAACAGGCACAAGAGAGCCAGGAGGATCCCTGTCTACCTTATCAAAGCCGTGCTACAAGCCGATAAGCCCCCTTCGTCTTTCAAATGGCCCACTGCTGGATCTCTATCTCTGTATTTCTCAATTGATAGACCAACAAAACACCTCTGTACAGAGACCATCTGACACACTGGTGTCTCCCATGTCCCATCCACCCTCCCCTTTAACCCCCATCACAAACTTTATCACTGTGTCAAACCAAAGGAGATTACACCTCTCTGTCCTGGTCGAGATCTAATCACCAGGCCTAAAACCACAGGTGGGATCCATTCTTGATCTGTGGCTGAGTGAGCCATGTTGTGCTGTACTATCTCTCCCAGTTGGGAGTCCCCGCAATGCAGACATGAGGCAACTCTGGCCTGTGTGCTCGTCACAGCTCTACTACACCACACTGCATGGTACCTGCTATCCATCTTAGTCGCTACAAAGCCAGTCATTGCGTGATGTGAATGCTACTTGCAGGACTTAAAGCCACTTAAAGCCTGCACTCGGTACTAGTCTCACACTGTGAGCAACAGTTAGGTTACACCAGTGACGTCACAGCTTAATTTTTCAACAGATAAATATCGACTGATACATAGAATTGAAGAGCTATCCAAGTTTTGTGTAGCACGGCTTGGCTTTTCATAACGACGATGCCAATCCTTGTATTGAATCGCCGTTATTGTTCTGAATATACAGCTCAGTTTTTCAAACCAACTGTAATAAAGGGATAAGCATTATTGCACGTTACTTGGGGAAATGCGAACGCATCGTTAATGAGTGTCGGAACTTTTACAGATACAAGATAAATTAGGCTAATTATTAGTCAGCTCATTAACCCCTCTTAGTCTTCCGGCCTAATGGCCTTGTCGCAATCCCGAAAGGTTAATGGCAGTAAGGAGAGGATGTTGTAGGGACGTTCTACTATTTAACCAGTTCTTGCCAAGCTTGGGCCAAGTACTGGGTATTACTAAGCATAGATAAGCAGACGCTGTGGGTGTAAACATGTACTGTTGTGAACAATGTGCATTGTGACGCATCATCCTTTCTAATGTTTCTAATGCTCTGAAAATGCATGTGTATATTGATGTGTATAGTGTATATTGATGTGTATATTGTATATTGATGTGTACAGTGCATATTGATGTGTATAGTGTATATTGATGTGTATATTGATGTGTCTATTGATGTGCGGTGTATATTGATGTGAATAGTGCATATTGATGTGTATAGTGTATATTGATGTGTATATTGATGTGTAGTGTATATTGATTTGTATATTGATGTGTATATTGATGTTTAGTGTATATTGATGTGTATATTGGTGTGTATTGATGTGTATATTGATGCACAGTGTATACGGATGTGTATATTGATGCACAGTGTATACGGATGTGTATCTGGATGTGTATAGTGCATACTGATGTGTATATTGATGTGTGCATTGATGTGGATAGTGTATCTTGATGTGTATAGTGTATACTGATGTGTATATTGATGTGTATATCAATATGTAGTGTATATTGATGTGTGGGGTATGTTGATGTGTATATTGATCTGTATATTGATGTGTATATTGATATGTATATGTATGTGTATAGTGTATATTGATGTGTATAGTGTATACTGCTGTGTATATTGATATGTGGTGTATATTAATGTGTATATTGATATGTATATTGATTTGTATATTGATGTGTATGTGCATAGTGTATATTGATGTGTATAGTGTATATTGATGTGTACAGTGTATATTGTTTATATTTATGTGTATATTGATGTGTATAGTCTATATTGATGTGTATATTGATGTGTATAGTGAATATTGATGTGTATATTGATGTGTATATTGATGTGTATAGTGTATATTGATGTGGATGTTGCTGTGTATACTGGTGTGTATATTGATGTGTACAGTATATATTGATGTATGTGTGATGTATGTGATGTGTATTTTGATGTGTATAGTGTATATTGATGTGTATATCGATGTGTATAGTGTATATTGATGTATATAGTGTATATTGATGTGTATATTGATGTGTATATGTATGTGTATATTGATGTGTATAGTGTATATTGATGTGTACAGTATATATTGATGTATATTGTTTATATTGATGTGCATATTGATGTGTACAGCCTATATTGATGTGTATATTGATGTGTATAGTGTATATTGATGTATGTATTGATATATAGTGTACATTGATGTGTATAGTGTATATTGATGTGTATATTGCTGTGTATACTGGTGTGTATATTGATGTGTGTATTGATGTGTATATTGATGTGTACAGTGTATATTGATGTGTATTTTGATGTGTATAGTGTATATTGATGTATATATTGATGTGTATAGTGTATATTGATGTGTACAGTGTATATTGATGTATATTGTTTATATTGATGTGTAAAGTGTATATTGATGTGTATATTGATGTGCATAGTGTATATTGATGTGTATATTGATATATAGTGTATATTGATGTGTATATTGATATATAGTGTATAGTGATGTGGATATTGCTGTGTATACTGGTGTGTATATTGATGTGTATAGTGCATATTGATGTGTATAGATGTGTATACAGGGTCATCTGTGAAAAGGTAAACTAAAATAACTCATGATTAACACATACAGAGGCTTTCACTTCCTAGTCTTCGACCTCCTTCCTTCCCACACCCAACTGTGGCGAGCTTGAACTGTAACGCTTGGACTTAATTCTGGGGATTACTAAGAATATACAGTATGTACAGTGCATTCGGACACTATTCAGACCTCTTGGCTTTATCCAAGAAGCTTTATCCAAGAAGCAAGAAGCAATATTTTTTTCCCCTTCAATCTACACACAATACCCCATAACGACAAAGCAGAAACTTTAGAAATGTTTGCAAATGTATATAAAAAAAACAGCGATACCTTAATTACATAAGTAGACAGATCCTTTGCTATGACACTCGAAATTGAGTTCAGGTGCATCCTGTTTCCATTTATCATCCTTGAGATGTTCCTACAACTTGATTGGAGTCCACCTGTGGTAAATTCAATTGATTTCACATGATTTGGAAAGGCACACACCAGTCTATATAAGGTTGACATGGCAGAGCAAAAACCAAGCCATGAGGTCGAAGGAAATGTCCGTAGAGCTCCAAGACAGGATTGTGTCGAGGCACAGATCTGGGGAAGGGTACCAAAACATGTCTGCAGCATGGAAGGTCCCCAAGAACACAGTGGCCTCCATCATTCTTAAATGGAAGAAGTTAGGAACCACCAAGACTCGTCCTAGAGCTGGCCGACCAGAAGGGCCTTAGTCAGGGAGGTGACCAAGAACCCGATGGTCACTCTGACAGAGCTCCAGAGTTCCTCTGTGGAGATGGGAGAACCTTCCAGAAGGACAACCATCTCTGCTGCATTCAACCAATCAGGCCTTTATGGTAGAGAGGCCAGACGGAAGCCACTCCTCAGTAAAAGTCACATGACAGCCCGCTCGGAGTTTGCCAAAAGGCACCTAAAGGACTCTCAGACCATGAGAAACAAGATTATCTTATCTGACGAAGCCAAGATTGAACTCCTTGGCCTGAATACCAAGCGTCACATCTGGAGGAAACCTGGCACCATCCCTATGGTGAAGTATGGTGTTGACAGCATCATGCTGTGGGGATGTTTCCAGCGGCAAGGACTGGGAGACAATTCAGGGTGGAGGGAAAGGTAAACGGAGCAAAGTACAGAGAGATCCTTGATAAAAATCTGCTCCAGAGCGCTCAGGACAACGACCCTACGCACACAGCCAAGACAATGCAGGAGTGGCTTCGGAACAAGTCTCTGAATGTCCTTGAGTGGCCCAGCCAGAGCCCGGACTTGAACTCGATCGAAAATCACTGGAGAAACCTAAAAATAGCTGTACAGCAATGCTCCCCATCCAACCTGACAGAGCTTGAGAGGATCTGCAGAGAACAATAGGAGAAACTCCCCAAATACATGTCTGCCAAGCTTGTAGGGTCACACCCAAAAAGACTCAAGGCTCTAATTGCTGCTAATGGTGCTTCAACAAAGTATTGAGTAAAGGGTCTGAATATTTATGTTTTATGTTTAATACATTTGCAAAAAAATCCCCAAACCAGTTTTTACTTTGTCATTATCAAATAAAATGTAATTAGTCACGTGACGAATAAAACAGTGAAATGCTTATTTACAAGCCCCTAACCAACAATGCAGTTTAAAAAATATGAATCAGAATAAGAAATACATGAACAAGTAGTTAAAGAGCAGCAGTAAAATAACAATAGCGAGACTATATACAGGGGGTACCGGTACAGAGTCAATGTGCGGGGGCACCGGTTAGTCGAGGTAATTGAGGAAATATGTACATTTGAATTCGGAAGTTTACATACACCTTAGCCAAATACATTTAAACTCAGTTTTTCAAAATTCCTGACATTTAATCTTAGTAGAAATTCCCTGTCTTATGTAAGTTAGGATCACCACTATATTTTAAGAATGTGAAATGTCAGAATAATAGTAGAGAGAATGATTTATTTCAGCTTTTATTTCTTTCATCACATTCCCAGTGGGCCAGATGTTTACATAACCTCAATTAGTATTTGGTAGCATTGCATTTAAATTGTTTAACTTGGGTCAAACGTTGCGGGTAGCCTTCCACAAGCTTCCCATAACAAGTTGGGTGAATTTTGGCCCATTCCTCCTGACAGAGCTAGTGTAACTGAGTCATGTTTGTAGGCCTCCTTGCTCGCACACACTTTTTCAGTTCTGCCCACAAATTTTCTATGGGATTGAGGTCAGGGTTTTGTGATGGCCACTCCAAAACCTTGACTTTGTTGTACTTAAGCTATTGTGCCACAACTTTGGAAGTATGCTTGGGGTCATTGTCCATTTCGAGACCCATTTGCGACCAAGCTTTAACTTCCTGACTGATGTCTTGATATGATGTCAATATATACACATAATTTTCCTACCTCATGATGCCATCTATTTTGTGAAGTGCACCAGTCCCTCCTGCAGGAAAGCACCCCCACAACATGATGCTGCCACTCCCGTGCTTCACGGTTGATATGGTGTTCTTTGGCTTGCAAGGATCCCCCTTTTTCCTCCAAACATAAGGATGGTCATTATGGACAAACAGTTCTATTTTTGTTTCATCAGACCAGAGGACATTTCTCCAAAAAGTACGATCTTTGTCCCCATGAGCAGTTGCAAACCGTAGTCTGGCTTTTTTATGGCGGTTTTGGAGCAGTGGCTTCTTCCTTGCTGTGCGGCCTTTCAGGTTATGTCGATATAGGACTCGTTTTACTGTGGATATAGATACTTTTGTACCTGTTTCCCCCAGCATCTTCATAAGGTCCTTTGCTGTTGTTCTGGGATTGATTCACACTTTTCGCACCAAAGTATGTTCATCTCTAGGAGACAGAACGCGTCTCCTTCCTAAGCGGTATGACGGCTGCGTGGTCCCATGGTTATGTGTTGTTTATCTTCTTTGGGATAGGGGGCGGCATTTTCACTTTTGGATGAATAGCGTGCCCAGAGTAAACGGCCTCCTACTCAGTCCCAGATGCTAATATATGCATATTATTATTAGTATTGGATAGAAAACACTCTGACGTTTCTAAAACTGTTTGAATGATGTCTGTGAGTATAACAGAACTAATTTGGCAGGCAAGAACCTGAGAAGAAATCCAAACAGGAAGTGGGAAATCTGAGGTTTGTAGTTTTTGAACTCAGCCCCTATCGAATACACAGTGGGATATGGGTTATTTTCCACTAGATGTCAACCGTCTTTAGAACGTTGTTTCAAGCTTTTACCGTGAAGGGGGGCCGGATGAGAGCTGTTTGACTAAGGGGTCTGGCAGCAGCCTCGTTCTCAGTCATGCACATTTCACATGAGAGGTAGCTCTCGTTCCATTGCTTTTCTACAGACAATGGACTTCTCCGGTTGGAACATTATTGAACATTTATGATAAAAACATCCTAAAGATTGATTCTATACTTAGTTTGACAAGTTTCTACGACCTGTAATATAACTTTTTGAACTTTTCGTCCAACTGGACCTGAACGCGCATTTGGATTTGTTTACCAAATGCCCTAACAAAAGAAGCTCTTTGGACATAATTGATGGACTTTATGGAATAAATCAAATATTTATTGTTGAACTGGGATTCTTGGGAGTGCATTCTGATGAAGATCATCAAAGGTAAGTGAATATTTATAATGCTATTTCAGACTAATGTTGACGGCGCAACATGGCGGATATTTATTTTGGCTGTTTTGGGCTCTGAGCGCCGTACTTAGATTATGCTTTTTCCGTAAAGTTTTTATGAAATCTGACACAGCGGTTGCATTAAGGAGAAGTTCATCTATATTTCCATGTATAACACATGTATTTTCATCAACATTTATAACGAGTATTTCTGTGAATTCATGTGGCTCTCTGCACAATCACCGTATGTTTTTGAACTACTGAACCTAACGCGCCAATGTAAAATTAGATTTCTTTATATAAATATGCACTTTATCGAACAAAACATACATGTATTGTGTAACATGAAGTCATATGAGTGTCATCTGATGAAGATCATCAAAGGTTAGTGATTCATTTTATCTCTATTTGTGCTTTTTGTGACTCCTCTCTTTTGTGGGAAAAATGGCTGTTTTTCTGTGGCTTGGTGGTGACCGAACATAATCGTTTGTGCAGCTTTCGCTGTAAAGCATTTTTGAAATCAGACACTGTGGCTGGATTAACGAGAATTGTGTCTTTAAAATGGTGCCTAATACTTGTATGTTTGAGAAATTTGATTTATGAGATTTCTGTTGATTTGTATTTGGCGCCCTGCAATTTCATTGGCTGTTGGCGAGGGGTTCCGCCAGTCCTAGACAGGTTATACTTGCGTACTTGTTACGAATCCCGCCGAGGATGGTGCCTCTTCCCGTTCGGGCGGCGCTCGGCGGTCGTCGTCTCCGGCCTACTAGCTGCCACCGATCCCCTTTTCTGTTTTCATTTAGGTTTGTCTAATTGGTTACACCTGTTTTGTGTTTAGGGTTAGGGTGTTATTTAAACCCAGTTGGCCCGCCGACTTTTGTGCGGGCTTGTTATTCTGTTTTTTGTGGTGGTGATTTATATAGTGGATTCTGTCCTAATTTATGTTGGACTGTATTTTTTGACGCGCCCTTTGTTGTGTGGCGTAGCCGTCTCATAGATTATTTCTGGTTGAAATAATAAATTCCACTTGCTCGGAACTACCCTGCTCTCTGCACCTGACTCCTTCATTTCACCATTGGAATTGTGACAGAAGCCCGCACCAACCATGGAGTCAGCAGAAGCAGCAACCACCCCTCTTCCATCGATGGAGGAGCGTGTCCTCCATCACACCGCCGTTCTCCATAGGATTGGGTCGGATGGAGCGATGGGAGAGGAGTGGTTTCCCGACGTCTACCCCAGCTCCTTCACGGACGTCGCAACCTACTCCTTCCACGTCAGCGTCTGGTTCCGGCGCGTTGCGTCTCGCGCTCCCGAGGGAGTACGACGGAGCGGTGGCTGGGTGCCAGGGGTTTTTGCTCCAGTTGGAGCTCTACTTGGCTACTGTTCATCCGACTCCCTCGGGAGAGGAGAGTGTTAGCCTCCTCATCTCCTGTCTGACGGGTAGAGCCCTGGAATGGGCTAACGCGGTCTGGAACGGCCCAGACTCGGTTCGAGACCACTACCCAGAGTTCACCCGCCGCTTTCGGGCCGTATTTGACCACCCTCAGGAGGGCCGTGCGGTGGGTGAGCGACTGTTCCACCTCAGACAGGAGACGAGGAGTGCGCAAGACTTCGTGTTGGAGTTCCGGACCTTGGCTGCTGGTGCGGGGTGGAATGACAGGGCCCTGATGGACCATTACCGATGTAGCCTTCGGGAGGACGTCCGTCGGGAGCTAGCTTGTTGGGACACTACACTCTCCCTTATTGACATGTCAATACGACTGGACAACCTGCTAGCTGCCCGCGGGCGTTCAGAGGGGTTCCTGTCAGTTCCACCCCGTTTTATGGATCGCGGACTCGCCCGTAAGTTGGGTATTCCGCTGGTGCAGATAGACCCACCTTTCCCTGTGCACTCCTTAGATAGCCGACCGTTAGGGTCAGGGCTGATCAGGGAGGCCACGATTCCGCTGGACATGGTAACGCAGGGGGATCATAGGGAGCAGATTAGTTTCTACCTTATTGATTCACCTGGGTTTCCAGTGGTGTTGGGGGTTCCCTGGCTAGCCATTCACAATCCCCTCATTTCCTGGAGACAGGGAGCTCTTCAGGGGTGGTCAGAGGAGTGTTCAGGTAGGTGTGTGGGAGTTTCCATCGGTGCCACGTCGGTGGAGAGTCCAGACCAGGTTTCCACTGTGCGCATTCCCCCAGAATATGCCGATTTGGCTATCGCTTTTAGTAAGAAAAAAGCGACCAAATTACCACCTCATCGACGGTGGGATTGCGTGATAAACCTCCAGGAGAACGCTGCACTTCCCAGGAGTCACGTGTACCCATTGTCACAGGAGGAGACGTTGGCTATGGAGACATATGTCACGGAAGCTCTGAGACAAGGGTTCATTCGGCCTTCCATGTCACCCGCCTCCTCGAGTTTCTTTTTTGTGAGAAAAAAGGAGGGAGGACTGCGTCCGTGCATTGATTATCGAGGTCTCAATTCAATCACAGTGGGATTTAGTTATCCGCTACCTCTCATCGCTACGGCGGTGGAATCATTCCACGGAGCGCGTTTTTTCACAAAACTGAACCTCAGGAGCGCGTATAATCTGGTGCGTATTCGGGGAGGAGACGAGTGGAAAACAGCGTTTAGTACCACATCAGGCCACTATGAGTACCTCGTCATGCCGTATGGGTTAAAGAATGCTCCAGCCGTCTTCCAATCCTTTGTAGATGAGATTCTCAGGGACTTGCACGGGCAGGGTGTGGTAGTATATATTGATGAC
Source organism: Salvelinus namaycush (assembly GCF_016432855.1). Lineage (NCBI taxonomy): Eukaryota > Metazoa > Chordata > Actinopteri > Salmoniformes > Salmonidae > Salvelinus > Salvelinus namaycush. The sequence goes on from NC_052310.1 coordinate 12,094,918, forward strand.
ATCTTGATCTATTCTGCCACACGCGCCGCGCATGTCTCCCTGGTGCGCAGGGTCCTTGGGCGGCTGCTGGAGCATGACCTATACGTCAAGGCTGAGAAATGTGTGTTCTCCAAACAAGCCGTTTCCTTCCTGGGTTATCGCATTTCCACCTCAGGGGTGGTGATGGAGTGTGACCGCGTTAACGCCGTGCGTAATTGGCCGACTCCGACCACGGTAAAGGAGGTGCAGCGGTTTTTAGGGTTTGCCAATTACTACCGGAGGTTTATCCGGGGTTTTGGCCAAGTGGCGGCGCCCATTACCTCACTGCTGAAGGGGGGGCCGGTGCGTCTACGGTGGTCGGCCGAGGCAGAGGGAGCCTTCAACCAGTTGAAGGCACGGTTTACTGAGGCTCCCGTGTTGGCACATTCGGACCCTTCATTAGCGTTCATAGTGGAGGTGGATGCGTCCGAGGCTGGTGTTGGAGCCGTGCTATCACAGCGCTCAGGCACGCCACCGAAGCTCCGTCCCTGTGCTTTCTTTTCTAAGAAGCTGGGTCCGGCGGAGCGGAACTATGATGTGGGGGACCGGGAGTTACTAGCTATGGTAAAAGCCCTGAAGGTGTGGAGACACTGGCTTGAGGGGGCTAAATACCCTTTCCTCATCTGGACTGACCACCGCAATCTGGAGTATATCCGAGCGGCGAAGAGACTGAATCCGCGTCAGGCTAGGTGGGCCATGTTCTTTACACGCTTTAGATTTACGATCTCTTATAGACCAGGTTCCTTCAACACTAGGGCCGACGCGCTGTCCCGTCTCTATGACACCGAGGACCGGCCCATCGATCCGACTCCCATCCTTCCAGCCTCTTGGCTGGTGGCCCCGGTGGTATGGGAGGTGGACGCGGACATCGAGCGGGCGTTGAGGGTAGAACCTGCGCCTTCTCAGTGTCCGACTGGCCTTACGTACGTACCGCTTGGTGTCCGTGATCGATTGATTCGGTGGGCTCACACACTACCTTCTTCGGGTCATCCGGGGATTGAGAGGACAGTGCGGGGTCTTCGGGGGAAATACTGGTGGCCCACCTTGGCTAAGGACGTGAGACTCTATGTCTCCTCCTGTTCGGTATGCACACAGAGTAAGGCTCCTAGGCACCTACCGAGAGGGAAGTTACAACCCCTCCCGGTTCCACAACGGCCATGGTCTCATCTATCGGTAGATTTTCTGACTGATCTTCCTCCATCTCAGGGGAACACTACCGTTCTGGTCATTGTGGATCGGTTCTCTAAGTCCTGTCGTCTCCTCCCATTGCCTGGTCTCTCTACGGCCCTACAGACTGCGGAGGCTCTATTTACCCACGTCTTCCGGCATTACGGGGTGCCGGAGGACATCGTATCTGATCGAGGTCCCCAGTTCACGTCCCGGGTGTGGAGGGTGTTTATGGAGCGTCTGGGGGTCTCGGTCAGCCTTACCTCTGGGTATCACCCCGAAAGTAATGGGCAGGTGGAAAGAGTGAACCAGGAAGTGGGTAGGTTTCTGAGGTCGTATTGCCAGGACCGGCCAGGAGAGTGGGCAAGGTACGTCCCGTGGGCAGAGTTGGCCCAGAACTCACTCCGCCACTCATCAACGAACATGTCGCCCTTCGAATGCGTACTGGGGTACCAGCCGGTCCTGGCTCCGTGGCATCAGAGCCAGACCGACGCTCCTGCGGTGGAGGAGGGGGTACAGCGCTCTAGAGAGACCTGGCGGGCAGTCCAGGACTCTCTCAGGCAGGCCAGTGAACGGCAGAAGAGGAGCGCTGACCGCCACCGAAGTGAGGCCCCTGTGTTCGCACCAGGGTCAGGGTCTGGCTCTCGGCCCGAAACCTGCCCCTCCGCCTGCCCTGCCGGAAGCTGGGGCCGCAGTGTGTGGGGCCATTTAAAGTCCTGAGGAGGATAAACGAGGTGTGTTACAGGTTACAACTTCCCTCTTACTATCGTATTAACCCCTCGTTTCATGTGTCTCTCCTCAGGCCGGTGGTAGGTGGTCCCCTTCAGGAAAATGAGGTGCCAGAGGTCCCTCCGCCCCCTCTTGACATCGAGGGGTCCCCGGCGTACATGGTACGAACTATTCTGGACTCGAGACGCCGGGTGAGGGGCCTGCAGTACCTCGTGGACTGGGAGGGGTACGGTCCGGAGGAGAGATGCTGGGTACCGGTGGGGGACATTTTGGATCCTTCCCTCTTGAGGGACTTTCATCGCCTCCACCCGGATCGCCCTGCTCCTCGCCCTCCGGGTCGTCCTCGAGGCCGGGGTCGGCGTGCTGCGGGAGCCGCGCGTCGGGAGGGGGGTACTGTTACGAATCCCGCCGAGGATGGTGCCTCTTCCCGTTCGGGCGGCGCTCGGCGGTCGTCGTCTCCGGCCTACTAGCTGCCACCGATCCCCTTTTCTGTTTTCATTTAGGTTTGTCTAATTGGTTACACCTGTTTTGTGTTTAGGGTTAGGGTGTTATTTAAACCCAGTTGGCCCGCCGACTTTTGTGCGGGCTTGTTATTCTGTTTTTTGTGGTGGTGATTTATATAGTGGATTCTTTCCTAATTTATGTTGGACTGTATTTTTTGACGCGCCCTTTGTTGTGTGGCGTAGCCGTCTCATAGATTATTTCTGGTTGAAATAATAAATTCCACTTGCTCGGAACTACCCTGCTCTCTGCACCTGACTCCTTCATTTCACCATTGGAATTGTGACAGTACTATTGTTTGTACAGATGAACGTGGTACCTTCAGGCATTTGGAAATTGCTCCCAAGGATGAACCAGACTTGTGGAGGTCTACAATTTTTCTTCTGAGGTATTGGCTGATTTCTTTAGATTTCCCCATGATGTCAAGCAAAGAGGCACTGAGTTTGAAGGTAGGCCCTGAAATACATCCACAGGTACACCTTCAATTGACTCAGATGATGTCAATTAGCCTATCAGAAGCTTCTAAAGACATGACATCATTGTCTGGATTTTTCCAAGCTGTTTAAAGGCACAGTCAGCTTAGTGTATGTAAACTTCCTACCTCAGGCGAGCAAAACCTCGAGACTTCCTTAGATATCGTGCACCAGCTGTTGTTTACGTATATGTACAGTCCGCCCCCCCCTTGTCCTACCAGACGCCGCTATTCTATCCTGCCGATACAGCGTATAACCAGCCAGCTGTATGTTGATAATGTCGTTGTACAGCCACGACTCCGTGAAGCATAAGATATTACAATTTTTTATGTCCCGTTGGTAGTTTAATCTTCCTCGTAAGTCTTCAATTTCATTTTTCAATGATTGTACATTAGCTAGAAGAACAGGGGGGTTTATTCGATCACCTATGAATTCTCAGAAGGCAGCCCGACCTCCGTCCTCTTTTTCTCAGTGGGGTATTGTGTGTAGATTGATGAGGGGGGAAAAAACAATTCAATCAATTTTAGAATAAGGCTGTAACGTAACAAAATGTGGAAAAAGTCAAGGGGTCTGAATACTTTCTGAATGCACTGTATATGATGTAAATAACATGCATCATGACGCATCATATATTAGAATTGCTTGTGATAAAAAAAATACAGATTTGGGTATTGGGTTCCTATTTTCACCCCAAATTACAATTGTGCCGAGCTGAAAGCCTGAAAGTTTATACTGCTTGGTAGAAGAAGAGAGATATAAAAAGGTAGGAAAGAAATAGAAAGGTAGAAATTAGAAAGTGGTAGCAGAGCGAGAAATGTCATGCCTGTTAGGGCTGCATTGAGTGGTTAAAAGGGAATGAAGTCAACAGACAGAAATAAGGAATAACGTTTCAATCTCTATTTAGGGTCTAATCTATAAGACGTTTCATCTGAGCGAAATTGTTGCCTTGTGAAAAATAGCATGGTAAAGGCATCGACAGGTAGGGATGGAGATGGAGTTTTAGATAAAGAGAATGTGAAGAATGAAGAAGGGCAAAATATTAAGAAACCAACTGGCATGTTGTCCAGTTTGCGGCATGGTTGCAACATGGTCACAGCTTTACCATGTGCCTTTTACTGAGAAGTGGCTTCCTTCTGGCAACTCTACTATAAAGGCCTGATTGGTTTAGTGCTGCAGAGATGGTTGTCCTTCTGGTAGGTTCTCCCATCTCTACAGAGGAACTCTGGAGCACTGTCAGTGACCATCGGGTTCTTTGTCACCTCCCTGACCAAGGCCCTTCTCCTCCGATTGCTCAGTTTGGCCGGACGGCCAGCTCTAGCAAGTCTTAGTAGTTCCAAACTTCTTCTATTTAAAAATGATGGAGGCCACTGTGTTCATGGGGACCTTCAATGGTGCATAAATACTTTGGTACCCTTCCACAGATCTGTGCCTCGACACAATCCTGTCTTGGAGCTCTTCGACCTCATGGTTTGGTTTTTGCTCTGACACACACTGTCAACTGTAGGACGTTATATAGACAGGTGTGTGCCTTTCCAAGTCATGTCCAATCAATTGAATTTACCACAGGTGGACTCCAATCCAGTTGTAGAAACATCTCAAGGATGATCAATGGAAACAGGATGCACCTGAGCTCTATTTCGAGTCTCATAGCATAGAGTATTTCCATTTTTTATAAATTACCAAACCTGTTTTCACTTTGTCATTATGGAGTCTTGTGTGTAGATTGATGAGGATTTTTTTTATTTAATGCATTTTAGAATAATCCTGTAATGTAACCAAATGTGAAAAAAGTGAAGGTGTCTGAATACTTTAAGAATGTACTGTACATGAATCTCTTCTCAGGGGCCTAGCTTGTTGGAAAAGGGTGAAGCCCAGCAATAATGAACCACAACAGGACTGAGTGCACTTGCAATACTTTGTTGTTGTAATTTAGCATATAATCTTATCCAAAGCAATTTACAATAGTGATTGCATATGTTTTCATACTTTTGTTCATACTGGACCCCCTCGGGAATTAAACCCACAACCCTGGCGTTGCAAGCGTCATGCTCTACCAATTGAGCCACACAGGACCATTAGCTGTAGTGTCTTTTCATTACATGTAATACATGCCTATGGTATTAAGGGGAGCAACAGTAGCATGATGTGCGTGCGTGATTGGTTGCATGCATGTGTATGGGTCTGCGCCCGTGGAGGCTCCTCAGAGGAATTTCTGAAAATGTTAAATAGTGAAACATTTTTTAAAAAGTCCATCCCCAGTGAATTTCTGAAAAATGTTAACAGTGAAACATAAAAAAAGACCATCGTCATTGAATTTCCCAAAAATGTATACAATTATCCTTTTTAGTTAAAACTATACTAAATATATTCACGTCATCAAATAATTGATTTAAACACACTGTTTTGCAATGAAGGTTTACAGTAGCATCAACAGCACTCTCTGGGGTAGCACCATGGTGTAGCCGGAGGACAGCTAGTTTCCGTCCTCCTCTGGGTACATTGACTTTAATACAAAACCTAGGAGGCTCATGGTTCTCACCCCCTACCATAGACTCACACAGTAATTATGACAACTTCCGGAGGACGTCCTCCAACCTATCGGAGCTCTTGCAGCATGAACTGACATGTTGTCCACTCAATCAAAGGATCAGAGAATGAATCTAGTTCTGAAAGCTAAAGCTAGCTAGCACTGCAGTGGATAAAATGTGGTGAGTAGTTGACTCAAAGAGAGACTAATTTGAACTAACAGTTTTGAACTAATAAAAAAATGTAAATGAAGGAGAAGGAAGAGAGAGAGAGAGAGAGAGCTATCTGTCATTGTATTTAATTGTTTCACTTTCACTTACTTAGCTAGAGAATGCATATAGCTAGTTTAGCCTACTTCAACACCTAGCTCAAACAGAGAGGGATGTTATGTTAGCTAGCTAGTTATCGCTATCCAACACTGGAACTCTTCCAAGTCAAGATAAGCTTCTGGTTGTATTAATAAATTGCCACCGAGGCCCACCGGTGTAACTGCTAAATTGCTTGCTGTACACTGTACTGCATCTTTGTAGCAGGTTTACTAATGCATTAGTTCTAGTATCTAGTTTTAGTGACTATGACGTTAGCTAATATGGTGACAACGATGTAGGCTGTGTGTTGCAGTTAGCGGTTATGATACAAAGGTTTGGCTTGGAATGTTTTTTTTCCTGGTCATAGACAGCTGTTGTGATTTGCACTAAAGTCCAGAAGTGAAGTGTGAAGGTGAGAGGAGGAGAGAGCGTAGATGCGAGAAGGAATTATACAACGAGCAAAGTGATCATTCTGTTTGTATGTGGCTGCTATAAAAGTGAACTGTGTTTGCGGGTGATCAAGGGTGTATTCATTCTGCTAATTCTGTTGAAAAATGTTTCTTAAACGGAAGCAAATGGAATGAAACAGGGATAAACATACCTGAATTTGTCCAATAGAAACTCTTGTTTGCAACTGTTGGTGTAATGATTACACCCTAGCTCAGACAGATGCAAGCAAGAGTGTGCAAGGCGGAATTGAATGTGGCACTGTCTGTCACCTTTATTACTAAAACATTTCTCTAGACCTGTACACGTACATTTTAAACATTAATTCGTAGGCTAGGTTGTAGCAACCTCATGATGGGTATAGGGAAAATTCAAGTATCATCTAGTAGCCTAAACCTATCGATGTTACACTGAGCTGGGTAAGGGAATATGAATGACAGTCATCCAATATGTTAAGGCCAATTTGTTAAGGCGACGTCACTGGAGCTCATGTGTATGTGTGGCTGATGGCTGTGGACCCTAATGGCCATAATGTGATACATTGGGTTCATAATTCAAGTTGGGATGCTGGGTGATTAAATCGGCATTGCCATTGGGTTGCCTCGTTCCACTTCCACTTTACTTTACTTCTTATTCTCCATGATGAACCGACAAAAACAGTTGCACGAACCAACCAATGCGAAAACCCTGTCAAACACGTGTCAAACACAAAGCCCGCAGGCAGAATCCGGACCATGACGCATTTCTATCTAGGCCCTGCAACGATTTGGGTTTTCAATACATTTTGGCCTGCTTCCATCACTGCAAGTCACAGCAAGCACTGCCAACATGCTGCACGCCAAATGGAAGTGCCTTGCCACACACCCACCCCTCTCCCAGACCCACACACACACCCACACATAAGCACACACACCCACACATGAGCCCGCCAGTGCACTGTATAATATCATCACTAATGGCATGGACCAAATCTTCTACCGGACCTAAATTTTAAGCCTGTTGTAGGCCCATGCCAAGTTTAGTTTGCAACAGGTCATTGCTGCAGCCTACAGAAAATGTCATACAGGTTGTCAAAATGTTATAAGATAAGGATTCACGTGCGGGTATAAATTACTACTGAAGGACAATAGGACACACAAGCGAGTATAAATGAGTCAACAGTTGAGTCATTTACTTAATGAAATTACAACCTGATGCACTCACATCTGTGAATTCAACTTCAATTGCGCTGCTTTCGTGTATCCCGTTTATCGCCAGCAGCGGAGGGAAAGTGTACAGACACAGACACAAGACCTAGCTAGGCTACTAAAATGTTGCAGTGTGGCTTCAGTTTTTAAAGCTTGAATAACCAAAAAACTAAACCTGCAACAAAACACCAAAGGAGAAACAAATATAATAGTCTATGTCTGGCCCGCAAATTCGTTGTGTTTTTTCAATATGGCTCTTTGACCTGTTGTAAAACGCTATGAAATGTAAAAAATATGAGTCAATAAAGCACTTGATAAGCAGGCTTTGACACTTTCCTCCTAAAAATTCAGCCTTAGGCAATGACTGACATTTCTCCCAATCATGGAGCATGTCCCTGTTATGTGGGGCGTCGTATGGAGACGTTCACATCTGATAGGCATCCTCCATTTTAATGATGTCTTTCTTCTCCTCAGCAAGCACCAGTGAAAGCATCTTAGAATGAGAGTGGATCAACAGCAGAATACACTCTACCCAGCAAACCGGCAACATTCCCAGAACATTAGTTAAGATTCCCATTAAGTTCCAGCTAGGATGATAACATCCCAAAAACATTCAGAGAATGTTTTTTATAGCAAAATATTTTATTTTCCAATTTAATGTTTTTTTATTTTTTATATTCTTGGAATGTTGTCCTAACATTCACTTAAGTGTTGTGCACAACATCTTTATCAACCATCACAGAACATTCCCCAAAGGTTTTCATAAAGTTTTCAGGTAAGGTAATGTACCAGTAATGATTTCCCAGCAAACCAAAATTGGTTCTGTGAAAGTTTCCAGAACATCTGTTAGGTTGTGGCAAAAACTGACCATTCGTGGTGATGATTATAGAATGTTGGTATAAAACGTTCCCAGAACACATTTCTTCTGTTCTTTAATGGTTCCCAGAATATTTCATTAAATTGTGGGAACAGCCTGCTGGGAACACTGTGGGGAAATCACAAAATATACATTCCCAAAACACAAAAACTGTCCAGTTGTGCTGACATTAAGATAATGTTTGTATTCAGGTGCACAACAAGTGGTGCGACAGGGGAAGAGTACAGGAAATTGCAAGCTTCTGCTCTCCTGACTTGGAATACTTGGTCATCAATTGTCCCCCTTTTTACATTCCGTGAGAGTTCTCAGGGATTATCGCCACGGCTGTGTACATCCTGCCCCAAGCCAACACCAAAAATGCTCTCAAAGATCTTCATTGGACTGTGAACCAACTGAGGCCGCATACCCAGAGGCAGTGTTCATTGTCGCAGGGGACTTTAACAAAAGTATTTTGAGGGCAGTGCTCCCAAATTATTATCAACATATTGACTGTCCAACTCGCACAAGTTCCATGCTTGGCCACTGCTAAACACCTTTTAGACATCGGTATAAGGCCCTCTCCCATCCTACTTTCCTCAAATCTGACCACGACTCCATTTTGCTCCTCCCCACTTACAAACAAATACTCAAGAGGAACGTTCCGGTGGTCAGGTCTGTACAGCACTGGTCCAACCAATCAGATTCCAAGGCTGTTTTGAACACGTGGACTGCAATATGATCTGGGTCACCTCTGGGATAACATCAATGAATATGCCAACTCAGTCACCGGATTCATAAAAAAAATGCATAGATGACGTAATACCGATGGTGTTTTTCAAAACTTAAAGTGGCGTTATTTTAAGTGACTAGTGAAACCTCCATTAAATCCATTTATTAAATGTATTAATTGATATAAAAAATGTGGATTGTTGGCAGCCTTGTCGGAAAACTGAAGGAGAGAGATACTGCTTATAAACACAGCAAGGTGACCGGGGACAATTGTATGGTTAAGCAGTACAAATACAACCTACGCAGATCGATCAAGATTGCGAAACACAAGTATAGGGACAAAGTGGAGGAGCAATTCAGTGGGTTGGACACGAGGCGTTGGTGGCAGGGGCTTCTAACGATCACGGATTAGAAAAAAACAGTCACATCGCGGACACCAACGTCGCCCTACTGTACGAGCTAAACACCTTTTTCTCACACTTCAAGCCTAATGACTCTGAGCTGCCGAGGAGAGCCCCTGAGGACAACGAGGGAAACGAACTTACAGTCTACAAGGAGGATGTATGTAAGTCACTCAAATGTGTTAACCCTTGCAAGGCAGCCGGCCCTAGCCACACCCTCAGAGCATGTGCAGACCAGCTAGCTGTTGTATTTTCAGACATCTCTCTCTAGCTCAGGCCGTTATCCCCATCTGCTTCACGATGTCCATTATCATCCCGTGCCCAAGAAAGGGAAAGTAACTGAACTGAATGGCTACTGACCCATAGAACTCACTTTAGTCATGATGAAGTGCGTCGAGAGGCTGGTCAAAGACCACATCACCACCTCCTTCCCTGACACACTAGACCCTCTGCAATTCGCCTACTGCCCGACAGATCCACAGACAACGCATTCGCCATTGCACTGCACACTGCCCTCACCCACCTGGACCAAAGGAATGCATATGTGGGGATGCTGTTCATCGACTACAGCTTGGCCCTCAATACCATAGTGCCATTTAAGCTCACCACAAAGTTTACAGCCCTGGGACTGAACTCCTGCCTATGCAACTGGCTCCTGGACTTCCTGACGGGCCGCCCCTAGGTGGTGAAGGCAGGCAACATTACCTTCTCCACACTGATCCTCAGTACGGGGGTCCAACAAAGGTGCATCCTCAGTCCCATCCTGTACTCCCTGTATACCCACGACTGTGTGGCCTCACACAGGTCCAACTCCATCATTAAGTTCACTGACGACACGACAATTGTAGGCCTGATTACCAGCAACGACGAGATGGCCTACAAGACGGAGGTAGGCACACTGATGGCATGGTGCTATGTTAACAACCTCTCCCTTAACGTCAGCAAAACAAAGAAGCTGATTGTGGATTTCAGGAGGAACCAGGCTGGGCAAGCCCCCATCCTCATCAAAGGGGCCACGTGAAGATGGTCAAAAATGTCAAGTTCCTCAGCATCCACATCGCCGAGGAGCTGAACTAGTCTAACCACATGGACAACGTAAAATCAAATAGTATTGGTCACATACACATGGTTAGCAGATGTTAATGCGAGTGTAGCGAAATGCTTGTTCTGACAGTGCAGTGCAGCAATGTGCAGTACCACAATGTGGTGAAGAAGGCAAGAGGCTGAATAAATTTGGCCTGTCCCTCGAGGGCCCTCACAATGTTCTACAGGAGCACCATCAAGAGCATACTGCCGAGTAGTATAGGAGCATCATTGCAAATAGTGAAAGACTGGCCAGTAGCTTCTACCCCAAACCATCAGGCTGCTGAATAGCCACCACAAGTAAGTATTATTTTTTTTGTCTGGTTTCGGGGAAATACAGTTTAAGTCCTCATTGTCCGAGACAGAGTCAAGACCAAGTAAATATGTATCCGACACAAGACAGATACACTCAATATATGGTCTCGAGACCGGACTTGAGTACTATAACCCTGGTTCCCATCAGACTGTTCCCAAAACCCCCTGAAACATTCTAGGAACTTTTAAAGAACAAACTAAATGTTTTATGGGAAAGTTCTTGTAATATCAGGTGAATGTTTTTGCTCCCTAAAAGAAACATTGTAGAATCATCTGCCCAACTGGACAGTTTTTGTGCTTTGCGAACATATCTTTTGTGATGTCCCCACATTGTTCTCAACAGACTGTTCCCACAACCTAATGAAGAATTCTGGGAACCTTTAAAGGACAGATTAAATGTGTTCTAGGAACGTTCTTGCATCATCAGACAAATGTTTTATACAAACATTATATAATCATCACCACGGCTAGACAGTTTTTGCGTTATAAGAACATTTCCCGCGACCTAACGATAGTTCTGGGAACTTTCACAGAAACCAATTTTGGTTTGCTGGGTAGTCAGTGAGGAGAAACAGAGCTGGTCTCTTCCCTATGGGACAGAGGAGTACACAGTGTCCCGTAATAGTGCGCTTCTTTTGAATAGATCTACTGAGGGAACCAAATAGGGCGCTGGTGGAAGGTAATGACCAATATGGGAAATATAGAGTATTATATGACGCAACAGTGTTGCCATGGCCACATACAGAGCTGTGTTGACAGTGGCCCTGTAGCTGCTTGTCCTACAGTCGTTATTACAGGATGCTTGGCATGTTCTCCCTCAGCCACTACTGACTGGTGTTTGATCAGGCCACTCATGTTAGGGAGCAGGAAATATAGGCTGGCAAAAGCACTACATTAGCTGAAATAATGTGTGTGATTGAAATACAGTAATAGCTTAGCGGTATAGTAGCATGTTACTGTATGGTAGCCTCATAGAAATAGAAGTCATTCATATCTAATTTCTATGGGTAGCCTACTCATTTAGAGTTTGTATGTCTTAAGATGTCGTGCTGAAGCACTTTACAGTCATTCATGTCATTCATGTCCTTCATGTTGTTTATGTCATTCATGTCATTCATGTCATTCATGCCCTATGGTGTTTTCTACTAATGGTTTCTTCTATTGGTCTCATGCCTTCAACACAAATGCATACTAAACCAATTAACTAGTTGGTTGTTATTTCCATGATGTTCCTGTTGAATATAACACCCTGTATGTGTTTTACTAGGACGTATTCACGAAAATGAATAGTTAAGAAAAACATATCTTAGCACTTGACAATTAGCATTACAGAATACAGGGAATTTAGGTAGTGTCAGTTAACCATGTTTTTTCATATATCAATATATAACCTAGCTAGATATTGTAGAGTATATGACATTTCTCGGTACAATTTACACAGATAACTGACAGTATTCTGGCAGGTTCTCGTGTATGCTTTGCCTCAAGGACTGCAGTATGTTCCACAGGGTGGTTTCCACACTCTGATTTCTGTGTGCTAGAAAACCCACCCCAAGACACCTCAGAAATCGCTGCCAGCAATTTATGGGCCATAACCTCCACTGTTTTAAAGAAATGGTTTACTGACTATCTTGTCGAGGCTTGCTGTGCTGCAATACCACTGGGTAGTGCCACAGAGGTCGTAGCTTCAGAACTGCACAGAGAAGAGTAAACTCAAAAACATCTATCAGACTTACAGCCATCTTGAGACAAAGGAGGAGTGACCACCAGCAGCAGAATCATCATACTCACCCTTTTCACGTCTTTTCCAAACGTCTCACTGAAGCTGGTGCCCAGTATTTCAAACTGGACGTGAGAATTGGATCCGTTCGCTTTGAAATCCATCGTTCCTGTGAGGCCTGTGATATGTCCCTGTGATGGGAGAGAGAGGGAGGGAGATAGAAAGAGAGAGAGAGAGAATATAGGATGAACTTCATAGAAAGAGTGAGATCTCACAGAGTCACGACAAGACCACCTGTCCAGTTCCAAGCCCTTTAGTATCAAGACCATATCGAAATTGATGCGCTCCCAAAGCCAGTTTAATATTGTGGTTGAATCAGTTTGAACCTGTGACACTGTGATAGGGACAGGCCGAGATCTCTGAGACAAAGATATCTATCCCATGTCCCCCCAGGGATAGATTAGACTCTCTCCACAGCACTCTGTGGCTCATAGAACGTTAAATGAGCATGAAATTGAAGTACACACACACACACACACACACACACACACACACACACACACACACACACACACACACACACACACACACACACACACACACACACACACACACACACACACACACACACATGGCAATACTGCTCTAAAGACATCATTGGAAAAATGGACCCCAAAACCCATGAGTGCCACAAAAAAACACAAGAGTATCTGCAGAGGAGATCTAGTACGTAGCTCCTTTAAGTGCTGAAGATATTAAGTCTGGAGAATGGCAATAGCAGAACTGTCAAGGGGGTGGCAACCATCTTCATCTCCCACAGCTGAGCATCTCCAGTTGTAACGCAAGTAGAGTGAATTAGATTCAAGGACTGTTTCTTTGACTCTTTTCTGCTTCTGACTTTATTCAAGGCCTTGTGTCCTTCTGCTTTCGAAAAACATTGGATTCACAACCTATGTTCCTTTAAAAACCTTTCAAGTATTCAGCATGATGAAAGTCAATCAATCGCAATCCCAATAAAAAAAAGATATCTCTGTTTCACTGCAATGGATGGGAAAAATCAGGAAAACAATTCATAGAGTATAAGGTTAGAAAAAGGTTAATGTTCACGTTCTGAATTAAAGTTTACCATCTGGATGTTCTCCAGCATGGACCAGCCTCCATTCCAAGGCTTGGTGGACTTCTTGATGCAGTTCAGACTGGCCATGCTGTGCCACTTCCTGTCCACCAACTTCCTCTGGAAGGCGTTGGCCAGTGCCAGCACGCTATCATACAGGTACAGGTTGGACACCTGGAAAACAGAGGGAGGAGGAGGGAGAAAACACCATATAATTAGACATAGGATTCTAGAATGGGCATTAGCATCCTAGTAACGTGCCTAACAATCATCCATCTTGGTCAAGAAAATGTCCATTCTAGAAACTGATTACATACAGTATCATAAAATGTTCTATCAAACAATACATTTCTAAGATCTCTGTTGAAAACACACACTACAGAGATTGGAGACCACGGAAACCAGTTAAACATGATTAGATCATTGTTGATGCACAACAATAAAATTTAAGCTGCACCATAATGGTTGATGTGTTTGATAGGACTGGTGTGTTTTGGTGTGTTTGATAGGACCATGATTTCCAATGGGTATTCTCTGTTTGTGTGTCATGACGACATGGAAAACTACTGCATAAGCAAAGGTTAGAAAGGCTTTGTAAACAGAGCCCTGTGGTTGTCTGTCAAAGCAGCGCAACAGATGTTGGTCTGGTTCTGATGGGGAGTGAATGGGTGCTAATCTTAGTGACCTCTGGGACTAGGAAGCACTGTGACTGGGAGTAGAAAACAGCTGGGGACATCAGGATCCCACACAACCCCCCCCCCCCCACAAAAAAAACACACATGCATGCACACTCACACACACACCCCCGTCTACCACACTCCCCTATCAAAGTGACACACAGCATGACAGCCCCCTTGAGCAGATGTGAGTGCAGTACCAGAGTCAAACCAGAGCCATGGAGCAGAAACAAAATGCACAGTGACAAATAAACAGCGGAGCAGTCCAACTGTTTCAGCTATGAAGGACGCAGGACATCACACTGGGCTGCGATAATGTCATAACCTGCACTGACAATTCATGCCATCTCCATTCTCCAGCATGTTAGAATAACAACATCAAGCAATACGGAGCTGCATCTGCATTATAATACTATAGGCTACATCATACATCCACCGCTCATCATGATATGATTGTGATAATACACATATCTGTTGTAATTATTATTCCTTTTGTCATTTTAGAGTGTGAACCCACAATCAGGACCAGGCCTACTAGAGGGTTGTAATTCACACAGTAAAGCAGGCTGCACTAGTTTGTGGCCAGAAAAGAAGCCTCAAGAACAGCTATGAGCCAGGCTGGGCTGGGGTAACTGAGTCCAGGCAGGGCTAACTGAGGCTGGACTAAGACTGGGTAGTCTGGCAAACCCGACCCTAGGTAAAAGGGTGTCTGGTTTGAATGATGGACTCTTTAGGCATAAAGGAACTACGTCACTGCCTTCATCGATAATGAAAAACTCCCAACAAATTACGAGGCAAACCAAAGTTTGCAGGCAAAACCTTAGCAGTGGTTCATATGAGGCAAAATGCAGCTTCATATGATGCAAAATGCATCATACGGGGATGATTTCTGTATTTTGAAGGGTACATAAAGTAGTGGCGTAGACACTGACGTAGTTCCCCGATGACAAAAGAGTCCATCATTGAAACCAGACCCGGGTTACTGCGTTTGCTTAGGGTCAGGTTTACGAGACTAAGGCTGAGCTGGGCTAACTAAGTCTAGGCAGGGCTAAGGCTGGGCCGTTGATAGTACATCTTCCTGGGTAGTGTGTAGCTGAAGAACTGGGAGAGTGACACTGGCTACAACGTCCCCATCACTCCCAACCCCCACGACCTAAATCTTTCCATCAGTGACACTTAGAGTAGGCAAGAAAAGCAACAAATAAAAAAAAAATTGTCACATGCGCCAAATACAACAAGTGTAGACCTTACCATGAAATGCTTACTTACAAGCGCTTATCCAACAAGCATTTTTTTTTGTTTACTTTTTAAGTAAACTAGAAAAAATACATATATTCAGTACCAGTGAAAAGTTACTCATTCAATGGTTTTTCTTTATTTTTTACTATTTTCTAAATTGTAAAATAATAGTGAAGACATCAAAACTATGAAATAACACATATGGAATGATGTAATAACCAAAGGAATGTTGTAATAACCAAAGGAACCCTAACCCTAACCCTAACCCTAACCCTAAAAAACAAATCAAAATATATTTCGTATTTTTGTTTCTTCAAAGTAGCCACCCTTTGCCTTGATGGCAGCTTTGCACACTCTTGGCATTCTCTCAACCAGCTTCACCTGGAATGCTTTTCCAACAGTCTTGAAGGAGTTGCCACATATGCTGAGCACTTGTTGGCTGCTTTTCCTTCACTCTGTGGTCCGACTCATCCCAAACCATCTCAAATGGGTTGAGGTCAGGTGATTGTGGAGGCCAGGTCATCTGATGCAGCACTCCATCACTCTCCTTCTTGGTCAAATAGCCCTTACACAGCCTGGAGGTGTGTTGGGCCATTGTCCTGTTGAAAAACAAATGATACTCCCACTAAGCGCAAACCAGATGGGATCGCGTGTAGCTGCAGAAGGATGTGTTAGCAATTCTCATTAAGTTTGCCTTGAATTCTAAATAAATAATTGACAGTGTCACCAGCAAAGCACCCCCACACCATCACACTTCCTCCTCCCTACTTCACGGTGGGAACCACACATGCAGAGATCATCCGGTCACCTACTCTGTGTCTCACAAAGACATGGTGGTTGGAACCAAAAATCTCCAATTTGGACTCAACAGACCAAAGGACAGATTTCCACCAGTCTAATGTCCATTGCTTGTGTTTCTTGGCCCAAGCTATTCTCCTCTTCTCATTGGTGCTCTTTAGTAGTGGTTTCTTTGCAGCAAATCGACTATGAAGGCCTGATTCACGCAGTCTCCTCTGAACAGTTGATGCTGAGATGTGTCTGTTACTTGAACTCTATGAAGCATGTATTTTATGCTGCAATTTCTGAGGGTGGTAACTCTAATGAACATATTCTCTGCAGCAGAGGTAACTTTGGGTCTTCCTTTCCTGTGGCGGTCCCCATGAGAGCGAGTTTCATCATAGCGCTTGGTTTTTGCGACTACTCTTGAAGAAAGACATTTTCCGAATTGACTGACCTTCATATCTTAAAGTAATGATGGACTGTCATTACTCTTTGCTTATTTGAGCTGTTCATGCCATAATACGGACTTGGTCTTTTACAAAATAGGGCTGTCTTCTGTATACCATCCCTACCTTGTCACAACACAACTGATTGGCTCAAATGCAATAAGAAGGAAATAAATTCCACAAATTAACTTTAAACAAGTCACACCTGTTAATTGAAATGCATTCCAGGTGACTACCTCAAGAAGCTGGATGAGAGAATGCCAAGAGTGTGCAAAGCTGTCATCAAGGTAAAGGGTGGCTACTTTGAAGATTCTCAAATATAAAATATATTTTGATTTGATAAACACTTTTTTGGTTACGACATGATTCAATATGTGGTATTTCATAGTGTTGATGTCTTTACTATTATTGTAGAAAATGATTTAAAAAAAGAAAAACCCTTGAAAGAGTAGGTGTGTCCAAATTTTTGACTGATACTGTATATAATAAAATAATAAAATGAAATAAACTAAAGTGAAAAAATAACGTGAAACAATAACGACGCTTTATACATACAGGGGGTACCAATACCGAGTCAATGTGCGGGGAAATAGGTTCTTCGAGGTAATTCAGGTAATATGTACATGTAGGTAGGGGTAAAGTAACTATACATAGATAATAACCAGCGAGAAGCAGCAACGTAAAAAAGGGGGTGAATGTAAATAGTCCGGATAGCCATTTGATTAACTTTTTAGCAGTCTTATGGCTTGGGGGTATAAGGTGTTAAGGAGCCTTTTGGGCTTAGACTTGGCGCTCTGGTACTGCTTGCCGTGCGGTAGTAGAGAGAACAGTCTATGACCAGGGTGGCTGAAGGCCCAATTTTTAGGCCCATCCTCTAATACCGCCTGGTATAGAGGTCCTGGATGGCAGGAAGCTTGGCAACAGTGATGTACTGGGCCGGATTTACTACCCTCTGTAGCGCCTTGCGGTCAGATGCTGAGCAGTTGCCAGGCCAAGCAGTGATGCAACCAGACAGGATGCTCTTGCAGCTGTAGAACTTTTTGAGGATCTGAGGACCCATGCCAAACCTTTTCAGTCTCCTGAGGGGGAATAGGCTTTGTCGTGCCCTCTTCACGACTGTCTTGGTGTGTTTGGACCATGATAGTTTGTTAGTGATGTGGACACCAAGGATCTTGAAGATCTTGACCCGCTCCATTACATCCCCGTTGATGTGAATGGGGGCGTGCTTGGCCCTCTTTTTCCTGTAGTCCACGATCATCTCCTTTGTCTTGATCACGTTGAGGGAGAGGGTGTTGTCCTGGCACCACAATGCCAGGTTTCTGACTTCCTCCTTATAGGCTGTCTCATCGTTGTCTGTGATCAGGCTTACCACCGTTGTGTCGTTGGCAAACTTACTGATGGAGTTGTAATCATGTGTGACCATGCAGTCGTGGGTGAACAGGGAGTACAGGAGGGGACTAACCAAGCACCCCTGAGGGGCCCCTGTGATGTGGATCAGCGTGGCAGATGTGTTGTTGCCTACCCTTACCAGTTGGTGGCATCCCGTCAGGAAGTTCAGGATCAATTTGCAGGGGGAGATGTTTAGTCCCAGTGTTTTAGCTCAATGATGAGCTGTGAGGGCACTATGGTGTTGAACGCTGAGCTGTAGTCAATGAACAGCATTCTCACATAGGTAGATTGCCTTATCTGTGGATCTGTTGGGGTGGTGTGCGAATTGGAGTGGGTGTAGAGTTTCTGGGATGATGGTGTTGATGTGAGCCATGACGAGACTTTCAAAGCACTTCATGGCTACAGACGTGAGTGCTACGGGTGGTAGTCATTTAGGTCGTTAACTTGGCGTTCTTGGGCACAGGGACTATGGTGGTCTACTTGAAACGTGGGTATTACAGACTCAGTCAGGGAGAGGTTGAAAATATCAGTGAAGACACTTGCCAGTTGGTCAGCGCATGCTCTGAGTACGAGTCCTGGTAATCTGTCTGGCCCTGCAGCCTTGTGAATGTTGAGCTGTTTAAAGGTCTTACTCACATCGTCTACTGAGAGTGTGATCACACAGTCATCCGTAACAGCTGGTGTGCTCATGCATTGTTCAGTGTTGCTTGCCTCAAAGCTAGCATAGAAGCATTTAGCTACTAGGTTTCCATTTGTAGTTTATAATAGTTAGCAAGCCCTGCCACATCCGACGAGCGTCAGAGCCGGTGTAGTAGGATTCAGTCTTAGTCCTGTATTGAAGCTTTGCCTGTTTGAATATTCTTCAGAGGGCATTGCGGGATTTCTTATAATCGGCCGGATTAGTGTCCAGCTCCCTAAAAGCGGCAGCCCTTTACCTCAGTGCAGATGTTGCCTGTACTACATGGCTTCTGGTTGGGATATGTACGTACGGTCTCTGTAGGGACGACGTCATCGATGCACTTATTGATGAAGCCGGTGACTGATGTGGTATACTCCTCAATGCCATCGGATGAATCCCGAAACATATTCCAGTCTGTGCTAGCAAAACATTCCTGTTGCTTAGCATCCACATCATCTGACCACTTCCATGTTGAGCGAGTCACTGGTACTTCCTGCTTGAGTTTTTGCTTGTAAGCAGGAATCAGGAGGATAGAATTGTGGTCAGATTTGCCAAATGGAGGGCGAGGGAGAGCTTTGTACGCATCTCTGTGTGTGGAGTAAAGGTGGTCTAGAATTTTTTTTCCTTTGGTTCCTTTGACATGCTGGTCGAAATGAGGTAAAACGGATTTACTTTTTCCTGCATTAAAGTCGCCGGCCACTAGGAGTGCCACTTCTGGATGAGCATTCAACAACAACAACAACTCTGCATGTTTACTCCCTTACCACTTCTGTCCTCTCCTCTGCCTTGTTGTTAGTTGTGTCCTTTCCTGTTTCTGTGTTTTGATGATAACCTTCTTATTACTTCACTATCACAACATGTTCAACCAGAGATCAGCAACAAGTGACCCCGTTAGAAGTCTCCATCGAGAGTTCTGTGATCGGCTATCTCAGTCATGCTCATCCCACCCATAGAAGTGGAGTGAATCACTGCATTATGGAGGTGACTTGCTGTGTGCCAGTGTACCGACAGAGTGAAGAAATGCATATGGCTAATTTGTTAATACATGGATAATTTACAGCTTTCCAGGGTTTGAGAACTAGATACAGTAGTGTTAAAAGTGCAAATTCAGCGACAGACTGCTGATGGGGTTTCGCCGGCACCGTGAACCAGCATTTTCCTTGTCATGAGGGTGATTTAACATCAAAGAGTGTTTAACCCTCTTTTGCATTAATTATTGAGATAAGAGCCCCTGGAGGATTTGGGCCATCTGTTAACGGTTAGCGATAGCGAGAGTTCAGGTGGGTTCAAGGAGGTTTTCAGTCAGAGACACCTCTGGTTACATAAAGGTGGAACAGAGGGGAGGGATGTCAGAGAGCAGCATGCATGTGATATCGTTGAGTGGTTTGGCTGAGAATGTCTAGCTGCTATCTAGCTGCCATATCAAAGAGGAATCTTTGATAACTTTGTCATCATATAGTACTTGTGTTGCTTCCTCTACTGTTACTGTTAAGGGGTAACATACTCAAAAACATATTCTTGTCATAAACTGCAGGCAGTGATTACACAGTGTTTACTCCAAGTTTACGAGAATCTCAGATTATTATTTGTTGGATTCTTAGCAATAAAGTGTAGGTTGCTTGGATGAGTAAACTAAAATAACTACTATGAATGGGAAGTTCAGTCTGAAAAAGTATTAGGAGACTCAGGGGACTGAAAGCAAAACAACTAATGAGTCAATAGGAATCACAGGTCTAATTTCTCTCGAGCATCCTGGTCCTCTCAACCATAGAAATATAATCTCTAGAATTGGAATCCCCATTCAATGGGTCTAAGTCCCTTCTAGTGATTATATATCTATGCTCTCAACCAACTCTTCCTTATCTGTCCTACAGGCCTCCAAAAGCTGTCACTGTATCCCACCACATGTCAATGGCACAGCCTTGTGTAACATCTCATCATCCATTATCACTCAATGGGAGATAAACTATAGGTGCTGTTGACCTTCAGAGGCCCCCAGGTCACATGCTCAGTGATACTCTAAACAGACATTCTGGGGCTGTCCCTGACGTGACATGTGATAGGAGTCACTGACCTCACCCCCAGAGGCAGCATCAGATAACAGCAAAAGTAGACATGGGTACAGTGCTAACATTTCTTCGATATACATAATTGTTGTTTCTTATGTATTTGTTATGATCGGCCTTGAAGATATTAGTAAAGAGCAAATGTAATTTGGCTCTGAATATGATATGTGGGGACTGACAATTTTTCCTGACCAAATCTCCGGACAGGTATAACTCAGGACTCGGGCCCCTGGTCAGGTTACAGGGCCAGGAAAGATGCTTGACCCTAGGGATATAAGACCACTGGCCTTGATGTGAAGGTGCATAAAAAGGCCCCTTGTTGAACTGACCTCAAGTGACTGTAAGTATCCTTCCTGGGGGTCACAGAGTAAGGAGGAGATGCGGTGGTTGTTCCTCATGCAGCGCACGCTGCTGTCCCTCCACAGCGGGAAGATCTGACGAATCACTGTCATCCGCCCCAATGCACTGTGGGCCAGCTCCATGATCTCAGTGTCACTGATCTCCTACAGACAGAAGGGGAAAGAAGGGAAGAGGAGGGGAGAGAAGGGGAGAGGAGGTGAGAGGGGGAGAGAAGGGAGAGAGGGGGAGAGGAGGAGAGGAGTAGAGGGGTAGAGAAGGGGAGAGAGGGAGAGGGGAAGAGAAGGGGAGAGGGTAGGGGAGAGGGTAGAGAAGAGGAGAGGGGAAGAGAAGAGAAGGGGAGAGGGGGAGAGAAGGGGAGAGGAGGAGAGCGGAAGAGAAGGGGAGAGGGGTAGAGAAAGGGAGAGGAGGAGAGGGGTAGAGAAGTGGAGAGGAGGAGAGGGGTAGAGAAGTGGAGAGGAGGAGAGGGGAAGAGAAGGGGAGAAGGAGAGACAAGAGGAAAGAAGGAGAGAAGGGGAGACATGTTACAGCATAAAAAAAAGGTGAAACAAAAACTGTCCTGCCTGTTACTACAGACTACCAACTATGACAAGGTGGACAGAGTCCCTGTGTACGGTGACCATATTAGGACAGCCTCAGTCTCAGCAGGTGGCAGTGCTGCAAGAGCTGTTTCCTAAGAAGAAATCTCTCCGATGAGTATGAATATGGATGCTTTGCTGCGTGGTGAAAGAGCTTCTTCCTTCACCTCCTATTTCCTTGGGTCTGCTTGCTGTTTACATCACAGTGCTCACTCAGCCTGCAGGCAAACTCTGAGCTCCTGCCTGGGAGACCCATCCGGTCCAAGGCCCCATCATCTCATCCGCCGCATCCACCCCCTGGATATGTGCTAGTCAGCCACTGCAAGCCCCTGGCCCCCGGCTCCCTGCTCACCCCACCACCACAGCTGTTGGCTTGTCTTCTCAGACTTTGTTTGTTTTTAGCGTATTTTCTGCTGGCTTGGGCTTCCCTCAGCCCTGTGGGACTGGGAAATGAACCCAGGCAGGCTTGCACAATTCCAGTCTACACTTTGCCTGGCCTGGCATGTCCTGACTCCTGATTCCTGACACTGTCAGGCACACCTCAAAGGTGGCTTCCTGGATACAGATTAAGCCTAGTTCTGAACTAAAAAGCAAACTTAATGGTGAATCTCAATTGAAAATTATTTTTGGGGCTTAATCTGTATCCCGGGATACCACCCCATTTTTGTCTGAAGCAACAGGGAAGCCTACGGTTCTGTATCACTTCCGCATCAATCAGAGAGAGGATTCTCGCATGACATGATAATAATAACAGACACATCTGGTACTGACCATTTGGCAGTGATGCATGGTTAATTTACCCTACAACTATAATGTGATATGGAGGAAATAAATGCTGGTCACAGCTTTAAAAAATAATATCTCATCACAAAACTCTGAGCTGACAAATTATTCAACGGCAGATGCTCTAATAAAAATAATACATTGAAGCAGTGTGGGTAATGTTTTACTCATCATCACATTGGTATTTTGTCCATATATATAAAGATGCCAAAGTTTTATACACAGATTTTTTGTTTTTGTTAAATCTGGGGACATATTCTTTTTTGGTTGTAGTTTTTCACCCTGTCATAGCTAATAGGGTATATGGTGTACAGTATGCAACATTTGCTTTCATAGGATAACCAGAGGCAAAGTCATTAATACATTAATGAGCTACATCGGGTGATTGGTTAAGCCTTTTTGGGGTGTGTGACATCACACAGATTTTTCCTTTCCACAAACTGTCTGTTGCTTGATATGAGCAAGCTGGCCCAAATGTATCAAATCCACAATTAGTTGGCTAGTAGTGGCTACTGCCTTTAGTGTTCTAGCTAGCTACATTTCAGTAATTTAGCTAGCCTCCTAAATGCAGTGGTCAGTGGATAAACTACACTAAATATGAGTTGAACATATTTGCCTGAAAACGAATTAGTCACCAGTTATTGTTGTCCATGGTGTTATCATGTCTAACCAGTGGGCTCCTGAGTCTAGCTAGCGGAGTCGTTTGGCGTCCACGATTAGCTAACTGTGATAGTTAGCAATTGGTTACTGCTTGGCCAATGTGAGCCAGCATGCTAGCTAGCTACATTTCAGTCAGTAGATATCCTTCTAAATGCGGTGGTCACTGGATAAACTAGCTATGAATTTAACATATTTTGGTGAAAACAAACTAGTAGCCAGATGTTGTTGCCCATGGTTGAATAATATCGAACCAGCTGGCTCCTGAAGCCTATGTGACATGTCTAGTAGCTTCCGAGTCCAGGCGCAGTTTAGCTAATGTTAGCTAGCTTAGCTTAGCTAGCTGAGCTTTTATAGAAAACGGCTAAGATGATTCAAACCCTGTGGCTAGCTAACAAGTCCTTCTCGGCGACAATGTTATTCAACAATATTATTGGGGTACGGTACTATTAGATGTATTTTAATTTTAAAGTAACTGTCATTGAAGTTGGTGGTTAGTACTGGTTTTAGGGTTGTCACCAGTTACCACAGACAAAGGCAAGTTTTAGATCCGAGGGAGAGATACTTTTGAGGAGATAGGACATTCCATTGGAAATGAACGCCCATTGTGAATTTTGCCCATGCATCATCAATGAGCCGCATGGTGCATTCTGGGCGAATCTGGGACAAGGAGAGCTTTCCTTCAAGGAGTGAATGGGAGTCAATTGGGCGTTAGCTCAAAAAAATAACATTAGTATGAATTTCGTTACACAATTTTTTTCGGAGATGTGAGATAATTAACTTGTTCTAAAGTCCCAAAGTTCCAAAAAAGTTCCAAAGTCATGGGAAGGCTTTCCACTAGATGTTGGAACATTGCTGAGAGGACTTGCTTCAATTCAGCCACAAGAGCGTTAGTGAGGTCGGGCACTGATGTTTGGCGATTAGGCCTGGCTCGCAGTCGCCGTTCCAATTCCCAAAGGTTTTTGATAGGGTTGAGGTCCGGGCTCTGTGCAGGCCAGTAAAGTTCTTCCACACCGGTCTCGACAAACAACTTCTGTGTGGACCTCGCTTTGTGCAAGGGGGAATTTTCATGCTGAAACAGGAAAGGGATTTCCCCAAAATGTTGCCACAAAGTTGGAAGCACTGACTAGTCTAGAATGTCATTGTATGCTGTAGCGTTAAGATTTCCATTCAATCAAACTAAGGGGCCTAGACCGAACCAATAAAAACAGCCCCAGACCATTATTCCTCATCCACCAAACTTTACAGTTGGCACAATGCATTGGGGCAAGTAACGTTCTCTTGGCATCCGTCAAACCCAGATTTGTCCAGATGGTGAAGCGTGATTCATCACTCCAGAGAACGTGTTTCCTCTGTTCCAGAGCCCAATGTCGGCAAGCTTTACACCACTTCAGCCGAGGCTTGGCATTGCGCATGGTGATCTTAGGCTTGTGTGCTGCTGCTCGGCCATGGAAGCCCATTTCATTAAGCTCCCGACGAACAGTTCTTGTGCTGATGTTGCTTCCAGAGGCAGTTTGGAACTCAAATCAAATGTTATTGGTCACATGTGTTTAGCAGATATTATTGTGGGTGTAGTGAAATGCTCGGTAGTGAGTGTTGCAACCAAAAACATACTTTTTTTTTTACATGCTAGACGCTTCAGCACTTGGCGGTTCTGTTCTGTGAGCTTGTGTGGCCTACCACTTCGCGGCTGAGCACTTACAGTTGACGGGGGCAGTTCTAGCAGGGCAGACATTTGACGGAATGACTTGGTATCCTACGACGGTGCCATGTTGAAAGTTACTGAGCTCTTCAGTAAGGGCATTCTACTGCCAATTTCTGTCTATGGAGAATGCATGTATGTGTGCTTGATTTTATACACTAGTCAGCAATGGGTGTGGCTGAAATAGCCATATTTTTTTATAAATATGGCCAATGTCCATGTTGAAAGTCACTGAGCTCTTCAGTAAGGGCATTCTACTGCCAATTTTTGTCTATGGAGAATGCATGTATGTGTGCTTAATTTTATACACTAGTCAGCAACGGGTGTGGCTGAAATAGCCATATTTGTGTATATACTGTATAGTGTACGTTAAAAGAAAATAGGAAAGTTTCTTGACTAATGCCGCGTTCACGTGCTAGTTGGAACTAGGAAACTCGAAAATGTCCGACTTGCTAACTGGTTGTAATTATACACGTGCCGCTTTCAACCAGTTAGCTAGTCAAAAATGTGGGAGTTTGTTAATCCTAGCATGTGAACACGGCACATACCCTGACTTGGAGAAGAGTTTGTGTGATGATTAGCTTAGCAACCGCATGATGCAGCATGACAACTTGAACACGTTTGGTTGACAGTCTACTGGGTGAGGTTCCTCCGTTCATTACCCATTGGGATTCCTATCTCTTACTTTCTCTAATATCTCTGTCCGAGGGGAGAGAAATTGTCCGCCATTGTTTTGTGTTTTGCTAGGGGCTCGAAGTGATGCCCCCAATAAGGATCAACCAGTCACCCGACGGATAACAATGACTTTGCCTCCGTCTATCCCCCGAAGAAAAGTTTACGTACAGCAGCGCAGTACAGAGCATCCTACTGGATGTGTCAACTGTGAACATCTTTTTCCCATTAAATTGAATTGTTTCATTCCCACATCAGTGCAGATCTGGGCGGGTTGGGGGTTAGTGTTAGCACTCTCTTCTCCTGGCCTCACATGACCCTCCTGATTTCACACTCCGATGTGTCCAACATCTACAGGTGCTGTACAGGCTGGGCCTCTATCCTGCCGACCCCCAGGACAGACCATCTGGTCAACCAACAGTCCTGAAGACTGGAGCTGACCTACTCTAGAATCTCAAGCTCCAGACAGGAGAGTGGCTCAGGAGATGGGCGATAGAATATGGACTTATAACAGAAGGATATTTTGATGGAGCACACAACTGTCCATGTCCATGAAGACTCTTCCATAAAGACTCATGTTTATGTAGACATAGTAGTGTTGATCTTAGCCTGGGCCTCTAAACTCTCTGTATCAGATGAATAATTAAGGTGAAGCTACAGCAATGTTCAGGAGGATCTGTCTGATAGTACAACACCAAGGTTAGAGTGTCTCAGCTAGGAAAAGCTAGCTACATACTGTAGGGTGAGAGTGCAGTATAGTTGTACTAGAAACATAACATGCAATACATTATGAAGTAAACATATTTTCTCGTTCTGACGGAAAAACTATAAATAGTTTTGAAAAAGCAGCCTCAAAAGAAACAGAATTATTGAAGATAAATGAACAGTGCACGCTACTCACAGTACGTGTTTCTAGACAACTCTGGAAAGAAAATTCGGATCTACAGTAATCTCTCTTCAAAGAAAATCGATATCATAAGACTTTGAAATGTATATTTAGAATCATTTTTCTTATTCTGTTTGACTGATACGAAATGTAATTAAACAACAACAAAAAAGATCTGAAGGTTAAAAAAAAATATATATATATATTTTTACCTTCAGATCTTTTTACCTTCAGATCTTCTATATATATACAGTATCCGTCAAAGGTTTGGACACACCTACTCATTCCATGGGTATTTTTACTATTTTCACCATTGTAAAATAGTGAAGACATCAAAACTATGAAATAACACATGGATTCATGGAGTAACCAAAAAATTGTTAAACTAAAAATATATTTTATATTTGAGATTCTTCAAAGTAGCCACCCTTTACCTTGATGACAGCATTGCACACTCTTGGCATTCTCTCAACCAGCTTCACCTGGAATGCTTTTCCATAAGTCTTGAAGGAATTTTGAAGGAACATATGCTGAGCACTTGTTGGCTGCTTTTCCTTCACTCTGCGTTCCAACTCATCCCAAACCATCTCAATTGGGTTGAGGTCGGACGATTGTGGAGGCCATGTCATCTGATGCAGCACTCCATCACTCTCCTTCTTGGTCAAATAACCCTTACACAGCCTGGTGTGTTGGGTCATTGTCCTGTTGAAATACAAATGATAGTCCCACTAAGCACAAACCAGATGGTATGGCGTATCAAATCAAATGTATTTATATAGCCCTTCTTACATCAGCTGATATATCAAAGTGCTGTACAGAAACCCAGCCTAAAACTCCAAACAGCAAGCAATGCAGGTGTAGAAGCAAGGTGGCTAGGAAAAACTCCCTAGAAAGGCCAAAACCTAGGAAGAACCCTAGAGAGGAACCAGGCTATGAGGGGTGGCCAGTCCTCTTCTGGCTGTGCCGGGTGGAGATTATAACAGAACATGGCCAAGATGTTCAAATGTTCATAAATGACCAGCATGGTCAAATAATACTAATCACAGTAGTTGTTGAGGGTGCAACAAGTCAGCACCTCAGGAGTAAATGTCTGTTGGCCTTTCATAGCCAATCATTGAGAGTATCTCTACCGCTCCTGCTGTCTCTAGAGAGTTGAAAACAGCAGGTCTGGGACAGGTAGCATGTCCGGTGAACAGGTCAGGGTTCCATAGCCGCAGGCAGAACAGTTGAAACTGGAGCAGCAGCACGGCCAGTATCACGGCCGGTATCGCTGCACGGCCAGCAGCACGGCCGGTATCGCTGCGCAATGCTGACGTAGCCATGCTGGTTAAGTGTGCCTTGAATTCTAAATAAATCACTGACAGTGTCACCAGCAAAGCACCCCCACACCATCACACCACCTCCTCCATGCTTCATGGTGGGAACCACACATGAAGAGGTCATCTGTTCACCTACTCTGCGTTTCACAAAGGCATGGTGGTTGGAACCAAAACTCTCAAATTTGGACTCAACAGACCAAAGGACAGATTTCCACCGGTCTAATGTCCATTGCTTGTGTTTCTGGGCCCAAGCAATTCTCTTCTTCTTATTGGTGTCCTTTAGTAGTGCTTTCTTTGCAGCAAATCAACCATGAAGGCCTGATTCGCGCAGTCTCCTCTGAACAGTTGATGTTGAGATGTGTCTGTTACTTGAAGTCTTGGTTACTACATGATTCCATATGTGTTATTTCATAGTTTTGATGTCTTCACTATAATTCTACAATGTAGAAAATAGTAAAAATAAAGAAAAACCCTTGAATGAGTAGGTGTGTCCAAACTTTTGACTGTTGTATATCCACCGACACTGAACAAGAATTGTACTTTCTTTCTCTCTAACGTTGATGTGTATGTGGGGTTTCAAAGAGCAGAATAACCATTCTAGACTGCAGACATAGATAATACTAATATAAGTAAAAATGCCTCTGGATTCATTTTCCAACACATTTTTGTAAAGGAATATTTCACGAAGAGAAGAGAGATAAGACCAACAAAATAAAATGTAATTTTCATGTGTTCATTAAATTATTCATGAACTTGGATTGTTACCTTGAAAATATCTTTTAGTTGTTAAAAAGAACAGAGAGACTTCCTCCTCATTATATTTTCAGATTATGTACAGAAGACGTTTCACCCATTTCTGATGCGGGCTCACAATGACAATAACTGGAGTATACTAACATACACAAATTAGCTTAATGGAAACACAATATAACACTGTATAATATACCATGCCATGTGTAGACGTAAGTGACAGCCAAATCACTCAGCAACACAAACCAGCACGACGTCTGCCTTCGTTTTTATACACCGGCAACACACAAACACAAAATCGATTAAAGCGCCATCTGCCGCTGCGCCATCTCCCCCCATTCCCACTTTCCCGGCATCAGCGAACATTAGGAACACTCATAATAATAAATAAGACTTATCTCTGGTAGGCTGTGACATCACAACAACCACGGCTCTCTGCCCGCCATTGGGCAGTCTGGGCGAGGCAGCTCCAGCTCCACAGGAGGCCAGTACACCTGCAGCTACAGTACTCTCAAACCCTCATCAACTCTCTCTACTGCTGCCTGGCTGCATTCTGAGCAGACCCTGCTACTTTTAATTGGCCTCCTATGAACAGGCTGGATTAAAGGGCAGGGTTGTTTACATCAGCACAGTGTTAGAGCCGGCATACTGAGACCTGGGTAGATGTCTTTGAGACATTGGCCGCATCCGAATACTAATACTAGTGTACTACATTCTTAAACTGCATACTATATTCAGTGTTTGATCTAGTAGAATTCACTCATCTTTTCTGACTCGCGTGTTTGACAAAAGCTGATAATCAGATAAATTGACATACTCTACCAAAATAAACGAATGGCAGGAGTCAACGCAATTGCGCATTAAATAATGCATTTGGAGGACTACTTTCAAAATTTCACACACTACAAAATGTAATTTTTTTGGATACTATTTAGTAAGCTAGTATGGCTATTGGGACAGGGCCACTGTCTGACTCTGCTTCGGGCACAGTTACTGCTGAAAAACAAGTGTGGCGTCCTAGTGGTACAGAGACCCAGACTATGTCTATGGCTAAGACATAGGGATGAGTGCCAAATGGCACCCTAATCCCTATCGTGTACTACTTTTGACCTGGACCCAGGGCCCATAGGCCTCTGGTCAAAAGTAGTACACTATATAGGGAAAATACTTCCATTTTGGACGCACTCATAGGAGCAACACTTTTGCCGAAATTACCACATTGAACAAGAGATGACAGTTTGCCATTTATCATTTAAAAAATGAGAAGTGTTTTTACATAACTGCAAATGCTTAAAAGATGTCTGAAGTGGATGTGGGAGACTCAGGCATATTGAAATTGAAACAACAGAGAGGAAACTTTTAGGAATCCTTAGCCAATTGGCAACGCTTGTAACGAGAGAACACATAAGTACAATTATAGTTGAGTCCAGAGAGAAATCTATGATGTGGAAATCGATCAAGGAAATTATGTAACTAAATTGGAACTGTCATGTCTCTTTCTTATTGGGGAATTTCAAATGCAATTTTGGCCACATCTTCATAATGGTGCAGGAGTTTTGTTGTATCAAACAATGAGCACATCTTTTGTTAGAGCTCTATCAGGGTGCAGAGTGACTGAAGGATGTGAGACACACGCAATGCAAGGTGCTGTAGAACTGTAAGCGACTACTGATCTACTCGATGCGTCTAGCAGTTCCCTTGATCGTCAACTCACTGTTATTGGCATCGTGCAGTTGTTGTGGGTATATACACTGAGTGTACAAAATATTAGGAACACCTTATTAATATGGAGTTGCACCCCCTTTTGCCCTCAGGACAGAATCAATTCGTCGGGCCATGGACTCTACAAGGTGTCGAAAGCGTTCCACAGGGATCCTGGCCCATGTTGATTCCAATGCTTCCCATAGTTGTGTCAGGTTGTCTGGATGTCCTTTGGGTGTTGGACCATTCTATTGAGTCTGAAAAACACAGTAGCATTGGAGTTCTTGACACACTCAAACCGGTGCACCTGACTCCAACAACCATATCCAGTTCAAAGACACTTACATCATTTGTCTTCCCCATTCACCCTCTGATTGTCTCAAGGTTTAAAAATCATTACTTAACCTGCCCCCCCCCCCTTCATCTACACCGATTGAAGTGGATTTAACAAGTGACATCAATAAGGGATCACAGCTTTCACCTGGATTCACCTGGTCGTTCTGTCATGGAAAGAGCAGGTTCTCCTAATGTTTTGCATACTCAGTGTAGAGGAAAGGCAAAGATAGGAGTTAGGAGAAAGAGAGAGAGAGAAAAGAAGCGAGAGAGAGATTTATCAGCAGCATCAACATAAATACTCTCATCTTCGCTTACCTCATTGACAAATACCCAGTGACTGTCCTTGGAAGCCAGGTTGGTTTCAACAGCCTGCAAAGAAAGAGAGAGAAATAAAGAGGTTACCATAGTGACAGATAAGACTGTGGAGGGAAGAGGCAGATTGAGTCCAGAAGACTTGGATGTATTGCTGCTGTTTCTATCCAACAGAACCCATGTAAAATCGTCTACAGTATTGTCATTATCCAATTATACAAGGAACAAACATAAGACCCATGTGGCTTGGAAAACCATGATGGACAAACAGCATTGGATCCATGCAAGCCTCACAGCTAAAGACTCTCCAAAATCCAGCGGACGGTAGCTCAAAATGACCGTCCAATCATTTGTCATGGAGACAATTTTTGTTCAAATTTGTCAAATAAATTACAGTATGTTCACACAAAACACCTCAGCTGTGAAAATAGTGTTTGTACAATTCCTTCCGTTTTTCTCTTTTGTTGTTCTCATGGTGGTACTGACTTTCCCACAGTCCATTGTGTTGGCAGCCAGTTCCAACTGAAAAGTGTACTATAACATCCAAACCACAAGCCTTTTTTATGCCTTAGTGGTGCAGCATAGGTAGATATAAATGGTTGACAGCATAAGTAGAGCCAAATCATTCAGCACCTAACATCTTTGCGTTTTGGAAAATTATAATTGCTCAGTGTAAGCCTACATTTTTTATGACAGTGCTTGCTTGGGCCTATGCCATATATCATAATCACAACAGAAACGATCTTGTACTTTACAATGAAAACAAAAATTTACACTGCCATTTGCAGAAAGAAAGGCCTGCACATGGTATAACCCAGTAAGAAAGGCCTGTACATGGTATAACCCAGAAATCTTTTTTTAACTAGGCAAGTCAGTTAAGAACAAATTATAGTGGCTTAACTGCCTTGTTGAGGGGCAGAATTACATATTTTTATTTTGTCAGATCAGGGATTTGATCTTTCAACTTTTCGGTTACTAGTCCAACACTCTAACCACTAGGCTACCTGCCGCCCCATAGTATAACAGCCTACACAAGGTATAACCAAGAAAGGCCTGCACATGGTATAACCCAGTAAGAAAGGCCTGTACATAGTATAACCCAGAAAGGCCTGCACATGATATAACCCAGAAAGGCCTGCACATGGTATAACCCTCATCATCCCATGCTGTATTCGTGTACTCACGTATAAAACATTCTGGTTGTACGGTGTCCATATTAGAACAGCCTAGCACATTTATGTTGAGATACATGTAGAGCATCTGCCAGTTGAGGGGCCCAATACAGAAGCTATGGATCACCCCATGTGATTCTCCTGTCCTCAAGCTAATTAGGCCTGACAGATGTTCTCAAATGGCTCTTCATTTGCCTGCCTTACCATAAGAAGGCTGTTACATATGTAAACACTTCTGTGGGTTCATGTTGACCATAAATATTCACAGATATATCCTGTCACAGAATTTCACAATGTAGGCTATACTACATGGATAATTGTACTGACTGCTCTAATGTGGGTAGTTTGTAATCATTTTGTTCCCAACACACAGAGGTGGGACGCACACTCGTAGAAAAAAAGTTTCCAAAAAGGGTTCTTCAGCTGTCCCAATAGGAGAACCCTTTTTGTTTCCATGTAGAACCCTTTTGGATTCCATGTAGAACTCTCTGTGGGAAAGGCTCTTCTACCAGGAAAAAAACGGTTCTACCTGGAACCAAAAAAGTTTCTTCAAAGGGTTCTCCTATGGGGACAGCCGAAGAACCCTTTCAGGCAGAGTTGCAAAAAAAAGCCATATCTCAGACTGGCCAAAAAAATGTAAGATTAAGATGGACAAAATAACACAGACACTGGACAGAGGAACTCTGCCGAGAAGGCCAGCATCCCAGAGTCGCCTCTTCACTGTTGACTTTGAGACTGGTGTTTTACAGGTACTATTTAATGAAGCTGCCAGTTGAGGACTTGTAAGGCGTCTGTTTCTCAAACTAGAAACTCTAATGTACTTGTCCTCTTGCTCAGTTGTGCACCGGGGCCTCCCAATCCTCTTTCTATTCTGGTTAGAGACAGTTTGCGCTGTTCTGTGAAGGGAGTAGTACACAGCGTGAGATCTTCAGATCTCCACGAGATCTTCAGTTTCTTGACAATTTCTCGCATGGAATAGCCTTAATTTCTCAGAACAAGAATAGACTGACGAGTTTCAGAAGAAAGTGCTTTGTTTCTGGCCATTTTGTTCCTGTAATCGAACCCACAAATGCTGATGCTCCAGATACTCAACTAGTCTAAAGAAGGCCAGTTTTATTCCTTCTTTAATCAGAACAAAAGTTTTCAGCTGTGCTAACATAATTGCAAAAGTGTTTTCTAATGATCAAGCCTTTTAAAATGATCAACTTGGATTAGCTAACACAACGTGCCATTGGAACACAGGAGTGATGTTTGCTGATAATGGGCCTCTGTACGCCTATGTAGATATTCCATTATAAATCAGCTGTTTCCAGCTACAATACCCATTTACAATATTAACAGTGTCTACACTGTATTTCTGATCAATTTGATGTTATTTTAATGGACAAAAAATGTGCTTTTCTTCCAAAAACAAGGACATATCTAAGTGACCCCAAACTTTTGAACGATAGTGTATATATGTATATGTATATTATTACATTTGTTTTGCTGAGAAAACTTGGTGGGAAAAAAATCTGCGGAACAAAATCGGCACACAGTTAGGGAACCCCGCTATAGCCTATAGTCTAGCTGCATATCATGCCACATTTCATGTATGCAAGATCATCGCACATGTCCCCAAAAGCAGATGATATTTATGTGTGGCCTGTCCCCTCTGTCTGTTGTGTGAGGTCGTTTGCGGGGAGGTGAAGTGGTTTGCGGGGACGTGAGGAGTAATCTCGGAGGCTGCTGATGACTCTGAGCCTGCTTGGTCATTTTTCTCCTTGACCGAGCTACTGAGTTATAACTGTGATGTAACACTACACGCTATATTTACCAGCCTACAGCAATAAGATAAAGGATACTACTGTGTCGTTAAGGACTGTGCTGCATGAAGAGAATATACTTTAAATGTGGCTGACCGAAATATGTGTACATAAACATTTATTTGCGTTAAAATCACTGTGAAATTTGTAATATCATTCAAATACTGAGCATATGTATACTGAATCTGGAAAAACCCAATAAGCAAAAAGTACAACACCTCATAACTCAAAATAAAGAAGAGGGATTTAAGTCAAACCCTCCCTGCTCTGTCCAATCCTGCATCCCAATGGAACCCTATTCCCTATATAGTGCTCTGTCCATACAGGGCTCTGGTCAAAAGTAGTGCAACATGTAGGAAGTAGGGTGCCATTTGGAACGCATTCCTGAGAGTTCCAGCACGGGGTTCTCGATAGTGGCACTGGGCAAAGTGGATGTTTGCATTGCTGGTCACCACTTGGGCAGAATCAGTTGTGGTCTTTTGTAGCTCAGTTGGTAGAGTGTGGTGCTTGTAATGCTAGGTTAGTGGGTTCAAATTCTGAGGTCACCCATATGTAAAATGTATGCACGAGTGGCTGTAAGTCGCTTTGGATAACATTATGATGGGTGGTGATGTAGAGTGTGCTATAGAAGGCCTTAAGGGAGGTTGTTGGAGTGAATGGTTCGGGAATATCTGTCAGCCTTTAACCAGGGAGGGACTAAGAGGTAGACCACTGAGTGGAGGTACTGGGGAGAAACTACTCTTAACACTACAGTCACAAGTGTCTGACCATAGAAGACCTATAATGCCATAGAGAACCTATAATTTCATGTTATTCTATGGTTCTGACTGGGTCAATTAGACAGAGAGGCAAGGCTACTCTATTCAGTTCGAACTAGTAATTTTCTCTACACAAATTAAAAGTACATAGATAGACTACCGGTATTTAAAGCAATAATGTGCACTTAGCCATGCTGCTATCTGGAACATTAGGACATTATGCACAATGTGTAATCAATTCAGTAATAAAATAATGAAGCATGGCGAACACATTCAAAAATCCCTTTTTATTTAATATTATATTTGTCCGTTTTTTCATACT
This sequence comes from Salvelinus namaycush, assembly GCF_016432855.1. NCBI lineage: Eukaryota > Metazoa > Chordata > Actinopteri > Salmoniformes > Salmonidae > Salvelinus > Salvelinus namaycush. The sequence goes on from NC_052310.1 coordinate 12,129,878, forward strand.
ATACATGCAAGGTCTGCATGGCCTCAAACTAAAAACACACAAGTCTACCTTAGTGAGAATATTTTATTTTAAACATGTCAGGTCAGGGCGACAATCAAGACATTGTGCAAATGTTCCTTATGCAAACAGTGTGTGTGTGGGTGGTGGAAGTTGAAAGCTAGTGGGAACAACCCATCAGGGAATCTGCATCTCTAGAGGTCAGTGAAAGCACATTTGAACCCTGAATTAAATCAATGTGTCGTGGCAACCGCCTCACCAGGAATACAAAACAGCCTCCCTCTATTTAAAAAAGAATCACATCCTGATTGTATTTAAATCATAAAAAGTAATTAAGACATTTATTTAAGGAGGATGTATTTCAGGGGGAATCTGGTTGCATATTATATAGGCTACATGTGATGAACACACAGCTGTTATCTTCCTTTAAATATAGTCAGGTAACTGACTGTTCACATTATATATGATATATGCCATTTAGCAGACGCTGTTCTCCAATCGACTTACAGTCATACGTGTATACCCGGTGGCAGGTACCCTAGCGGTTAAGAGCGTTGGACCAGTAAGTAAAAAGTTGCTGGTTCGAATCCCCAAGCCGACTAGGTGAAAGCTCTGTTGACGTGCCCTTCAGCAAGGCACTTAACTTGTAAGTCGCTCTGGATAAGAGTGTCTGCTAAATGAGCAAAAAAGTCCAAATACATTTTACGTGTGGTTGGAATCAAACCCACATTTCTTGGCATTGCAACTGCCGTGCTCTACCGACTCAGTTACAAATAACCTTATCACCATTATCACATTACTGTATGTGGTATGTTGCTGGACCCCAGGAAGAGTAATGAGGATCCTTAATAAATACACATTATCTGATACAGAATAAGAAACCAAAATAACCCTGTTACCACAAAGAAAACATGGAGGTAACTGTACCTCATGTTCTGTAATAATGTGTCATGGACCAATATGACTAAGCGAATAATGGTGTTAATTTCAATTTACCCAGCTAGTTCCGTTTACCGCAAAACCAGCACAGGAGGTTGCTGGAACGTTAACTGGGGAGGACGTGCTCGTGGTAATGGCTAGAGCGGAATGGGTGGAATGTTATCAAATAAATCAAACACATGGTTTCCAAGTGTTGGATGCCATTCCACTTGCGCTGTTCCAGACATTATTATGAACCATCCTTCTGTCAGCAGCCTCCTGGAAAAACCAACTTGCTTTGACATTATATGACTGGTGTTGCTCTTCATGCCTCTGTAACCGATGTGAAATGGCTAGCTAGTTAGCGGTGGTGCGCGCTAATAGCGTTTCAATCGGTGACGTCACTCGCTTTGAGACCTTGAAGTAGTGGTTCCCCTTGCTCTGCATGGGCCGTGGCTTTTGTGGAGCGATGGGTAACGATGCTTCGTGGGTGACTGTTGTTGATGTGTGCAGAGGGTCCCTGGTTCGCGCCCTTGTCGGGGCGAGGGGACGGACTAAAGTTAAACTGTTACACCTCCCTGTGTCCGCAAACATAACCAAGCACATAGGATGTGGTAAATCAAGACGTGCCACAGCACGCCTTACCATGCATCATTTTAATGTAAAACAAAGAATAAAGCAATATCACCAACGCTTTCCATTTATTCCCTAATTATTCATGCATATGCAAACCAGATGCATATGCATATGCAAACCAGATGCATATGCATATGCATACGCATACCAGACAACTCACTTAGAATGGAAACCACCAAAAATGGTGGATGAAGATCTGTTTTGCATCAAGATGAATAAATGCTTTATTTTAGGTCATTCGGGTCTACACTATTGAGAATGTGTTTTTTTAAACTCAGTTTATTACACGCTAATGAATGCTTCTGTTTAACATATGACTGGTTGGGGTTTGACTTCTGGTCTCCTGCGCGCCACACAACACTGTTCGCCCACTGAGCAGAAGCCTAGGCACTGGCTCGGGAGCTAACACAAGTCTTCAGAAGGGTATTGAATAATCATGGCATTGCATGCATATCTGGAGAGAGTAGCACTGAGAAAACCAAAACAATAGCATCACTTATCCTCTTGTAACATTCCATTTTCTAACTCTGTGGTTTACAGTTTTTTTGCTCAGAGGAAGTTTTAAAAGATTATTAACAAAACCCACTGATAGCGTTTGGACTCAGGTGAATTGACCAGACAAACATTGAGGCATAGAGAAATACCTAATTTCAGACAAACCGATTCCAAATGGATTTTGCTCGCTGCGTATTAGCCGAAAGCTGCCGAGGGCCCTGAGAAACCATCAGCGTAATGTTCCATGTCGTGTAACTATGGTTACGGTCTCCACAGCTGCATTTAAGATATATTTTGAGCGTTAATGATGTTCATAGTTCTTTCTTTTTGGACTTTATTGGAATAATATCCAATAAAGTCAAACTAAAACATACAGCAAAGGGACTGAATACAACATTTTAGGGGGTTCATACAGAGAGCTGGCTTCCCAGACACAGATTATGCCTAATCCTGGATTAAAAAGCTGTTTCTATGGAGAATCAATATTGACAATGCTTTTTAGTCCTTATTGGTGTCTGGTGAACTAGCCAGAGCTGCATGCTTAGTTTGGCTTCCTGTTCTGCAAATGATTTCTAGATGTATCTGTAACAGAGGCACATATATAGAGAGAGATCCATATATATTGAGATCTATATAGAGAAAGATCCATATATATTGAGATCTATATAGAGAAAGATTCATATATATTGAGATATATATAGAGAGAGATCAATATATTGAGGCTCTGTACAATGACTATGATGTTAAAGTGCAGACTGTCAGCTTTAATTTGAGGGTCATTTCATCTATAGCAAGTTTAGAAATTACAGCACTTTTTGTACATAGTCCCACTATTTTAGGGGACCAAAGGAATTGGGACAAATTCACTTATATGTGTATTAAAGGAGTCAAAAGTGTAGTATTTGGTCCCATATTCCTAGCACGCAACGACTAAATCAAGCATGTGACTGTACTAACTTCCTGGATGCATTTGCTGTTTGTTTTTGTTTGTGCCCAATGGAAATGAAGTGTAAATATTTTGGAGTCAATTTTATTGTAAATAATAAAATATGTTACTAAACACTTCTACATTAATGTGGATGCTACCATGATTACAGATAATCCTAAATTAATCCTTAATAATGATGAGTGAGAAAGTTACAGACGCACAAATATCATACCCCCAAGACATGCTAACCTCTCACCATTACAATAACAGGGGAGGTTATCATTTTTGGAGGGTATGATACATACAGTGCCTTAGGAAAGTATTCAGACCCTGACTTGACTTTTTCCACATTTTGTTAAGTTACAGCCTTATTCTAAAATTAATTAACTAAAACAAATTCAATCTACACACAATACCCAATAATGACAAACCAAAAACAGTTTTTTAAACATTTTGGAAAATTGTTAAAAAATGTAAAAAGATAAATATTGTATTGTATTTGTCTCATGTGCCGAATACAACAGGTGAAATCTCCTCTGGCGCCATTATTCACATATTTACATAAGGTTTCAGACCCTTTGCTATGAGACTCGAAATTGAACTCAGGAGCATCCTGTTTCCATTGATGATCCTTGAGATGTTTCTACAACTTGATTGGAGTCCACCTGTGGTAAATTCAATTGATTGGATATGGAATGGCACACACGTGTCTATATAAGGTCCCACAGTTGACAGTGCATGTCAGAGCAAAAACCAAGCCATGAGGGCAAAGGAATAGTCTGTAGAGCTCTGAGACAGGATTATGTCGAGGCACAGATCTGTGGAAATGTACATAAAATGTCTATAGTATTGAAGGTCCCCAAGAACACAGTGTCCTCCATCATTCTTAAATGGAAGAAGTTTGGAACTATCGAGACTCTTCCTAGAGCTGGCCGCCCGGCCAAACTAAGCAATCGGGGGAGATGGGCCTTGGTCAGGGAGTTGACCAAGAACCTGATGGTCACTCTGACAGAGCTCTAGAGTTCCTCTGTGGAGATGGGAGAACCTTCCAGAAGGACAACTATCTCTACAGCACTCCACCAATCAGGCCTTTAAGGTAGAATGGCCAGACGGAAGCCACTCCTCAGTAAAATGCACATGACAGCCCGCTTGGAGTTTGCAAAATGGCACCTAAAGACTCTCAGACCATGAGAAACAAGATTCTCTGGTCTGAGGAAACCAAGATTGTTGATGTCAGTTTTTAAATCCACTTCAATCATTATAGACGAAGTGGAGTTAAAGAAGGATTTTTAAGCTTTGAGATAACTAAGACATGGATTGTGTATGTGCGTCATTCAGAGGGTGAATGGGCAAGACAAAATATTAAAATGCCTTTAAATGGGTTATGCTAGTAGGTGCCAGGTGCACCGGTTTGTGCCAATAACTGCAACGCTGCTGGGCTTTTCACACTCAACAGTTTCCTGTGTGTATCAAGAATTGTCCACCACCCAAAGGAAATCGAGCCAACTTGACACAACTGTGGGAAGCATTGTAGCCAACATGGACCAGCATCCCTGTGGAATGCTTTGACACCTTGTATAGTCCATATATATTCCATGCCCTGATGAATCGAGGCTCTTCTGAGGGCAAAAGGGGTTTGCAACTCAATATTAGGAATGTGTTCATAATGTTTGGTATACTCAGAGAGAGATCTCTTTGGCTCTGATCTGTGAAACAAAGTATGAACAACTCCTCTCTAAAGGCCCAGTACAGTCAACAACCTAATTTTCCTGTGTTTTACATATATTTCCACACTATGAGGTTGTAATAATACTGTCAAATTATGAAAATGATGATAATGCCCTTTTAGTGTAAGAGCTGTTTAAAAAGGCCACCTGACCACTCCTAGCAAAATTCTTGCTTGAGAAATTGTTCCTTGCTAAGAAGCCTTTTTTTATTATTGTTTTGTCGTTGACCATTTTAATTGAAAGCAATCAAAGTAAGTTACTGTAATTGTTGCCCAGAAATAATTTGATATTGTCACGTTCCTGACCTGTTTTATGTTATTTTTGTATGTGTTTAGTTGGTCAGGGCGTGAGTTGGGGTGGGCATTCTATGTTTTGTGTTTCTATGTTTAGGTGGTTGGTAATTAGCCTTATATGGTTCTCAATCAGAGACAGGTGTTTGACTTTTCCTCTGATTGAGAATCATATATAGGTTGGCTGTTCACACTGTTTGTTTGTGGGTGATTGTGTCTTCCGTGTCTGTGTCTATGCACCACACGGGACTGTTTCGGTTTGTTCGTTCGTTTGTTGTAGTCTGTACCTGTTCGTGCGTTCTTCGTGTTACATGTAAGTTCTCATAGTTCAGGTCTGTCTACGTTTTCGTTTTGTTATTTTGTAATCATTTCAAGTGTTCTTCATGTTTCGTCTTCGTCTGTAATTAAATCATTATGTATTCACAACCCGCTGCATTTTGGTCCTCCGATCCTTCTCTCCTCTCCTCGTCCGAGGAGGAGGAAGAACTAGACACCCGTTACAGAATCACCCACCAACCTAGGACCAAGCGGCGGGGGAGAGCTCAACAGCGAAACCAGGACTCGTGGACTTGGGAGCAGATATTGAATGGAGAAGGACCCTGGGCTAAGGCAGGAGAGAATCGCCGCTCTCAGGAAGAGAGGGAGGCAGCTAAAGCCCAGGAGCGGTGGTTTGAGGAGGCAGCAAGGAGACGTGGCTGGAAGCCCGAAAAGCCTGTGAGTAAACCCCAAAAATTTCTTGGGGGGGCTAGAAGGGAGAGTGGCGAAGTCAGGTAGGAGACCTGCGCCCACTCCCTGTACTTACCGTGGAGAGCGAGAGTACGGGCAGACACCATGTTACGCAATAGAGCGCATGGTTTCTCCTGTACGTGTGCACAGCCCGGTGCGGTACATACCAGCTCCTCGTATCGGCCGGGCCAGATTGAGTATTGAGCCGGATGTCATGAAGCCGGCCCTACATATCTGGCCACCAGTACGTCTCCTCGGGCTGGCTTACATGGCACCAGCCTTGCGCATGGTGTCCCCGGTTCGCCTACATAGCCCGGTGCGGGTTATTCCACCTCCCCGCACTGGTCGGGCGACGGGGAGCATACAACCAGGTAAGGTTGGGCAGGCTCAGTGCTCAAGGGAGCCAGTACGCCTGCACGGTCCGGTATTTCCGGCGCCACCTCCCCGCTCCAGGCCAGTACCACCAGTTCCTCCTCCACGCACTCTCCCTGTGGTGTGTGTATCCAGCCCAGTGCCTCCAGTTCCGGCACCACGCACAAAGCCTCATGTGCGTATCCAGAGCCCTGTACGCACTGATCTTTCTCCCCGCACTCGTTCTGAGGTGCGTGCCCTCAGCCCGGTACCACCAGTCCCGGTACCACGCACCAGTCCTATAGTGCGCTTTGAGAACTCAGTGTGTCCTGTTCCCGCTCCCCGCACTAGCCTTGAGGTGCGTGTCTCCAGTCCGGTACCACCAGTTCCGGCACCACGCACCAAGCCTCATGTGCGTCTCCAGAGCCCTGTACGCACTGTTCCTTCTCCCCGTACTCGCCCTGATGTGCGTGCCCTCAGCCCGGTACCACGCACCAGGCCTATAGTACGTTTTGAGAGTCCAGTGTGCCCTGTTGTTGTTCCCCGCACTAGCCTGAAGGTGCGTAGCTTTAGCCCGGTACCTCCAGTTCCGGCACCACGCCCCAGGCCTACAGTGCGTCTCAGCCGGCCAGAGTCTGCCGTCTGCCCAACGGCGCCTGAACTGCCCGTCTGCCTAACGGCGCCTGAACTGCCCGTCTGCCTAACGGCGCCTGAACTGCCCGTCTGCCCAACGGCGCCTGAACTGCCCGTCTGCCCAACGGCACCTGAACTGCCCGTCTGCCCAACGCCGTCTGAACTGTCCGTCTGCCCAACGCCGTCTGAACTGTCCGTCGGCCAAGTGCCGCATGAACTGCCCGTCTGTACTGAGCCTTCAAAGCCGCCTGTCTGTACTGAGCCTGCAAAGCCGCCCGTCTGCCATGAGCCTTCAGAGCCGTCCGCCAGACAGGAGCCGCTAGAGCCTTCCGCCAGACAGGAGCAGCCAAAGCCTTCCGCCAGACAGGATCAGCCAGAGCCTTCCGCCAGACAGGATCAGCCAGAGCCTTCCGCCAGACAGGATCAGCCAGAGCCTTCCGCCAGACAGGATCAGCCAGAGCCTTCCGCCAGACAGGATCAGCCAGAGCCTTCCGCCAGACAGGATCAGCCAGAGCCTTCCGCCAGACAGGATCAGCCAGAGCCTTCCGCCAGACAGGATCAGCCAGAGCCGTCAGCGAGCCATGACCAGCCAGAGCCGTCAGCGAGCCATGACCAGCCAGAGCCGTCAGCGAGCCATGACCAGCCAGAGCCGTCAGCGAGCCATGACCAGCCAGAGCCGTCAGCGAGCCATGACCAGCCAGAGCCGTCATCCAGCCATGACCAGCCAGTGCCGTCATCCAGCCATGACCAGCCAGTGCCGTCATCCAGCCATGACCAGCCAGAGCCGTCATCCAGCCATGACCAGCCAGAGCCGTCATCCAGCCATGACCAGCCAGAGCCGTCATCCAGCCATGACCAGCCAGAGCCGTCATCCAGCCATGACCAGCCAGAGCCGTCATCCAGCCAGGATCCGCCAGAGACAGCCAGCCAGGATCCGCCAGAGACAGCCAGCCAGGATCCGCCAGAGCCAGCCAGCCAGGATCCGCCAGTCATTCTGGTGTTGCCCCTCAGTCTGGTGTTGCCCCTCAGTCTGGTGTTGCCCCTCAGTCTGGTGTTGCCCCTCATTCTGGTGTTGCCCCTCATTCTGGTGTTGCCCCTCATTCCGGTGTTGCCCCTCATTCCGGTGCTGCTCCTTATCCTGGTGATGCCCTTTAATTTAGGTGGGGTTATTTGGAGGGTGGTCATTGTGAGGTGGATAAAGAAGCGGGGATTTATTGGGATTTATTTAGTGGGATGGGAACCACGCCCAGAGCCTGAGCCACCACCATGGACAGATGCCCACCCAGACCCTCCCCTAGACTTTTGGTGGTGCGTACGGAGTTCGCACCTTGAGGGGGGGGTTCTGTCACGTTCCTGACCTGTTTTATGTTATTTTTGTATGTGTTTAGTTGGTCAGGGCGTGAGTTGGGGTGGGCATTCTATGTTTTGTGTTTCTATGTTTAGGTGGTTGGTAATTAGCCTTATATGGTTCTCAATCAGAGACAGGTGTTTGACTTTTCCTCTGATTGAGAATCATATATAGGTTGGCTGTTCACACTGTTTGTTTGTGGGTGATTGTATCGCGTGTCTGCATTCGTGCCACACGGGACTGTTTGTCGATTGTTTTCATGGTGTTCTTTTGTTTCGTGTTCAGTTTCGATATAATAAATAATCATGGACACTAATCACTCCGCATATTGGTCTGATCCTTCTCGCCTCTCCTCCTCGTCCGAGGAGGAGGATTACGACGATCGTTACAGATATTTAGATTAAAATGGCTGCATTGGACCTTTAAAGGTGCTGTACATTTCTTCTAGCGTACATCATACCACATCTCCTCTTAAAAATACTTTTAATGGTGATAGATCCCAAGTGATAGATCCAATGTCTGACAATATGATGACTTGATTGTTCCATTGTCTGTGACCTTCCCCTGTCCTGTTTGTTCAGATACCTTCATTGAAATTTCACACATACACACATGCACACACAGAGCTGATATTAGTCTCTTAATGGAGCGACATGTCCATCTGCCACAAGAGCAAGTTAATGACTTTCCATCCTAAGAATGAAATAGGGAGACAATAGCTGCAGGGTCTTGCTCTACATAACAACCATACAATACAGAGAATAGGAAAGGGCTTATAAATAGCTACATACTAGAACACTCTATTTCTATTCATCCGTGGATCAGGTAAAGTGGCACTTGAAAAAAGTCAAAAACACAACAAAACCACTTGACATGTCGAACACAACTAGTGGAATATGGTTGAATACAAAAATCACTACAGAGACAAAGTGGAGTCGCAATTCAACGGCTCAGACATGAGACGTATGTGGCTGGGACTCCAGACAATCACGGATTACGAGGGGAAAACCAGCCATGTTGCGGATAAAGACAAGCTAAACACATTCTTTGCCCGCTTTGAGAATAACCCAGTGTCACCAATGAGGGCTGCTCCTGAGGACTCTGGGCTCTTGTTCTCCATGGCCGACGTGAGTAAGACATCCCTAGCCGTGTCCTCAGTGCATGCGCAGACAAGCTGGCTGGAGTGTTTATGGACATATTCAATCTCTCACTATCCGTCTGCTGTCCCCACTTGCTTCAAGATGTCCACCATTGTTCCACTATCCAAGAAAGCAAAGATAATTGAACTAAATGACTATCGCCCCGTAGCATTCATTTCTGTCATCATGAAGTGCTTTGAGAGGGTAGTTAAGGATCATATCACCTCCATCTTACCCAACACCATAGACCCACGTCAATTTGCATACCGCCCCAATAGATCCATAGACAATGCAATCACCATCGCACTGCACACTGCCCTATCCCATCTGGACAAGAGGAATACCTATGTAAGAATGCTGTTCATTGACTACAGCTCAGCCTTCAACACCATAGTACCTTCCAAGCTCGTTATTAAGCTCGGGGCCCTGGGTCTGAACCCCACCCTGTGCAAATGGGTCCTGGACTTCTTGATGGGCCGCCCCCAGGTGGTGAAGCTAGGAAACAACACCTCCACTACACTGATCCTCAACACAGGGTTTCCACAAGGGTGCATGGTCAGCCCCCTCCTGTACACCCTGTTCACCCGAGACTGCGTGACCACACACGCCTCCAACTCAATCTTCAAGTTTACAGACGACACAACAGTAGTAGGTCTGATTACCAACAATGACTAGACAGCCTACATGGAGGAGGTGAGAGCCCTGGCGGAGTGGTGCCAGGAAAATAATCTCTCCCTCAATGTCAACAAAATGAAGGAGCTGATCGTGGACTTCAGGATCCAGCATATGGAGCATGCCCCCATCCACATCGACGGGCTGCAGTTGAGAAGGTGAAAAGCTTCAAGTTCCTCGTCATACAGTACACTTCACTGGCAATCTGAAATGGTCCACCCACCCAGACAGTGTGGTGAAGAAGGCACAACAGCGCCTCTTCAACCTCAGGAGGCTGAATAAATTTGGCTTGGCCTCTAAGACCCTCACAAACTTTAAAAGATGCGCCATTGAGAGCATCCTGTCGGGCTGTACCACCGCCTGGTACGGCAACTGCACCGCCCGCAACCGCAGGGCTCTCCAGAGGGTGGTGCGGTCTGCACTCCAGCACACGTACAGCACCCGATGTCACAGGAAGGCCAAAAAGATCATCAAGGACATCAACCACTGTTCTCCCCGCTACCATCCAGAAAGCAAGGTCAGTACAGGTGCATCAAAGCTGGGACCGAGAGACTGAAAAGCACTTCTATCTCAAGGCCATCAGACTGTTAAATAGCCTTCACAAGCCGGTACCCTGCCCTGAACTTAGTCAATGTCACTATTCGGCTACCACCCGGTTACTCAACCCTGCACCTTAGAGACTGCTGCCCTATGTACATAGACATGAAAGCACTGGTCATTTTAATGATGTTTATATACTGTTTTACTAATTTCATATGTATATACTGTATTCTAGTCAATGTCATTCTATTCATCTATTGCTGTATATACTATTTTATGCAATGTATTCTAAATATTCTATCCACATAATGTCTATACATCCCATCTCACACACACACACACACACACACACACACACACACACACACACACACACACACACACACACACACACACACACACACACACACACACACACACACACACACACACACACACACACATACACACACACACACACACACACACACACACACACACACACACACACACACACACACACACACAGTACCAGTCAAAAGGTTGGACACACCTACTCAATCCAGGTTTTTTCTTTATTTTTACTATTTTCTACATTGTAGAATAATAGTGAAGACATCAAAACATCAAAAAATTGAATAATGTAGTAACCAAAAAAGTGTTAAACAAATCAAAATATATCTTTGATTCTTCAAAGTAGCCACCCTTTGCCTTGATGACAGCTTTGGCATTCTCTCAATCAGCTTCATGAGGTTGTCACCAGGAATGCATTTCAATTAACAGGTATTGTCATGGTTCCTCCTGGCACCAGAGGGCGGCTGAGACTGCCTTTGTGACTTTCATTGTGTCTTATTATTTCATGATTGTGTCACTGTTAAAAGAGGTGTGTTGTCTGTGGTTCTTTGCAGAAGCTTGAATTGTTTACCGTGTGCTATCGTTTCCTGAGTGAGTTCCCGAGACTTAGTGTTTTGTTTTTTTCAAGTGTTCCATTATCCTGTGGCTACCATATCTCAGTAAAGTAGTATGCTTATCCTTAACCACCGATGTCTGGTCTCTTCTCTGCACCTGGGTCCAACCTTACCACGTCACAGGTAAGCCTTGTTAAAAGTTCATTTGTGGAATTTCTTTCCTTCTTAATGCGTTTGAGCCAATCAGTTGTTGTGACAAGGTAGGGGTGGGATGCACAGTAGGTGAACCTATGATCTCCGCATGTGTGTTTCCCACTGTGAAGCATGGAGGAGGAGGTGTGATGGTGTGGGGGTGCTTTGCTATCTGTGATTTATTTAGAATTCAAGGCACACTTAACCAGAATGGCTACCTCAGGATTCTGCAGCGACACGCCATCCCATCTGATTTGCGCTTAGTGGGACTACCAATTGTTTTTCACATTGTATGATTTTTAAGTAATTCATTTGCATTTTATTGCATGACATAAGTATTTGATACATCAGAAAAGCAGAACTTAATATTTGGTACAGAAACCTTTGTTTGCAATTACAGAGATCATACGTTTCCTGTAGTTCTTGACCAGGTTTGCACACACTGCAGCAGGGATTTTGGCCCACTCCTCCATACAGACCTTCTCCAGATCCTTCAGGTTCCGGGGCTGTCGCTGGGCAATACGGACTTTCAGCTCCCTCTAAAGATTTTCTATTGGGTTCAGGTCTGGAGTTCTTACTGGTTGGTAGGTGATCAAATACTTATGTCATGCAATAAAATGCAAATTAATTACTTAAAAATCATACAATGTGATTTCTGGATTTTTGTTTTAGATTCCGTCTCTCACAGTTGAAGTGTACCTATGATAAAAAATTACAGACCTCTACATGCTTTGTAAGTAGGAAAACCTGCAAAATCGGCAGTGTGTCAAATACTTGTTCTCCCCACTGTATATATATACCTCAACCAGCTACACTAAGGTTGGAGTCATTAAAACTAATTTTTAAACCACTCCCCAAATTTCTTGTTAACAAACTATAGTTTTGGCAAGTCGGTTAGGACATCTACTTTGTGCGTGACACAAATAACTTTTCCCAACAATTGTTTACAGACAGATTATTTCACTTTTAATTCACTGTATCACCATTCCAGTGGGTCAGAAGTTGACTGTGCCTTTAAACAGCTTGGAAAAGTCCAGAAAATTATATCATGGCTTAAGAAGCTTCTGATAGGCTAATTGACATAATTTGAGTCAATTGGAGGTGTACCTGTGGATGTATTTCAAGGCCTACCTTCAAACTCAGTGCCTATTTGCTTGACATCATGGGGAAATCTAAAGAAATCAGCCAAGACCTCAGAAAAAAAATTGTAGACCTCCACAAGTCTGCTTCATCTTTGGGAGCAATTTCCAAACGCCTGAAGGTACCACGTTCATCTGTACAAACAATAGTATGCAAGTATAAACACCATAAGACAATGCAGCCGTCATACCGCTCAGGAAGGAGACACATTCTGCCTCCTAAAGATGAACGTACTTCTGTGCGAAAAGTGCAAATCAATCCCAGAACAACAGCAAAGGATCTTGTGAAGATGCTGGAGGAAACCAGTATAAAGTATCTATATCCACAGTAAAATGAGTCCTATATCGACATAACCTGAAAGGCCGCTCAGCAAGGAAGAAGCCACTGCTCCAAAAAAGCCATAAAAATGACAGACTACGGTTTGCAACTGCACATGGGGACAAAGATCGTACTTTTTGGAGAAATATCCTCTGGTCTGATGAAACAAAAATAGAACTGTTTGGCCATAATGACCATCATTATGTTTGGAGGAAAAAGGGGGAGGCTTGCAAGCCGAAGAACACCATTCCAACCGTAAAGCATGGGGATGGCAGCATCATGTTGTGGGGGTGCTTTGCTGCAGGAGGGTCTAGTGAACTTCACAAAATAGATGGCATCATGTGGGAGGAAAATTATGTAGATATATTGAAGCAACATCTCAAGATGTTGTCAGGAAGTTAAAGCTTGGTCGCAAATGGGTCTTCCAAATGGACATTGACCCCAAGCTTACTTCCAAAGTTATGTCAAAATGGCTTAAGGACAACAAAGTCAAGGTATTGAAGTGGCCATCCCAAAGCATTGACCTCAATCCTATAGAAGATTTGTGGGCAGAACTAAAAAAGAGTGTGCGAGCAAGGAGGCGTACAAGCCTGACTCAGTTACACCAGCTCTGTCAGGAGGAATGGGCCAAAAGTCACCCAAATTATTGTGGGAAGCTTGTGGAAGGCTATCTGAAACGTTTGACCCAAGTTCAACAATTTTAAAAGCAATGCTACCAAATACTAATTGAATGTATGTAAACTTCTGACCCACTGGGAATGTGATGAAAGAAATAAAAGGTGAAATAAATAATTCTCTCTACTATTATTCTGACATTTCACATTCTTAAAATAAAGTGTTGATCCTAACTGACCTAAAACAGGGAATTTTTACTCGGATGAAATGTCAGGAATAGTGAAAAACTGAGTTTAAATGTATTTGGCTAAGGCGTATGTAAACTTCTGACTTCAACTGTACATATATATATGTATGTATGTATGTATATGTATGTATGTATGTATGTATGTATGTATGTATGTATGTATGTATGTATGTATGTATGTATGTATGTATGTATGTATGTATGTATGTATGTATGTATGTATGTATGTATGTATGTATGTATGTATGTATGTATGTATGTTGTGTGTGTGTGTGTGTGTGTGTGTGTGTGTGTGTGTGTGTGTGTGTGTGTGTGTGTACGCATATACACACACATATATTAATACTCCAGACTTCGACATTGCTCGCCTTAATATTTAATATATTTCTGAATTCCAATATTTTACTTTTAGATTTGCCTGTATTGTTAGATAGTCCTGCACTATTGTAGCTAGGAACAGAAGCATTTCACTACAGCCGCAATAACATCTGGTAAATATGTGTATGCAACCAATACAATTTGACTTGGAGATGCCAATCATGGCCGGTGTCTGGTAGATGAGAGGGACAGGAACACGAGCCCTAGTACTGACGCCCCTGCAGCCAGCCAGTGCTGATGATGACTCATAGCTTGACAGACTACGGTGCAGTGATATGTCACTCATTTCTCTTTTCCATTATCACTGTGCATAGGCACTGAGGAAGAAGGGGATTGCGGTACTTGGAAAAAGCCCTTTAGTAGTGGTTCTGTTCTTGATAACGAGTGCTTTCGAGCACCGTCATGAATCTAGCTATCTCCCACCAAGAGAGGGAAATTAAATGGTAACTCAACACAATTTTCTTAACTTCTGGCATAAATAATTAATCTGACCTTCAGTTGAAATTTTAAGACTATATTAAGAATGTACACAGAGAGTAAATATTCGGATTAGTAATTTATTTTGTTTGCAGGAGAAATGATAACGTAACCAAATCAAACCAAGTACTCACATTGACTTGCAGAGGTAGCATGGTTGAATTCAATCAAGCTCACAGTATTTAAGCAGCCAGCATGTATGTATTTTGATATGGAAAGGGTTGAGTACTGTGAAAGCAACAGGTAGACTCCACTGATAGGTAGGCTGGACACTTCTATTTCTCAGAATAAGACATGAGTGTGCAATGTGTGCAGTGAGTATAGATTTTGCAACTCAAACCTTTGCAAAAACATTAGCCTGTCAAGTTTGATTGATTCAGACCTTGACGTTTTTAACGCAGTTTCTAAAATGCAGGTGTGTGTAACAATGCTTTATGGGAGTTATTCCACATTCATCTATTGCACACAATGTACTGGTATTTCACAGAGATGATGTACCATGATATGAAAACCTTAGTTCATACTAGTTTCAGTGAAACTTCCAATAAAAACAATAACAACAAATTTACCCAATATATTTCTCTCTTGGGGTCTTGTTACAGAGTACCAAGAAAAATGTGATGCTTACAGAAGTACCCTTTGTCTGAGAAAACAGACAATAAACCCCTGTCCCTCTAAATCGCACTCTCTTTATATGTCTACCTCTCTCTCTCACACATAAACCGCACACAAACAAGCATGCTCACTCTACACACAGATACACATGCAGAACAGGACAAACTGTACACATATTATATTGTACACGCTTAATTTTGCTTGTGTTGCAGCAATTATATCTGATAATAGGAGGGAAGCTATGTCCACCATCATGAGAGAAATTCTGTCAACTTCACTAAGTTGATTTAGCTTATACCATGGCTAAGGGCTGTGTCCATGCACTCCACGTTGCATCGTGACTAAGAACAGCCCTTAGCTGTGGTATATTGGCCATATACCACACCCCCTCGGGCCTAAATGCTTTAGTAGATCATTAAAAAGGCACAAAGCAAGGCCTACTTTTCATATGATGCTGAATTTACAATCACATACTGTACATTATACGTGAAACAACTATATTTCAATCTGGCTGCATATCAAAGATGCAGATTTAAAATAATACATTTACAAGCCTTTTGAACAGAATATTCATTTATCATATACACCAAAATATGCATTGGGTCAGTAATATAAAGATGATTTTGCTGTACATTGAATATTAATCAGTGACTGCTTTCACAAAAGTGCCTACACACACACACACACACTTTCCTTGCTTCTCTCTGCCTAAACAGGTCATGACAGCAAAGTCAAATGAACAACTACTGATTTCTCATACTTCGCAAGTGTTACGATATGGGGGGCAAGATTAGTGTTGGGACATCATGTAGAAAAACACTATCCAGGATACATTTCCACTCTCCATGCCCCAGGGGGCAGCAGCAACCTTGTCCAAGTGCTGAGCCTGATTTAAAAGTTTGGTTTTGAGTCTTTAGTTTAGGCATGCCTGTTTGCAGTTTTCCATTTTGTGTGTTTATTGTCTGAACAACTAATAATCCGCTTGGACTGGCCAACCAAGAGGTCAAGACGGAGCTGGCACTGAACTCTGTAAATTGCTGTCTCCTGGGCACATCCAACACGGACTTCAAATGCTGATTTCTCACATGAATGCACAGATTCATTCAGGTTACAGACCATGCAACTAGGCCCAGGATCCCTATACATAAGGATTTCAGAACAATCAGTAGGCTAGTTAATCGGTTTTGTAACACAAGCCACATACAACGACGTAAAAAGTCTGTTTTCCTCCCATAGATTTTTTTACACATTTATCTTTCAATTGGTTAATTTTATTCCTTCCCTAATCCTACATCAGTGGAGGCTGCTGACGGGAGGACGGCTCATAATAATGTCTGGATCAGAGCGAATGGAATGGCATCAAACACATGGAAACACATGTGTTTGATGTATTTGATACCATTCCACCGATTCCGCTCCAGCCATTACCACGAGCCCGTCCTCCCAAAAGAAGGTGCTACCAACCTCCTGTGTCCTACACCTAAAATAGGTTTGCTCTTATGTTGTTGTTGCAAATATGTTGGAGCTCAAAGCTAAGTTAAGAACCGAAGAGAGAAGAATGGTGGAAAACATTAAAGACAGACATATTTAATTAAGCCACTACCACAAGGATAAAATGGGTATGAGATTGTGAAAACCGCATCTTCCTAGGCCTTGGCAAGACTCTACACACACAGTATAATCTCAATGTATTTTTGTCCTCTGTTATTCAGCCTGCTTTTCGAATGATTAGGCTGGATGTTTTTGTTTGTTTCCTTAGGGAAGTATTTTTTTTACCCTTGTGGGTGTATTGGTGCTATTTGAAACCTGGACATTTAAGACTTGAATTTCTATAACTTTTTAAGCAGCTCTTTTGTATGTGTGTGTGTGTGGGGGGGGGGATTTAGGCTGCATTGCATGCACTTCTTATCTCCTATCGGAACAAACCCGCAAACCAGCTCTTCAAAGGTCTGACATTATCCTAATGCAGGAGAGATGTGCTCTGCACTTAAACCGATTCACAGAAGGGAACATAGGATTCGGAGAAAGAGTAATTGAGCAGAACAGTCTTTTAGTCCCCATCTAATAACCCTGGGAAAGAACTGCTTGGATACAAAGTGACTTCAGAGGGACAAAAAAAAAAAAAAAGCAAAAATTATATATATATATAGACCTATATATATATATAATGGATAAATGTGGTCTTCACTGTCTTTGCTCCACTGCCTGTTGAGCAAAGAAGATAATACACTTCATTTAAAGAAGGGGTTTATAAAACAGATAAGCAGCTATTACGGTGCTACAAGGCCGATGACAAGGCTGTACATTGTACACCATTGTAACCAATAATCCAATCTTGGTCCGACAGGGCTGCTGAATAGCTAGACTATAATGAAAGGGTTGGAGTGAGAGGATGATGAACATGGCTCAGACAAAAGCATCTACTGAGGCTTTCAAATAGATGATGGCTCCTCCATTGTCTGACTGTTGAAAATGAGGCATTTGTGCACTGATTATAGACTACATTCATAGGTAGATGTAGGGTTGCAAAGGAAGGGTATATTATTAGATACTTTCAAAGATTTTATGTAATTTATCACAAGACATCTAGTGGCCTTTGTGGGCCCTCTGTGTGGCCTTATCTCATGTGAAGTATATATTAAAAAAAAATCTAATTAGATAATTTGGAAAGAATGACAAAACTGTAAAACATTATCCTAAATACAAACCATGAACTTAGTGAATACCATCGGTGTTTAACATTGGCGGATTTAGGTATGGGTGACATGTGCAGCCTCCCAGGGCGGCATCTTGCCGCGGACGGCACAGGGCGTCCGCACCCAAAAATGTGGAATGATGACATTTGCACGATCGGCTTTCTATCGCTCATTTGCACGGCACGTCAATAATATCATGTCACCGTGTGGGACTGTGGGTCAATTAACCTTGTCGAAGTGGGTGCCCTGATTCTAGTTTGTGAGCTAGGCAGGCTACTGCCTGGGAAGGTCTCCCACTCAGAAGTACGAAATGGGGAGAGGGGAGGGCGTAGGTTGACCTCAGGTCTCCCCACTGGAAGCCCAAGGTAGGGGGAGCGGGGGAATCTATCAAATAGCGCACCTCTACTTTGTACAGTAGTAATGCAATTAGTAAAATCAGTCACACTACGAAATGCTACCAATTAAACCACAATTCATTCATAGTACTGTGAATGTATAGTTTCTCAGACATATTGTTGCATTTATATACTGTATTTCAATGCACATTCAGGGGCACTTCTGGAATATTTTGGAGCACCCTCTGGAACTGGCCAGGATGAGGAGCCATCTACCTCCTCATCCACACAGGCCTCTTCAGAAATGATCTCAGATCCTCAGGATGAGGATGAAGACCTATTTTCTTCCATCTCTCCCCAGCAGGATTCTTCAGATGTGTTTGTGCGCACGCGCACGTGTGTGTGTGGGTACCCACGTGTGTGGGTATGTGATCATCCCTGCATAACATAAACAAAATAAATAATTTCCCTTTGTAAAGTTTTAAGTTTCCATATTGTAGGTAACAATGATGATTTTATTATTACTAGGTATGTATGTGGAATGTTCCACCACTATAAATGCTGTGAATAACGTGTGTAAACTAATGCCCATGTGCTCTCCATTAGAAATAGCTGTAGCAGCATCTCCACCAAATCCTACTGCTGAGGATGAACCACTGTCTACAGACCCTGCTGACTGGCCTTCAGTTCTAACTAACAGAATTCAGACACAACTAGTTTGCAGAGGACCAAGTGAGGAAGAAGTTGCCACCACCAGTATTTCAGGAAGACCTTGAAGTTGGTTGGTGTATTCTGAAAGAAACAACAGCCTCTTCTGCTTCTGCTGCAAACTCTTTTCTAATAAGAAAATGTATTTAGCAAACTCAGAACTGACAGACTGGAAACATGCAAGTTCTTTGCTGACTTCACACGACCACAGTCCAGAACACCAAAACTGCATGAAAACATGGAAAGAACTGTCAATGTCAAAAAAAGGGGAAACAATTGATAAGCATGAGATGGCACTTATGGAGGCTGAGAGGATAAGATGGAGAGAGGTGTTGACACGTCTGACTGCTATTGTGCAGTCTCTGGCAATTAGGAAGCTGGTACTATGGGGACACACAGAAACACTGTATTCTCCATCAAATGGACATTTCCTCAAAGAGGTTGAACTGATGGCACAATTTGATCCAGTCATGAAAGAGCACCTTAACCATGTCTAAAAAGGGACCTCGAGTCACACCACCAGCTACCTTGGCCACCAAATACAGATGGAACTCATTGATTTGTTGAGCAGCAAGGTCATTTCAATAATGGTGAGTGACATCAAGCTGGCAAAATTCTTCTCTATCATTCTAGATTGCACCTCAGATGTCAGCCACACTGAACAGTTGTCAGTTGTGATTAGAATTGTGTCACTAAAGGAGGATCCCCACATAAAGGAACATTTTATGGGGTTTTTGGAGGCAGAGGAGTCCACGGGCCAACATTTGGCATCCCTGGTTGTCAAAAGATTGGAGGAGCTAAAAATTAATTTTGAGGACTGCAGAGGACAGTATTATGATAATGGGGCCAGCATGAGAGGTAAAAACAAAGGTATCCAAGCCAGACTCCTGGAAATGAATCCAAGAGCTCTATTTGTGCCATGTGGGGCTCACACATTGAACCTGGTTGTGGCTGATGCTGCTAAAAGTTCTGTCGATGCCACAGGTTACTTTGGCATCTTATACAAGCTTTACACCTTGTTCTCAGCCTCCACACACTGATGGGCCTCCCTGAAAAAACATGTGGACATCACTTTGAAGATGTGGACTGAGACAAGGTGGGAGAGTAAAGTTAAGAGTGGCGAGCCACTGAGGTATCAGGCAGCAGCGGTGAGAGAGGCACTGACTGAGGTGAGGGATCAAACCAAATACCCAGTGATAAAGATTGAGGCCCAGTCCTTGTCAGAGGAGGTGGGATCATACCACTTCAGCATCTGTACAGTGGTGTAGTATGACATCTTGAGCCAGATCCAACATGTGAGCAAGCTGATGCAGTCTCCCAGTATGCATGTGGATGTTGCAGTCAGTCTTCTCAGAAAGACAGAGGTCTCAGCAACTACAGGTCAACAGGCTTTATGACTGCACAAACGTCAGCCAAGGATATTTGTGAGGGTATGAATGCAGAGGCCGTTCTACAACAAAAAAGGCTGAGGTCCACAAAGCGGCACTTTTCATACGAATAATTTTATGAGCCTTTGAGCGATGCCCTGAAGAAGCTGGAGGGGACATTTTTCAATATTGTTGTTGAGCCCTTCAGGAAAGATGATTTTCCACATTGGAAAATGTGGGAGAGAGGTTTGGATTCTTTCAACCTTCCAAAGTCTCGAAAATGAGGAGCTGACAGAACAATGTGAGGTCCTTAGTATGACACTGCACTATAAAGAACACTCAGACTTGGATGGCAGAGAGCTTGCACAGGAACAGAAGAACTTGCCTGAATTGCCATTGAAGACCATGACCCTGCTTGAGCTGCTGATATTTATACACGAAAGGGAGCTCTCAGAAATGTATTCAAATTTGTGGGCTGCTCTCAGAAATTTGTCTTCCTCTTCCAGTGACCGTAGCTGAAGCAGAGAGGAGCTTTTCAAAGCTGAAGCTCATCAAATCTTACCTGAGGTCCACCATGTCACAGGAACGCCTTAGTGGCCGTGCTGTCATCAGTATTAACCATGCAGTAGCTGGGCAGATTTCTTATGATGATGTAATTGATGACTATGCATCACGGAAGACAAGAAAGGTCAGGGTTTAGATGGGAGTTGTGCAATTTAGTTTGTGTGTTTCTTGTTTGAAGTGCAATAGTGTAATAATCAGGTTCTCTTCTGTATAAGTTATTCTATTTGTGTATTTGTGTGATACATGATTTGTGCAATTTAGTTTTATTTGTTTTTGTAAGTAATAGGGTAATAGTGTAGTAATTTGATTCTCTTTTTTATTTGTATTTGTATACTACAATTTGATTCTATTTGTCTTTGTTACTTCTTGTTGATTTTTACGAGTCTTATTTTTGAATATATTTTATGTTTATAGTTTTAAATGTTCTGATTACTTATTTGTGTTGTTCCAAATGTCTGAATAAAAATGACAAGGGAGGGTTCGCCCAGGGAGCCACACAAGCCAGAACCGCCGCTGGTGTTTAATATGAGGCTTTCAGCATGCAATACATATTTTTACACACTTTTATTTATGTTACTCTGTCAAAATTCTAAAGTTGGAAGAATAGCAGAGTTAATTGAAAATGATGCCATTGTTGATTAGATGTTTTTATCATTAATTAGGCATTTTTATCTTTAACCACATGGTCTGTCACTAAGAAAGTCATGGACAATAAATGAATTTTATATATATATATATATATATATATATATATATATATATATA
Source organism: Salvelinus namaycush (assembly GCF_016432855.1). Classification (NCBI taxonomy): domain Eukaryota; kingdom Metazoa; phylum Chordata; class Actinopteri; order Salmoniformes; family Salmonidae; genus Salvelinus; species Salvelinus namaycush. Next base: position 12,151,582 of record NC_052310.1, read on the forward strand.
TATATATATATATATATATATATATATATATATATATATATATATAAACTCAGCAAAAAAAGAAACGTCCCTTTTTCATGACCCTGTCTTTGAAAGATAATTCATAATAATCCAAATAACTTCACAGATCTTCATTGTAAAGGGTTTAAACACTGTTTCCCATGCCTGTTCAATGAACCATGAACAATTAAAGAACATGCACCTGTGGAACGGTCGTTAAGACACTAACAGCTTACAGACAGTAGGCAATTAAGGTCACAGTTATGAAAACTTAGGACACTAAAGAGGCCTTTCTACTGATTCTGAAAAACACAAAAAGAATGATGCCCAGGGTCCCTGCTCATCTGCGTGAACGTACCTTAGGCATGCTGCAAGGAGGCATGAGGACTGCAGATGTGGCCAGGGTAATAAATTGCAATGTGTGCTCTTTACTGACAAGTCACGATTTTGTCTCACCAGGGTTATGGTTGGATTCGCGTTTATTGTCGAAGGGATGAGCGTTACACCGAGGCCTGTACTTTGGAGTAAGATCAATTTGGAGGTGGAGGGTCCGTCATGGTTTGGGGCGGAGTGTCACAGCATTATCGGACTGAGCTTATTGTCATTGCAGGCAAACTCAACGCTGTGCGTTACAGGGAAGACATCTTCCTCGCTCATGTGACACCCTTCCTGCAGGCTCATCTTGACATGACCCTCCAGCATGACAATGCCACCAGCCATACTGCTCGTTCTGTGTGTGATTTCCTGCAAGACAGGAATTTCATTGTTCTGCCATGGCCAGCGAAGAGCCTGGATCTCAATCCTATTGAGCACGTCTGGGACCTGTTGGATTGGAGGGTGAGGGCTAGGGCCATTCCCCCCAGAAATGTCTAGGAACTTGCAGGTGCCTTGGTGGAAGAGTGGGGTAACATCTCACAGCAAGAACTGGCAAATCTGGTGCAGTCCATGAGGAGGAGATGCACTGCAGTACTTATTGCAGCTGGTGGCCACACCATATACTGACTGCTACTTTTGATTTTGACCCCCTTTGTTTAGGGACACATTATTCCATTTCTGTTAGTCACAAGTCTGTGGAACTTGTTCAGTTTATGTCTCAGTTGTTGAATCTTGTTATGTTCATACAAATATTTACACATTAAGTTTGCTGAAAATAAACGCAGTTGACAGTGAGAGGACGTTTATATATTATATATTATATATTTAAGTACGTTATTCACGTATAATTATAAAAGTTATCTTCTAGATTGTAATATGTTACCTGTAAAGGACCAAAATTTAATTCGATTTTGGTAATTCTGGTAAATTGCTATTAGCTTTGCAACCCTAAGTAGATGTGGGACTCTGAATCATCCATTTTGTCCACGGTGAATCACTGAGTGGGGAACATATATGAGCTATAACTTAATCAAGACAATGTGTTCGGCAGAAGATAATTCCATTAAACAAACAACGCCATACTTTGACCCGACTAATATTTAATAGTTAAGATTGCAAATGTAGGGTAATAACATTGGCCATAATCCAATTGACTAGTATAGGCAGAAAACTCCATACCCTACTACATGATAATCACAATCTTCCCGTTGTGAAAGACAAAACCTAAATGCCAGCTGGAGATGTTTCAGTATTATTGCAAAGCCTACTATTGCACTGCAGTCTACTTGTTTCTCCTCTAACTGAATCCATCCTGTATCTGCTCTCTGTTTCCCTGCTCACCAGGCATCCAGACTGACAGCTAAGGCATGAAGCCTTCATGATACTGCAGCATTCTGTGCGGCGGCTTCCTGCCTTTCCAGGGGGGCATCACAGCTGCGGCACCCTGTCACTCCCAGAGCACATCATCTCCGCTGAGGGAGGGAACACTTCCCAGCAACCTCACAATAAGCGCTGCCACCCCCCCCCCCCCATCCCTCCTTCCCCCTATTTCCTCATCACTTCTCAAACAGTCCACGACGAGCTGGGTGACTATGACAGAATCCAGACTCGATAGTCAGGGTTTTTCTCGAGTGCTGGATTAGAGGAAAAAGGGGACAATGTTACAGACAAAATGACAGTAGTGACAGCTGCCTCAGACAATAATGTGTCAATGCTCTAGTCCTCCAAATCAAATCAAATTGTATTTCTCACGTACACTGCGTCGCTGCAGAGATGGGAAGCTGCCGTCTTACCGGCTCCTGACCAATTCTGCTATTCCGTTTTTTTACGTTAAACATAACTAGTAGATGGTATACACTGTACTCTATACCATCTACTGCATCTTGCCTATGCCGCTCTGTACCATCACTCATTCATATATCTTTATGTACATATTCTTTATCCCTTTACACTTGTGTGTATAAGGTAGTAGTTGTGGAATTGTTAGGTTAGATTACTCGTTGGTTATTACTGCATTGTCGGAACTAGAAGCACAAGCATTTCGCTACACTCGCATTAACATCTGCTAACCATGTGTATGTGACAAATACAATTTGATTTGAACTATAAAAAAAAATATCATAATTTTACTGCCATTATTTACTATGACCGAAAACAGCTTCTGGACATCAGAAGGCTGTGGGGCCAGATGCATTACCAGGACGCGTACTCAGAGCCTGCGCTGACCAGCTGGCAAGTGTCTTCACTGACATTTCAAGCTCTCCCTGACACAGTCTGTAACATCTATGCTGAACAGAAATATAAAGACAACATGTAAAGTGTTTGTCCCATGTTTCATGAGCTGAAGTAAAAGATCCCAGAAATGTTCCATACAGACAAAAAGCTTATATCTCTCACATTTCTTTGTGCACAAATTTGTTTACATCCCTGTTAGTGAGCATTTCTCCTTTGCCAAGATAATCCATCCACCTGGCAAGTGTGGTATATCATGAAGCTGATTAAAAGCATGATCATTACACAGGTGCACCTTGTGTTGGGGACAATAATAGGCCACTCTAAAATGTACAGTTTTGTCAAACAACACAATGACACAGATGTCTCAAGTTTTGAGGGAGAGTGCAAATGGCCTCACAACTGCAGACCACCTGTAACCAATCCAGCCCAGGACCTCCACATCCGGCTTCTTCACCTGTGGGATTGTCTGAGGAGGTGGAGGGGGGTGCTGAGGAGTATTTCTGTCTGTAATAAAGCCCTTTTGTGGCAAAAAACGAATTCTGATTGGCTGAGCCTGGTTCCCCAGTGGGTGGACCTATGCCCTCCCAGGCCCACCTATGGCTGCATCCCTGCCCAGTCATGTGTAATCCATAGATTAGGGCCAAATTCATTCTTTTCAATAAGTAAGCATTTCACTGTAAGGTCACACCTGTTGTATTCGGCGCATGTGACTAATAAAATTAGATTTGATTTTGATTTGCCTCAGTAATATCTTTGAAATTGTTGCATGTTGCATTTATATTTTGTCTAAATGACTATCGCCCCGTAGCACTCACATCTGGAGCCATGAAATGCTTTGAAAGGCTGGTCATGGCTCACATCAACACCATCATCCCAGACACTCTGGACCCACTCCAATTCGCACACTGCCCCAACAGATCCACAGATGACGCAATCTCTATTGGACTCCACACTGTCCTCTCCAACCTGGACAAGAGGAACACCTACTTGAGAATGCTGTTCATTGACTACAGCTCAGTGTTCAACACCATAGTGCCCTCCAATCGCATCACTAAGCTCAGGACCCTGGGACTAAACACCTCCCTCTGCAACTGTATCCTGGACTTCCTGACGGGCCGCCCCCAGGTGGTGAGGGTAGGCAACAACACATCTGCCACGCTGAGCCTCAACACATGAGACCCTCAGGGATTCGTGCTTAGTTCCCTCCTGCACTCCCTGTTCACCCACAACTGCGTGGCCGCTCACAACTCCAACACCATCATTAGGTTTGCTGACGACACAACGGTGGTTGGCCTGATCGCCGATGACGATGAGACAGCCTATAGGGAGGTGGTCAGTGACCTGGCGGTGTGGTGCCAGGACAACAACCTCTCCCGCAACGTAAGCAAGACAAAGGAGCTGATCGTGGACTGTAGGAAACGGAGGGCCGAGCACGCCCCCATCCACACTGACGTGGCTGTAGTGGAGTGGGTCGAGAGCTTCAACTTCCTTGGTGTCCACATCACTAAGGAATTATTATGGTCCACATACACCAACACAGTCGTGAAGAAGGCATGACAACGCCTGTTTCCCCTCAGGAGGCAAAAAAGATTTGTCATGGGCCCTATGATCTTCAAAAGGTTCTACAGCTGCAACATTGAGAGTGTCTTGGCTGGCTGCATCACTACCTGGTATATATCAACTGCTTGGCATCCGACCACAAGGCGCTACAGAGAGTAGTGCATACGGCCCAGTACAGTACATCACTGGGGCCAAGCTTCCTGCCATCCAGGACCTCTATACCTGGCGGTGTCAGAGGAAAGGCCTAAAAAATGTCAAAGACTTCACCCAGTGCATAGACTCTCTGCTACCGCACAGCAAGTGGTACCGAAGCAACACGTTTGCAACCAACAGGACCCTGAACAGTTTCTACCCCTGAGCCATAAGACTAAATAGTTTCATAGTTAACCGAATAGCTACCCGGACTATTTGAATTGACCCTTTTTGCACTAACTATTTGGACTCACCACATACGCTGCTGCTACTGTTGATTATCTATCCTGTTGCCCAATCACTTTATCCCTACCTATATTTACATATCTACCTCAATTACCTTGTACCCCTGCCCATCGACTCAGTACTGGTAGCCCTTTTATATAGCCAAGTTATCGTTACTCATTGTGTATTTATTCCTTGTGTTATTATTTCTCTTTTTTTCTCTTTGCATTGAAGTAAGCATTTCATTTTTAGTCTACACCTGTTGTTTATTAAGCATGTGACAAATAACATTTGATTTGTATGAGCCTGGCCAGCTGGTGAGGAGGCACAGCAGCTCTTGTTGTTAGACAGACTCTGTCTGTCTGCTCATATTCTTATTAAGATATCAGATCTGGGGTTGTGTGTCTGTGTGTGGCAGGGCTGAAAATCTCATTATGATTATAAGTGTTGGCTCGGCCATGATAATGGCTTTATAAATGCCCCTGTGACTGGTGATTGGGCATTCTTGCTCAAATCTATATAGCTATTTCTCTGAACGTGTTGATGTTTCATGGGAATTACGGTGCTTAAAGGGATAGTTCACGCCAACGTATTATATTACTATGTTGATTGTCGCAGACAAAATATAACTAAACTGCATATCAACTCAAGCATGCATTCTCATTGTGGGGAAGGAATGAAAAATAAAATAAGATGTTTTATTGTCACATACACCATATAGGTGCAGTGAAATGTGTTGTTTTACAGGTTCAGCCACAGTAGTACGCCGCCCTGGATCGAATTAGGGTTAAGTAACTTGCTCAAGGGCACATCAACCTTTTTTTTTTTATATGATACTGGACTCTTCCTAGGCTTGATTAAATGCAGTCTGCCTGTAGTTTGTTGCTCCTTAGACGTTGAAGATGAGATTCCACTGATTGTAGATAATAATGAAACTGCATCGAGGCAATTTCCGATGTAAAGACCTTGTTTTCGTCATCATATCCCTCCTAGGAGTTTTGGACATAGGTGAGTATATGAGATGTAAAAAACATCCATTTAGAATCATTAATATGCCAGTCAAATGCAGATCTGTCACATATGAGGAGTAAGAGGAGTGCATTCTGGGCGATTGAATTGCCACAACAATAGTGTTGAAATGGCAAACGTAAGACCCACCTGGGCTAAGACTGAAGAAGAGAGAGGCTATAATTGACTTCAATTATAGTTCAATCTAGTGAAGGCTTAACTGAATGAACAAGAGAAACTGAATGAACAACAGAGACTGGATGAACAAACGGGAAAGTTGATTCAAATACATTTTGGGGATGACCACCGGAGCCATACGCCAGGATGGCAGTTAGCCCTTTGATGGGCAGCTGGCATCAGACTGAACTAGCGCTTCACTACATTATGCAGATAGGAGAGTCTTGCAGAGGAGAGGAGAGGAGAGAGGAGGAAGAGAGAGGAGAGAAGAGAAGAGAAGGGAGTGATGGGGAGAGGATCAGGAGGATGAAATGGCCCTCTTTAGCTTAAAATCCCTTCAGAAAGAAGGATGAAAGACACTGTGCCTTTAAAGTCCTGATGCTATGACTCCCACATGTAAATGTACATAACACTGTAACTTGTAGCAGATACACATATTTTCACTATGTGTGGCGCACATGGGAACAAACTCACAGCCTTGGTGTCTTAAGAGCCATGCTCCTACCAACTGAGTCCTAAGCCAATATGTCAAGCACTTGATTTGGCTTAGGGAACAGTATTTTGGTAGGTATGCAAATAGACATGTAGGCTACTACAGTATCACAATACATAGTGGTCTGTCGCCCACTTTGAGTTAAAGTATCAAACCATACCATTGATCAAACTCATTCAGTAACCTCTACAAAACACACAGGGTACATGACACTCATTTACAATCAATAAGGCAGACACTTCCAGACACATTTCAAATTCAGAGCAATGTTCCCTTTTTTGTTGGGAAATATCCATTATGTACTTTTCATCCTCAAACAGATAGAAAAACTCAGAGAGACACATTTGCCCAGTTGTCTACATTTTAGTAATTTAGCAGAAGCTCTTATACAGAGCTACTTACAGGAGCAATTAGGGTTAAGTGCCTTGCTCAAGGGAACATCGACAGATTTTTCACCTCGTCAGCTTGGGGATTTGAACCAGTGACCCATAGCTTACTGGCCCAATGCTCTTAACTGCTAGGCTACCTGCTGCGCCGAGAGATACAGTTATGCTACAGTAAAGTATGTGTCTATTTCCTAAGGCAATTAACTCATACACAGAAGACCAGAGGCAGGGAATTAAAATGAGGTGGTTTGTGCGTGTGTGCGTGTGTGTGTGTGTGTGTGTGTGTGTCTTTGACCCTTGACCCTTTACAATGTCTCACTGAGGCAGGATGTTATAATACGCATGACTGGGAGCAAGACTCAATTATTTCCCACAGCATGTGATGTGAGATGTGAGACGCATTTAAAACCCACCTGCCTCCGTAATTAGGATATAACATCTTTACACTCCCTTTATTTTTCGGTGATAATCAATCACATTGATAAACACCAGCTTGGTTGAGACTGGGCCACCCATCATCACATTACTGAGAATGTGAGCCCAGTGAGCGCGGGTGCCTAAAACTACTGTTCCACAAACACCGCCATTACGGGGCCTGAGAGGCTGATTACCACCCCAGACACAAAATGGGACGGAGAATAATGCCCCATTGATTCTTACTGCTGCTATCCCAGATCACACGGTGCCATATTACAAGACTGAACCAAACGGCTGCTTTGTTTCTTATGTACAATCAAGCAGTGATTTGGAATTAGTTAAAATACAGAAAAATAATATGCTTTCGTAATTGTCCAAAAGGGTGAACAAATCTTGCAATGGCCCCCTTTCGCCCACGTTCTTAATTGGATAGCCAGCCGGAGACAACATTATGATGTTCTGTGTTCTTAGAAACCTGGAAGCAGAGCAGCAGCCTCCTCAGGGGCCACAACAACGCCTACATTTGGATCCTCTAATCCTGTAATAAAAGGCATAAACCATCTTAAATAAACGACTTAATACACAGGTGAGGTGTCTGACTATCCACTGGAGGACTCCAATCACAGCTCTCTCTCTCTCTCCATCTTCCCTCTCTCTTTCTCCATCTAAGACAGGTCAGTGACTGTGTGTTGTGTTGTCCACAGCTGCTGTAGGAGCCGGGAGCAGCGGGGGTGTGGCATGGCCAGGACAGCCACTCTCCAGGCGAGATGGAAGGAAAGGGCCATGGAATAATACTCATTAAGAATCTAATTGTAATGATAGATTAAAGGCCCAAAGAGCAACAGCTTTGTTTGGGGAAGCATCGCCCGGGTCCAGCTAATCCTCCCGTGTTTATTCTTGTGAAACCAGGAATGAGGGAAGGAGGGAAGGAAGAAGATGGGTTGCAGCAGGGCACTAAACGTGGAGGAATGGAAAACCAGTACGACCAGCTTCAGAGTCTCTAATGACAAACACTGCATTCCTTTGCACCTTGACGTGTGCTTTTGGTCTTATCAATACAATAGCATTCACCTCCGCTTACGTTTCAGGCAGTCAACAATATCTCTCTGTATGTCAACCAATCAATCAATCAATGAATCAAATCACAGCATGTTAGGCCATCAATATATGTCTTTAGTCTATACGGAGCCGTTGGAGGTTAAAAAAAAGACGAAGAAAATAGCTTGAATGACGGTGGCGCAGGAAAACATGATTAAAACCTATATCTCAAATCACTTACTTCTCCATTAGTATGATTAATGGGACTGGCTAGGGCCTCAGACAGAGGCAGGGCTTGAAAAATGATGCAATTACCTGCTTTTGAATAGGGAAGGGGAAACCCTACTCTACTCAGGATGGTATGGACAGAGATTCTCTCGGGGTATGGAGACTAGTGGGGACGGAGAATGGCCTCTATTTCTATGGTCATTCACCTGAGCTGGAAGAATAGCAGTAGATATATTAGTAGGGTTGCAGATAGAGTCACGGTCCCCACTAGTCGCCTACTTGATAACTACTCCAGTCGCCTACTTGATAACAGGGCAATGGGTGATGTCTACTCCAGGGATGGGATCAATTCCATTTCAATTCCAGTCAATTTAGAAAGGAAAGCAAAAATTCTAATTCTAATTTACCCCATTGAAAAACATAGGAGAGAATTGGAATTTCAGTCTACTTCCTGAATTGTCTGTAATTGAAATGGGATTGACCCCAACCCTGTTCTACTCTACACTGACCAACACCAAGATCAATAAAAACAACATGATTGTTTGTGTGAATGAGACTAGTATTGAATTCCACATTTGGTATTTTTGGTATTTTATTAGGATCCCCATTAGCTGTTGCAAAAGCAGCAACTACTCTTCCTGGGGTCCACACAAAACATAAAGCTTAATACAGAATGTCATAATACAGAACATATATAGACAAGAACAGCTCAAGGACAGAACTACATACATTTTTTAAAAGGCACATGTAGCCTACATATCAACGCATACACACAAACTATCTAGGTCAAATAGAGGAGAGGTGTTGTGCTGTGAGGTGTTGCTTTATCTGTTTTTTGAAACCAGGTTTGCTGTTTATTTGAGCAATATGAGATGGAAGGAAGTGCCATGCAATAAGGGCTCTGAATAATACTGTACATTTTCTTGAATTTGTTCTGGATTTGGGGACTGTGAAAAGACCCCTGGTGTCATGTCCGGTGGGATAAGTGTGTGTGTCAGAGCTGTGTATAAGTTGACAACGCAAACAATTTGTGATTTTCAACACATTAATGTTTCTTATAAAAAGAAGAAGTGATGCAGCCTCTCCTCAACTCTTACCCAAGAGAGACTGACATGCATAGTATTTATACCAGCCCTCTGATTACAATTAAGAGCAAAACGTGCTGCTCTGTTCTGGGCCTGCTGCAGCTTAACTAGGTCTTTCCTTGCAGCACTGGACCACATGACTGGACAATAATCAAGATTAGACAAAACTAGAGCCTGCAGAACTTGCTTTTTGGAGTGTGGTGTCAAAAAAGCAAATGATCTCTTTATTACGGCTAGACCTCTCATCTTTACAACCACTGAATCTATATGTTTTGAACATGACAGTTTACAATCTAAGGTTACGGCAAGTAATTTAGTCTCCTCAACTTGTTCAACAGCCAAACCATTCATTACCAGATTCAGATGAGGTCTAGTACTTAAGGAATGACTTATACCAAATACAATGCTCTTAGTTTTAGAGATGTTTAGGACCAGTTTATTACTGGCCACCCATTCCAAAACAGACTGCAACGCTTTCAGTGACTTCATTAGCTGTGGTTGCTGATGCGTATATGGTTGAATCATCAGCATACATGGACACACATGTATTCATACAGTTGAAGTCGGAAGTTTACATACACCTCAGCCAAATTAATTTAAACTCAGTTGTTCACAATTCCTGACATTTAATCCTAGTAAAAATTCCCTGCCTTAAGTCAGTTAGGTTCACCACTATATTTTAAGAATATGAAATGTCAGAATAATAGTAGAGAGAATTATTTATTTCAGCTTCTATTTCTTTCATCACATTCCCAGTGGGTCAGAAGTTTACATACACTCAATTAGTATTTGGTAGCATTGCCTTTAAATTGTTTAACTTGGGTCAAACGTTTCGGGTAGCCTTCCACAAGCTTCCCACAATAAGTTGGGTGAATTTTGGCCCATTCCTCCTGACAGAGCTGGTGTAACTGAGTCAGGTTTGTCTGCCTCCTTGCTCACACACGCTTTTCTCAGTTCTGCCCACAAATTTTCTATAGGATTGAGGTCAGGGCTTTGTGATGGCCACTCCAAACTTTGTTTGACTTTGTTGTCCTTAAGCCATTTTGCCACAACTTTGGAAGTATGCTTGGGGTCATTGTCCATTTGGAAGACCCATTTGCGACCAAGCTTTAACTTCCTGACTGATGTCTTGAGATGTTGCTTCAATATTTTGTGAAGTGCACCAGTCCCTCCTGCAGCGAAGCACCCCCACAACATGATGCTGCCACCCCCTTGCTTCACGTTTGGGATGGTGTTCTTGGGCTTGCAAGCCTCCCCCTTTTTCCTCCAAACATAACAATGGTCATTATGACCAAACAGTTCTATTTTTGTTTCACCAGACCAGAGGACATTTCTCCAAAAAGTACAATCTTTGTCCCCATGTGCAGTTGCAAACCGTAGTCTGCCTATTTTATGGCAGTTTGGAGCAGTGACTTCTTTCTTGCTGTGCGGCCTTTCAGGTTATGTCGATATAGGACTTGTTTTACTGTGGATATAGATACTTTTGTACCGGTTTCCACAGGTCCTTTGCTGTTGTTCTGGGATTGATTTGCACTTTCGCACCAAAGTATGTTCATCTCTAGGAGATAGAAAGCGTCTCCTTCCTGAGCGGTATGACGGCTGCGTGGTCCCATGGTGTTTATACTTGCGTACTATTGTTTGTACAGATGAATGTGGTACCTTCAGTCGTTTGGAAATTGTTCCCAACGATGAAGCAGACTTGTGGAGGTCTCCAATTTTTTTTCTGAGGTCTTGGCTGATTTCTTTTGATTTTCCCATGATGTCAAGCAAAGAGGCACTGAGTTTGAAGGTAGGCCTTGAAATACATCCACAGGTACACCTCCAATTGACTCGAATGATGTCAATTAACCTATCAGAAGCTTCTAAAGCCATGACATCCTTTTCTGGAATTTTCCAAGCTGTTTAAAGGTACAGTCAAGTTAGTGTTTGTAAACTTCTGACCCACTGGAATTGTGATACAGTGAATTAAAAGTGAAATAATCTGTCTGTTAACAACTGTTGGAAAAGTTATTTGTGTCATGCACAAAGTAGATGTCCTAACCGACTTGCCAAAACTATAGTTTGTTCACCTAAGTGTATGTAAACTTCCGACTTCAACTGTATGTAGAGTTTCATTTGAAACACTATATATTAATTATTAGAAATGTTGGTAAATGCTTTATCAGTCCCAAGCCAAATCAGCCAATCAGTCTGGTTTTGCCACTCATTTATCTGCTTGGCAAGAACCCTGTAAGTGTCTGAGATACACTATATATACAAAAGTATGTGGACACCCCTTCAAATCAGTGGTTTCAGCTATTTTAGCCACACCCGTTGCTGACAGTCATTTAGCAGATGCTCTTATCCAAAGTAACTTACAGTTAGTCCATTTATGTTCAGCTCGATAGGTGAGACCACCACATTCCACAGTCAAATATAAACAAACAAACAAAGAACAAATATAGCGTTTTGCAACAACATTTATTTTACACACATCTAAAATCAATGAATAAAAAAATCTGAGAACAGTAATATTTTACACGTACAACAAAGATGGTATTGGGTGATATTTTTGGGATGAAAAAACACAAATGTGTGGCTATAACGTTTTGTAACGAAACTAAAAGTAACTGTCCCCCTTTATTTTGACAGGCCATATGTACAGGCTCAGCAGAATAGAAATAAAGACAAACACAGAAGCACATTACCTGCATCTGTTGACTTGCAACGCACATGCACTTTACATTGGGGATTTACATTGGCTACGCAATGTGATGTACTACTGCAGATTAAATGCAGTCAATTGAAAGCGGAGCAAATTGAAAACAGAGATGGGGAAACATCCGAACATCATGCAGCCAGTCCAGTCTCTCTCTGCACTACCACTTTTCATCCTCTGAATATTTCTGTGATCGCATCAGAGATAAGGGGGAAGAACAGAGAGAGAGAGAGAGAGAGAGAGAGAGAGAGAGAGAGAGAGAGAGAGACAGAGACAGAGACAGAGACAGAGACAGAGAGGATGAGGGAAGAGAAAGAGAGAGAGAGAAAGAGAGAGAGAGAAAGAGAGAGAGAGCGGGAGAGAGAGAGCGAGCAGTGCTTTGCCCAGTGGAGCATGCAGCAAGGCAGGGTCGGCCAGGAAATAGGGTCCTCGCTGAATTAATTGTGTGAGACACTGCAGGGGCGTTGGAGTGGGACGAGTGTTGAGGGAGTGGGGGGGCTGGCAGGGATGTGTGGAGGGAAGGGGGTTGAGAGTGGGAGAAGAAGAGGAGGCGTGCATTAATTGTTAGTGGGTGGGTTGGTCCTGCTGGAGTGGAATAACGCTACTTCAGTACAATGACGGTTCGTTCAGTCTCACAGTCCCCCCTGTTCTCCTCCTCTTCACCAGACTGTCCCAGGGCAGGGGGTCGATCAGGGCGCTGTGGTGAACGCCGGACCACACTATCTGTCCATGTCATATTTCTGCACACGTGTTTCCACTTCCCATTCTCCCCTGTCAAGCAGGTTGACCATCTGTGTGAGCCTCTGTGTGAAAGTGATTACATTCCAGTGGCTCTACCACCCTGTTATCCTTGGTATGCACGGCTCATGCTGTTCACTGCTTGGGGCTGGGTGGTAGTTGTCTTTCCACTGAATGTGCAAGTCAGCAATATGCTCCCATCTGTCAGATGGATCGACAAATCTAATGATTGGAGTACTGGTAATATCAGTAAATGAACAGTGACTCGGTTTTGGGAGAGCTTTTTCGGGAGGGCTTTGGCCAAGTCATTGGCTCACGGTAAAGCCTCTCAGAAGGCACGATTCCTCAAATCCTATACAGGACGGTAAACCTCGACAGGAGATTGGGAATATTAATGGTTGCCAGCCTATTTAATGAATCCTTTAGCGTCTTTATCAACGAAGATGCTATTGAGTGATATTTCTTTCCTCTGGGTAGACTATCTTACTTCCTGAAATGATTTAATGGAGCTGGAGCCCGGAGGGTGGAATATGATGGGATGAGAAGTCTGGGGCTACAGATATCACAACACTTCATATCTTCTTCCTCAGAGATTGAGATCAAATCTATGGAATGGGCCAGTATATAAAAGTAAAGCTGCTCAACTTAACTCCATTCCGAAACCCCACCGCAAAACTGATTACCTCCACCTGAGGAAATGATAGAGATGCTAGCAGGCCGCAATGAAAATGACCACAGACATCCTGCAGGGTCGACCAGAAAATGTGATTGCATCCTCGTCCTAAACTCATGATCGAGTTCATTACAAAAAGCCTCCATCCAAAAGCCCATCTGGATAGAGGAACTGAGGGTAGCGCCTGTTTAAAGGCAAGGTACATTATGAATAAACATGACTGAGGATTGACAGCTGAGGGTGGCGGAGCCCCCTCAACCTCTCCGTGCCAAGCAGGCCAAAAGCCTCCAGATAATCCCAGATGATCCCTAGAAAGCTGTAAACACAGGGTTTAACTGACGATGCCATTCAGTGGGGAGGTGTGTGTGTGTACGCGCGCGAGTGTGTATATGCGTACGTGGGTGGGTGGGTGGGTGTGTGTGGGTGGGTGTTATGGGAGGGAGTGGGTGTCATTGCCACCATGATAGTGTGTAGTGTAAGGGTATTGGTATAATGGAGTTGCATGGGTGATACACCACTACTGTGATTGAAAGGGGGGGGGGGGTAGCGTTTGGGATTGAAATGTGTGGTGATCGCTATACAGTATTTACAACCCCCTGTGTGTCTGGCGCTGCATATGGAACAATTTGATACAGTTGTCAGAACATTCTGATTGTGTGGAATTCAGTCTGCATACATGCATCATGTGCGGTGTGTCAAATCAAATCTGCTTGCTGTGTAGCCATATGCCAAGCCAATGCCAAGGCAGCAGCTAATCTTCCTGGGTTCCAGCAAAATTAAGGCAGTTTATACAATTTTCACAATACAATGTTGCCCTCAGGCCCCTACTCCACTACTACCACATATCTACAGTACTAAATCCATGTGTATGTATAGTGCGTATGTTATCGTATGTGTGTTTTTGTTTGTGGGTGTATATGCATGTGTCTGTGCCACTGTTTGTGTTGCTTTACAGTACCCGCTGTTCCATAAGGTGTTTTTTTATCTGTTTTTTAAAATCTAATTTCACTGCTTGCGTCAGTAATGAGCAATGGAACAGTTTCCCTCTTGAAGGACAATACATGTCCTAATCACACTCTATAAGCCCTACCCGCGTCATTCTGACAGAGATCAAATGACAAATGAAAAGGGCAATGTTTCCAAATGATTAGTCCTGATAAATATACAGTGAGAAACAAAAGTACTTTGATAATAACTGTTGGCTTTTAGTGCCGCGTGTCCACTGATTCCTGTACCAATGCCAAGTCTGCCATGCCAGCCAGTACAGGGCTGTACAGGGTGATGAGTTCATTGTTTACTTTCCTTTCTTTATCCACTCTCTCCCTCTCCCTTTCCATCCCCCCTTTCTCTTTCCCTTCCCCCTCTCTCTCTATTGCCCCTCTCCCTCACTTCCCTCTCTTTTCCCTTCCCACTCTCCCCCTGTCTCTCGCTCCCTCTCTCGGCTGTGGGCTAATTGAAAGTGAAAGTGACTGATTTCACAGATTCCCCTGGTGTCACCTTGTCTGTGCATGTTGTGGCATCAGCGAGTGCCACAGGGTCTGTACCTCCAATGGAAGAGCCAGTACAGTAGGTGCATGATTGGTTGATTGATTAGCTGACTCCTCACACCTAAAGTACACAACACAATTGTATAGCTAATGAACACTACAGGTAGCTAAAATAAAGAAAGAAATTCCAACCCCTCAGACAAAAAACTCCCAAACCCCAATGAGACAGTACAGAGGTCACAATACGTAGATCAAGGATGAGTTAATCCGAGAAATTACATTTCTGAGGTCGGAAGAGAAAAAATCCAACAGGTCCTGATACATTTGGGTTTTCTTCTCAGGGCCAGAAGCTATTCAGGCTGCAGCAGGCTACCTCGTCTAAAACCTCAGACAATCTTCTCAGAACGATGCAAGACATGGCTCGCTCTTTCTCGAACATCTCTCTCTCTCCCTCTCCCGCTCTTTCTCCTTCTCTCTCTCTCTCCCTCTCTCTCTTCCTCTGCCCTCTCTCTCCCCCTCTCTGCTTTCTCTCCCCTTAACCAACAACACAAGAGGGTTACAGAGAGGCAGAGTGAGAGAAGGAACTTTCTTTGTGACAAGGACAAGTGGTAAATCGGTACTAGACACCAAGAGTCCCAGAGAGTCCCCTCCAACCAAGGAGGTTAAGGTCTGTCCAATCCAACTCTTAAAACAACCTCTAGCTTCAGTCTTTCACGTTCAAACAGACTGTGTCTGAGGGGTGAAGAGCACCATTTCTAAGGGCTTCAGAGAACTCAGAAAGACTGAGTGCATTTACATGTGAGCTTATTTAAGGCTGTTTGTGTCCTGGGTACTGTCTAAGTAGTAACCTCATATCATTGATGCAGAAATCCCGCTACGAATTAGTCTGGTCAGAGTCTGACAATCGCTGACAGACATCTCAATGGGGGTTCTGGAGAATCCTATTCAACCATGGATTCAAATCAATTTAGCATTTAATCAAGTATTACATGAATGGCCCTAATCAATATTTTCCTTTAAACAGTATGACACAGAATACCTCATATAACCACAAGCCTGCGTTATCTGGACAGATTACTGCACATTATAAACTGTGTGGTTTGAGCCCTGAATGTGGATTGACTGAAAGACGTGGAATATCAGACCGTATACCACGGGTTTTATTTGTACTCTTCTAATTACATTGGTAATCAGTTTATAATAGCAATAAGGCACCTCGGGGCTTTGTGGTATATGACCAATATACCACGGCTAAGGGCTGTATCCAGGCACTCCACATTGCGTCGTTGTCACGCCCTGACCATAGAGAGCTTTTTATTCTCTATGTTGATTAGGTCGGGGTGTGATTAAGGGTGGGTTATCTAGGTGAATTATATTTCTATGTTGGCCTGGTATGGTTCCCAATCAGAGGCAGCTGTTTATTCGTGTCTCTGATTGAGGATCATATTTGGGTAGCCATTTCCCCTGTAACGGCTGATGTCCTCCTCTTCGTCTGAAGGATCGGACCAAAACGCAGAGTGGTAAGTGTCCATGTTTTATTAAAGTAAACTGAACACTACACAAAACAAAATAACAAAGAGAAATCTAACCGAAAAACAGTCCCGTGTGGCACAAACACTAACACGGAAGACAAACACCCACAAACCAACAGTGAAAACAGGCAACCTAAATATGGTTCCCAATCAGAGACAATGCAAAACACCTGCCTCTGATTGAGAACCATATCAGGCCAAATGACAAACCTAAACATAGAAACACATAACCTAGACTGCCCACCCCAACTCACGCCCTGACCATACTAAATAAAAACAAAACAAAGGAAAATGAAGGTCAGAACGTGACATCCCCATTGTGCTTTGTGGGATCTTGACTATGACTATGTATAGTTGCCTGTGAGCATTATTATAGCTTCAAGTTTCGTTTGTTTGCTTTATTGTTTTTTTGTTCTATAAGTTTCTATTCCTAATAAAAGGATGGAAACATACCACGCTGCATCTTGATCCAATCATTATGACGATCGTGACAGTCGTGCTTAAGGACAGCCCTTAGCCGTGGTATATTGTTCATATAACACACCCCCTCGGGCCTATTTTCTTAATTTAACCATTCAATAGAGCAATATCTTTACTGTATGTTTTTTTTTAGAAGTCACTGCTTTGAAGGCTATAAATATGTAAAAAGGTTTGATGTGTGTACGTGTATGTGTGTGAGTGTATGAGTGTGTGTGTGTGTGTGTGTGTGTGTGTGTGTGTGTGTGTGTGTGTGTGTGTGTGTGTGTGTGTGTGTGTGTGTGTGTGTGTGTGTGTGTGTGTGTGTGTGTGTGCGTGCGTGTGCATGTGTGTCATTCTACTCCAATCATAGCCCCCAGGGGACGACTGCCTGATTGGTGTAAATATCCCCAAAACATGAACACGGGCATGAAATTGAGACACACGTCCTGCACCATTCAGTGAACAAAGGTTGACTGTGTGTAAAGACAATCTCCCACCACAATCCTATTCCATTACTTTGTGTTGCATGTCCTAGGGGCTAGGGAAATTCAATAGCGTGCTTTTACACCATAGTAATACGTTATTGCTCCTACAGCTGACACAGTAGCTATACGATACTATCTCTCTCTCTCCCTGTCTCTCTCTTTCTCTCTCTCTCTCTGTCTCTATCTTTCTCTCCAGGCACTACAGCCTTCTACACTATCTTTTACAGTCAAACCTATTCCACACACTGTCATGAGGTGTTTATGCACTGTATGTCCTGTAATATCCACTGTAAATCTCTATAATAACCCAACAAATCATGTTTTAGATGTGTGTATGCGTGTTCCATTTGATTGAAGAGTAGGCAGGATGAATACTAGGGTGAGAGAGGTAATGTGTTTGTCCTGGTTTGTATGGCAGGCAGCCGAGGCAATGCACACTGACTGCATCCAAGTAAGCACAGATACAGATGTATGATCTTAATTTGAGACAGTTGTCTACAGCAGGGAAAGAAACCTGCAGACAATAGGACATGTGAATTATTATGCGGGTAATTATAATTAATGGACATTTTTGTAGGGTTTGATACATTTTTGTTAAGGGAAAGTCAAGTCTGACACTTTTAAGTGGAAATTACAAACTTTAGAAGATTTTTTAAACTTCAAATACACTAAAAGTGTTACTTCTCCTGCAACTAGGTGATAAAATTAAGATCCTACATCTGTAGATAGTCTCAGTATCTGCAGACTGAGCTCCACATATTTCCACGTTCCTATTGACTAGAAAATACTACAATACCACTGAGATGTAACT
The DNA here is from genome assembly GCF_016432855.1 of Salvelinus namaycush. Classification (NCBI taxonomy): domain Eukaryota; kingdom Metazoa; phylum Chordata; class Actinopteri; order Salmoniformes; family Salmonidae; genus Salvelinus; species Salvelinus namaycush. The sequence continues at coordinate 12,169,884 of NC_052310.1, forward strand.
GCTAGCTAATGCACCAGCATAGTTCCGAGCATTTAATATACAGCTTTATTATACTTTTTTATTAAGTGTGTGTGTTTGTGTGTGTGTTTGTGTGCACGTGCGTGCCTGCAGCGTAACGTCCGAGCCCGGCTGCGCAGCCAGGAGAAGGTGGAGCCACAGTCCCAGAACTTGGCACAGAGAAGAGAAGAGAGGAGAGCAGAGGAGAGGAGAGGCAGGTCAGAGCAGCAGGATAAATGGTGATTTATCTGAGAGATGTTCTGTAAACGTCCTTGGCCCACAGAGACCAGGCCAGCAGAGGCTGGAGATAGGCTGGATGGCACAGCCCCCCCCCAGGGAGAGAGATAGATGGAGAGGAGGGAGGAAAGCTTTGGGGGAGAGGGAGGGAGAGGAGCGAGATGAAGGGGGGGAATAAACGGGGGAGATGGAGGGAGAGGAGTCTGAGGATAGATGAGATGGGGAGAGAGATGAGAGGGAGAGAGATGGAGAGGAGGAGAGAAAGGCCAGGGGCTGTGGCTGGTTTTGTAGACATATTGTAACAATACATGTTTTGCTTTGACATCCAACACCCTTCTCTGCTGGATGGGCAACACACTATTTGGACAACACACTATTTTGAGTAGCTATATGCTAAGAATAAACAGGGAGCTACAAGCGTTGGTTAATCTCACTTTACTCATTACAAATATGAAATCCTAATAATAGTAAGTCGGCACATTAGAAAATTAACATAATAAACAACACATTAGATAATGTGTTGCTTTAGGATTCTACAACCACTTGGTGAATTTGCTTGACCACATCACCCTCAGTCTAGCACGTAGTTCTACTACCTGGTGCCTGAATAACACTGTCTCTGCTGGCTGCAGCCCTGGATCTGCAGAGTGAGAAAACGAACAGGTCACTTTCAAGGTTGTCCTCAACAAACCTTTCTCCCACCTCACTCTCTGTGTCTCTCTCTGTGTCTCTCTCCGTGTCTCTCTCCGTGTCTCTCTCTGTGTCTCTCTCTGTGTCTCTCTCTGTGGTTTTCTCTCTGTCTCCCTATTTGGCTGTATGTGTGTCTCTCTCTGTCTCTCTCTCTGTGTCTCTCTCTGTGTCTCTCTCTGTGGTTCTCTCTCTGTCTCCCTATTTGGCTGTATGTGTGTCTCTCTCTCTGTGTCTCTCTCTGTGTCTCTCTCTATGTCTCTCTCTGTGTCTCTCTCTGTGATTTTCTCTGTGATTCTCTCTCTGTCTCCCTATGTGGCTGTATGTGTGTCTATCTCTGTCTCTCTCTCTCTTCCCCTCTGTCTTTCTTCCTCTCCTCGTCTCTCATCACCTCTCCTCGTGCTCTCCTCTTCTCCTTCACTTCAGATCTACCAGAGTGGTCCCTGATGCTCACCAGATGCGATGGGTCACATTTTGAGGTCTCCTTCTGTATGCACAGGGGTCATTACAGTAGGTATCTCTCATCTTTCCAAGAACACAATATATTGCGCTGAAGCCAGGGGAAATGTGCTGAAGCGAGGCTCTCCTGCCCCAGAAATGCTGACGCCGTGGAGAGAGAACACTGGTGTTTCACTGGGTGACGCAGATGAAGTGGATGTCTGAGACGTGGACCAGCGTGCCGTATCCCTACCCAGAATCACCACAGTAGCAGAGAATCCCAAATGACACCCTATTCCCTAATTAGTGCACTACTTTTGTGCACTATATAGGGAATAGTAGTGCAATATAAAGGGATAAGGGTGCACTATACAGTTGAAGTCGGAAGTTTACATACACCTCAGCCAAATACATTTAAACTCAGTTTTTCACAATTCCTGACATTTAATCAGAGTAAAAATTCCCTGTCTTAGGTCAGTTAGGATCACCACTTTATTTTAAGAATGTGAAATGTCAGAATAATAGTAGAGGGAATGATTTATTTCAGCTTCTATTTCTTTCATCACATTCCCAGTGGGTCAGAAGTTTACATACACTCAATTAGTATTTGGTAGCATTGCCTTTAAATTGTTTAACTTGGGTCAAATGTTTCGGGTAGCCTTCCACAAGCTTCCCACAATACGTTGGGTGAATTTTGGCCCATTTCTCCTGACAGAGCTTGTGTAACTGAGTCAGGTTTGTAGGCCTCCTTGCTCGCACACGCTTTTTCAGTTCTGCGCACACATTTTCTATAGGATTGAGGTCAGGGCTTTGTGATGGCCACTCTAATACCTTGACTTTGTTGTCCTTAAGCCATTTTGCCACAACTTTGGAAGTATGCGTGAGGTCATTATCCATTTGGAAGACCCATTTGCGACCAAGCTTTAACTTCCTGACTGATGTTTTGAGATGTTGCTTCAATATATCCACACAATGTTCCTTCCTCGTGATGCCATCTATTTTGTGAAGTGCACCAGTCCCTCCTGCAGCAAAGCACCCCCACAACATGATGCTGCCACCCCTGTGCTTCACTGTTGGGATTCTGTTCTTCGGCTTGCAAGCCTCCCCCTTTTTCCTCCAAACATAACGATGGTCATTATGGCCAAGCAGTTCTATTTTTGTTTCATCAGACCAGAGAACATTTCTCCAAAAAGTATGATCTTTGTCCCCATGTGCAGTTGCAAACCGTAGTCTGTCTTTTTTATGGCTGTTTTGGAGCAGTGGCTTCTTCCTTGCTGAGTGGCCTTACAGGTTATGTCAATATAGGACTCGTTTTACTGAGGATATAGATAATTATTTACCTGTTTCCTCCAGCATCTTGACAAGGTCCTTTGCTGTTGTTCTGGGATTGATTTGCACTTTTTGCACCGAAGTATGTTCATCTCTAGGAGACAGAACGCGTCTCCTTCCTGAGCGGTATGACGGCTGCGTGTGTCATGCACGAAGTAGAACCGATTGCCAAAACTATAGTTTGTTAACAAGAAATTTGTGGAGTGGTTGAAAAACGAGTTTTAATGACTCCAACCTACGTGTATGTAAACTTCCGACTTCAACTGTTTATCGAAAAACTATTAAACCATAATACCTACAGTACATTTGATGTAAACCATAGTATTTATGGTGTTAGAGGAAGTGGGAAGCATGTGCAGTATGGTCGAACATCTCCTAACAAAGTGATTGATTCCCAGAACTCAACACTCACCTCTATCCCTCCATCTCTCCATTAATTTCCCATCTTGAGATGTTCAGAATGAGCTGAGGTCAGGACTACCACTCAGTTCTACAGGGGGCCAAGCAGGATGAGATTAGTGTGTGGAGAGGGGCCTTGCCTTGTGACTACAGGACCCTACGGTGATGCATCACTCCAACCCCCATTGCACCACACTGTGACGCCTCCCGACAACCACCCACCTCTGGCATCTGTTGACGACTGTAGCAGGAGCAATCACCTCTCCAGTAGAGGAATTCTCAACAACTCTTAAATGAAAAACACGCAAGTACAGAAAGTTGAGTCGTAAACTTTAAGTGTTGCTGGGAGAATTGTTTTACTGTCAGGACCTCAGTTGCCGGTTCATAAAAAAATACTATGAAACACCAACAGGAACATTCCTGCGTTCTCTCACTCTATATCTAATTTGTGTGAACTTCTTTTTCGCAGGAAGTCTCGCCTTTCTCAAGCCTCTCGTAACACTTGCCTGAGTCTGAAAAGGTTCTTGTGGGTAGACAATAGGCCTACGCAGTGTGACTGGCTGACCATTGATCCACAATATCCCCTGTTGAATCCTATTCATTCCTGCTAGACAGGCTGGTAGGAATCTATGCCAGACGCACTGCTGTGCTCCGTAGAGACCCAACCTTCTCCAACAGGATCCGGTTCTATCCTGGACTGCGTGCCAAATGACACCCTTTTCCCTACTGTATGTAGTGCACTACTTTTGACCAGGGTCTATAGGGACTCAGGGACCTATATAGGGAACAGAGTGCCATTTGGGACAAAACCCTGGTGACCCCTGGGAAGATCTGCCCTTCCGGACATTCAGTGTCTGACTGAGTGAGAGAGAAAGTGGCAGCCAGACCCGGGGCTGGGGCAGATGTCAGCCACCCTGCAGTGTTTTGTCCTCAGCCTCACAATGCAGGGGGACTGCCACCGGACACTGGCAGTCTGGCCCTCCACCAAACAGCTTCCAGCATCCCTTTCCTGTTGTCAATCTTCTGTTTGGGGCTGTTGGAGACTCTATTTGAACGTTTGGATGTTTAGGGCTGTATTATACCCGGGCGGAGGGTAGGAGGTGGAGGAGAGATGACACAGGGATGTGGGGAGCTCTGGAGGATGTTCTTTCAGCACCTGCAGGTGGGTTTCTGGGTGTTTCTGTGCATATTTAAGCTCGGTTCCATACGGTTCCATACAGCTCGCTGCATTCCATACTGTACTCAGTCTAAACAGTCTACCCCATCTACAGTTATTCTTCCCTCGTGTTGAAATTGTTGAAAATATATCTTCATATATGATAGTCAATGACATCGGCAAAAATTCCCTCAAATAAGTCGACGTTTGTCCTTGAGGAGAAATGGACATGATTGAATGTTTATAAATCTGCAGCTACATTGGTACTATGGCACGTACATGTTTAGTCAGATCATACCCCTGTCACTCAGTCTGAAGTGATCTGGAAACTTCATTTGAGTTAATGCACTCTGCCAATGGAACAAATTATTTATGCATGTGTGAGTGAGTGTGAGTTCTCTCTCTCTATATTCTTTCTGCATCGCTCAGTGTCACGCTCTCAGAAATCTCCCCAGACACTTACAACCACAACACATAAATGAACTGCAAACAAAGTGAACGTCAGACACACACACACACACACACACACACACACACACACACACACACACACACACACACACACACACACACACACACACACACACACACACACACACACACACACACACACACACACACACACACACACACACACACACACACACCCCACTGAGGGCAGCCCTCTCCATTAGGACTGACATGTTTAGTGGATGGAACATATATAAATCCTGATGAAGTGTCTGCTAACAATAGGGACTGATTTACACATAACAGCACTGTGAGGGGGTGACCTTGAGACACACTGGGAGAGAGAGAGAGAGAGAGAGAGAGAGAGAGAGAGAGAGAGAGAGAGAGAGACAGAGACGGAGGCAGTGTGTCTGTCTCCTCTCATCCTTCTTCTCTCTTCCCTCCTCTCTCCCTCTCTTCCCCCCTTCTCCCTTCCTCTCCCTCTCTTCCCTCCTCTCCCTCTCCCTCTCTCTCTCTCTCTTCCCTCCTCTTCCATCCCTCTCCCTTTCTCTCCCTCCTCTCTCCCTTTTATCTCCTCTTTCTCTTTCTCTTTCTCTCTACCTCTCCCTTTCTCTCTGTGTAGAGTTCTCCTGGTGGCCACCCCACACACGCAGTACCGCCGGACAACCTGCAGGTGCCAGTAGTGAGCAAATGTTCACAGAGTGTAACCTTCCATGGCCTGTAGTCAGCCAGTGTGCTAAATCAGCTGTAACGCTTGACACATTGTACCAGCGTTTTATCTTCAGTCCAATAAAACCTGAGAGAAAAAAAGTAACATCCAAAATAAATAGTTCTAGGAGTCCAAATTCACACAGAGATGAAGTTCTGTGATAAGAATCTTCAGAGAGAGAAAAAGGTATGGGGTAGAACAGTATGAGTCAACAAATAACGTCTCCTTTCTCTGTATAAACAAAATCATCTCATATAAACGTTGTTCCCTTAGGAAAGAGAGACGGGTCTTTCAAACAAACCGTGTTTTATCTGGAGAGATTGGCTTTTAAAAGGGCAATTTATTTACGCCGATATGTCTTGCATGCTTTCGGCGGCAAGTGCTTCATACAAGCCAGAGTAATGATAATCAATTTCCTCAAGAGCCTGTCAACAGCAACCTTTTTACTCTTAAATACCAACATTTGAATCAAGAGACTCTTTCTCTGCCACCAGTGAAATATGTTTGCCTCAAATCAATACAGAAATGTTAGGTTTCCTTCCTTCCATTTTCCCCTGATGCAAATCACTGAGTTTCCACGACTTCTGCCCTGAAATGCAGCTTTTCACTATCTCTAATATAATACCAAGGTAAAATGTGTGCTCAGCATTCAGCAATAGCTCTCTCAGATTTTGTTGAACGTTATTAAAGTCACAATCCGTTTTCATGTGCACACAACAGGCCCGTCGCACAGATGTCAGCGAGCCAGCTGTCAGCAGCCATTTGATACATTGAGACTGTGACAGACTGTATTGGCCGTGGAGAGAAATGCAAGCACACATGAAGAGCCTTGCAGTGCTCTATCACTCTGTCCTGCTCCGCTCTGCTACAGGCCGGGACCTGTCACACTGAATACCTGCTACAGGCCGGAACCGGTCACACTGAAGGTCTGCTACAGGCCGGGACCTGTCACACTGAATACCTGCTACAGGCCGGGACCGGTCACACTGAAGGTCTGCTACAGGCCGGGACCTGTCACACTGAAGACCTGCTACAGGCCGGGACCGGTCACACTGAAGACCTGCTACAGGCCGGGACCTGTCACACTGAAGACCTGCTACAGGCTAGGACCTGTCACACTGAAGACCTGCTACAGGCCGGGACCTGTCACACTGAAGACCTGCTACAGGCCGGGACCTGTCACACTGAAGACCTGCTACAATCGGGACCGGTCACACTGAAGGCCTGCTACAGGCCGGAACCTGTCACACTGAAGGCCTGCTATAGGCCAGGACCTGTCACACTGAAGGCCTGCTACAGGCCAGGACCTGTCACACTGAAGGCCTGCTACAGGACAGGACCTGTCACACTGAAGGCCTGCTACAGGCCTTGGTGTCCACATCAACAACACACTAGAATGGTCCAAACACACCAAGACAGTCGTGAAGAGGGCACGACAAAACCTATTCCCCCTCAGGAAACTAAAAAGATTCGGCATGGGTCCTGAAATCCTCAAAAGGTTCTACAGCTGCAACATCGAGAGCACCCTGACTGGTTGCATCACTGCCTGGTACGGCAATTGCTCGGCCTCTGACCGCAAGACACTACATAGGGTAGTGCGTACAGCCCAGTACATCACTGGGGCTAAGCTGCCTGCCATCCAGGACCTCTACACCAGGCGGTGTCAGAGGAAGGCCCTAAAAATAGTCAAAGACCCCAGCCACCCCAGTCATAGACTGTTCTCTCTACTACTGCATGGCAAGCGGTACCGGAGCGCCAAGTCTAGGACAAAAAGGCTTCAAAACAGTTTTTACCCCCAAGCCATAAGACTCCTGAACAGGTAATCACATGGCTACCCGGACTATCTGCATTATGTGCCCCCCCAACCCCTCTTTTATGTTGCTGCTACTCTCTGTTTATCATATATGCATAGTCACTTTATCTATATATTCATGTACACATGTACATACTACCTCAGTTGGCTCGACCAACCAGTGCTCCCGCACATTGGCTAACCAGGCTATCTGCATTGTGTCCCACCACCCACCACCCGCCAACCCCTCTTTCACGCTACTGTTACTCTCTGTTCATCATATATGCATAGTCACTTTAACCATATCTACATGTACATACTACCTCAATAAGCCTGACTAACCGGTGCCTGTATATAGCCTCGCTACTGTTATTTTTCACTGTCTTTTTACTGTTGTATTTATTTCTTTACTTACCTATTGTTCACCTAATACCTATATTGCACTATTGGTTAGAGCCTGTAAGTAAGCATATCACTGTAAGGTCTACACCTGTTGTATTCGTCGCACGTGACAAATAAACTTCGATTTGATTTGACCTGTCACACTGAAGGCCTGCTCCAGGCCGGGACCTGTCACACAAAAGGCCTGCTACAGGCCGGGACCTGTCACAATGAAGGCCTGCTACAGGCCGGGATCTGTCACACTGAAGGCCTGCTACAGGCTGGGAACTGTCACACTGAAGAGCAAGGAGCAAGGAAGCGAGACAGTGAGAGAGGGGAAGAAAGCGCCAGTGCGAGAGAGAGAGAGAGAGAGAGAAAGAGAGAGAGAGAGCGAGAGAGAGAGAGAGAACGAGAGAGAGAGAGAGAGAGAGAGAGAGAGAGAGAGAGAGAGAGAGAGAGAGAGAGAGAGAGAGAGAGAGAGAGAGAGAGAGAGAGAATGAGAGAGAGAGGGAGCAAGGGGTGAGCGACAGTGGAAACGGGGAAGATGAGGCTTCAGACAGAGATAGATGATCCATTGGCAGCTGTGATTTTCCCAGAAAAGACAGTCGAATAAAGAAACAAAGGAGATCCATAATGAGGTAGAGGAGAAGAGGTCCAGCTGAGGGGCCCTCGGGACAGGGGCCTGATAAGAGCAGACAGACAGCTAGATAAACTCTCCATGCAGCAGGAAAACACATTCCTCATAACACAGCTGGCCTTGAGCGCTGCCTGCCCTGCCTGTCTCTTAACCCACACCTTGGCAATCACACTATGGTCCCTATACACATCCACCATGCCATAGGGGCCAAACAGCCATCTTCACACCCAGCTAGCAGACTCCGATCCTGGGTGACAGAGGGGACAGAGGGTGTCCTGCTTGTGGTCTCTCCAGCAGTTATAGACACCTGTATGTATGGTCTTTGCGTGGCTCCAGAGCCCCAGTCAGGGGTAAGCTGAGGTAAGCTGAGGTGATACTGAGAACTGTAATTCATCCACCGCCATGCTGACAGGCTGATACTATTCATACCTCCATGAAGTCTGTCGTGCTTACTCAGCAAACCGCTGTCCCATAGCTGGTGTGCCTTACCCATAAAGTACTTCCATGTGACTACCAATCAATTGTCTCTGGCATCATCATCATCATCATTAGCGTCATCATCCTCATCTTCAATGTCATCATCATCCTCCTCCTCCTTCTCCTCCTCCTCCACGTCATCATCATCATCATCTTCAACATCGTCACCATCCTCCTCCTCATCATAATCTTCAACATCATCATCATCATCGCCATCCTCCTCCACGTCATCATCATCTTCATCATCGCCATCCTTCTCCTCTTCCTCCTCCTTTACATCCTCATCATCTTTAACATCCTCCTCATCGATGTCATCCTCTTCCTCCTCCTCCTCATCATCATCTTCAACGTCATCATCATTCTACTCATCCTCATAATCCTCCTCCTCGTCCACCACCTCCTCCTCCTCATCATCCACCATCTCCTCATCATCATCCTCCTCCTCGTCCACCACCTCCTCCTCCTCCTCGAACATCTGTATAACACTGTCTCTGTCTGTCATCTGGCTGACTATTTAAGGAGATGACATTGGATTACTTGTTTGGCGCTCGTTCAAATCAACCTTCCTCTTTCACAGACTTGCTTTTGTCTTTCTCAGCATTTCAAAGTGTGTGGCCCCTAGACAAAGCCAGCTTCTGAACAGTGACACCACCTGTCTCAAGGCTGTCCATGCAAGCGTGGCAACACAGGAAATGGAGGCCATCTCTTGTCAGGCACAGCTCAGGTATTCACAGGGACACACACACACTGCGGAGAACAGCCTAGAGGTAACCTGCGCACTGTTTTCTCGTGTCATTGCCCCCAGTGGGACACAATGAGCCCTCCTTGGATAATGACATTCAGATTGATGTAATCAGAGTGTGAGGGAAGGCCATTAGCAAGCTGTCCTGATCTAATGGAACCTCCTATCTTTTTTTCATTCACAGTAGGGGGAGAGTTTTCTCTGTGTTTAAAATTTCACTAGGAAAACGCTATCGGACGTGCATAATTATTCTTGGCCCCGCTCATTTTCTCCCGCAAGGGAAAGTGTCAGTGATGGATACTGGTGGTGGTAGGTGGCTGGGTAGTGGGGGAGGAGGGGAGGGTGTCAGTGATGGATACTGGTGGTGGTAGGTAAGAGGGGTTGAGGGAGGGGGGCAGCAACAGGCAAGAATGACCCAGGGAATGGCGCTTCTCCCTCCTCCCCAGAGGGAGTGATGACTTGGGCTATGTGAGTCACACCTAGCTGGGTGGATGTTGCTGGTTCCCATTTCTCACCTAAGACACTGGGTTTGAGGTGGATGGTTGGAGTACTTACTCAGTCCTACTAAGGCATGGCTCTGTACTGGCCATAAGGATGAGGTGCGAGAAGTGGAGGGAAGAAGCAGTGGAGAGGGAGTGGTCATGTATAGTGTTGGTTGGAGGAACCCCTGCGTCTCTTCCAGGGTGACCCTATGTGATTAATAAATCTTCTTCGGGATCGGTGTCCCTTCCACGGGATGGTGTAGCTAATGTAGGCTAATGCGATTAGCATAAGGTTGTAAGTAACAAGAACATTTCCCAGGACATAGACATATCTGATATTGGCAGAAAGCTTAAATTCTTGTTAATCTAACTGCACTGTCCAATTTATAGTAGCTATTACAGTGAAATAATACCATGCTATTGTTTGAAGAGAGTGCACAATTTTGAACATGAAAAGTTATTAATAAACAAATTTGGCACATTTGGGCGGTCCTGATGCAACATTTTGAAATGAAATGCAATGGTTCATTAGATCAGTCTAAAACATTGCACATACACTGCTGCCATCCAGTGGCCAAAATCGAAATTGCAGCTGGGCTGGAATAATACATTATGGCCTTTCTCTTGCATTTCAAAGATGATGGTACAAAAAAAAAAAAAAAAATGTTTTTTTTTTCTTTGTATTATCTTTTACCAGATCTATTGTTATATTCTCCTACATTCACTTCACATTTACACAAACTTCAAAGTGTTTCCTTTGAAATGGTACGAAGAATATGCATATCCTTGCTTCAGGGCCTGAGCTACAGGCAGTAGGAATTTAGATATGTCAAATTCACATTATGCACATGTGAAATCATGTGAAACCATGTGGTTTTGGAACACTTAACATGTGATGATAATTTCACATAAAATTTCACTTGATTACATAACCTTTACCTTGTGAAACCATGTGGTTTTGGAACACTTCACATGTGAAGATATTTCACATGGAGTTTATCATGTGTATTTTACATGTGATCACATAATCTTTGACATGTGCATTCAACTTTTTACAAGTTAATATTTTTTTAGAATTCACATGTTTTCACCACCGTTTCACATGTGAGGAGAATCAAATGTTTTCACCACCGTTTCACATGTGAGGAGAATAACATGTTATCACCACCGTTTCACATGTGAGGAGAATAACATGTTATCACCACCGTTTCACATGTGAGGAGAATAAAATGTTTTCACCACCGTTTCACGTGTGAGGAGAATAACATGTTATCACCACCGTTTCACATGTGAGGAGAATAACATGTTATCACCACCGTTTCAGATGTGAGGAGAATAAAATGTTTTCACCACCGTTTCACGTGTGAGGAGAATAAAATGTTTTCACCACCGTTTCACGTGTGAGGAGAATAAAATGTTTTCACCACCGTTTCACATGTGAGGAGAATAACATGTTTTCACCACCGTTTCACGTGTGAGGAGAATAAAATGTTTTCACCACCGTTTCACGTGTGAGGAGAATAAAATGTTTTCACCACCGTTTCACGTGTGAGGAGAATAACATGTTATCACCACCGTTTCACATGTGAGGAGAATAAAATGTTTTCACCACCGTTTCACATGTGAGGAGAATAAAATGTTTTCACCACCGTTTCACGTGTGAGGAGAATAACATGTTTTCACCACCGTTTCACGTGTGAGGAGAATAAAATGTTTTCACCACCGTTTCACGTGTGAGGAGAATAAAATGTTTTCACCACCGTTTCACGTGTGAGGAGAATAACATGTTATCACACCGTTTCACATGTGAGGAGAATGTTTTCACCTCACATGTGAATTGCAGATGGAAATCTAATTTGCAGTTCCACGTGTAAGAAACATTCACATGTGAAAATCTAACTCTCACAAGAAGTGGAATTACATTTTCACATGTGAAAAACATTCACATGTGAAAATCGAATTTGCAGTTTTACATGTGAAAAACTTTTAAATGTTGTCTCACAGGTATAGTTTCATGGTATAACATATTGACATTTTGCATCACCATGTTGTCACATTTATTTCACATGAGATCATGTTTTCACATGTGTAGTTTAATGTTATCACATTTTGCTATTACATGTTGTCAGGTGTTATCATCTTAACTTCCTGTAAGATCACATTAAATTAATTTGTATTTTCCGTAAGGGAATGCAGAAAGGTTATATACACAGACTTCAAAACATTAATAGGAGGATAAACTTGTGGATTGTGGGAAACACATGGAACACACATGAATACATTCAGGCGTTGGCTACTGGCGATATGTTCTGGTAAGAAGTTGTTATCTATTGGCCTACATGAGCCAGGAGGAGCCTGGAGTCTCCTTCCCTCTCCCCATGATCCTCTCTCCCTCTCTGGGCTGAGGCAGAGCAGAAGAGAGGAGGAGCACATCACCGTTAAATCCCTATCATCGGTCTACTCCCAATGGGCCTGGATGGGTAGCGAGGTGGAGCACCCGCTAGCCACTCCCCCAGGACGAGATGGGGAGATGGGGTGTGACAAGGCCAGGACAGGGGGAGGATCGCTGGTTCACTGCCCATCATGGGAGAGTTTGTGGCTAGGAGTGAGCTAGGATTGAGCTGGGAGGGGATGGGGCTTATTAGCAGTGATAGAAAGTTGGGCACCTCACAGGACTGACAGTCCTGACAGGGCTGTATTAACATTTTTCATTTATAAACCTTATTTCAAAAACCCACCGAAAATCCAGTGTTCTATGTCAAACTATTATATTTTGTGATGTATATAAAGTGTGATGTATATATTGCTCCATTTGTATATTCTGTGATGTATATAAGTGTAATATTGGGATGCAAACTCAAAATTGAATACTTTTCAAATGTCTGTATGACATGGTACAGGTCTCTCCTTTTTTTTAAGCCCATAAACATGTGTGTGAGGTGTATACTTTTGCTTCAAAGTAGATTTGTTTATGACTACCAAGAAACACTCTGTGTGACCTAACCCACTGCAGTAAAAGGTTAAGGAGTCCTCTAATCCCGCTCTGTTTACAAGGTGATCATGTCTTGTCCCAGCCCAGTCCTTATCAATTCTTCTAATGAGCCCTGATTACTGTAGCTCAAATGTGATTTACTTCATGGCTTGTACACTGCAGGATAAAGCTGCAGTGGTTTAATGAGCTGAATGGTAAACAGATAGGACAAGTTACTGCTCCATTTGTATAGGTTGAATTTAAACAGGAAGGGGAATGATAAACCACTTGAATTACATTTCCAAGTGAAAATAGTGGAGATTTGAAAGGTTGTGGGTGGATGGGAGTCACCTACGTAAACGGACCTCTGTAGCTTCTGTGTGCTGTAAGGTGATTTGTCTTGGCGGAGATTATTTGTGTTTATTTTTATTTAACCTTTATTTAACTAGGCAAGTCAGTTAAGAACAAATTCTTATTTACAATGACGGCCTACCTTGGCCAAACCCTGCCCTAACCCGGACGACACTGGCCCAAATGTGCGTCGCCCTATGGGATATGGGATTTGACTGGACCATGGGGAGATATGTGATTTGTTGTGCTGCCGCTGATAAAATACATTGTTGTTACACTATGTCACTCACTGACCTGACAAGATTCATCTTAAACCTTAGTCATTGTCCCTACATCACAAACACCATGCATGGGCATGCCAAGGCATACGCACGCACGCACGCACGCACGCACGCACGCACGCACGCACGCACGCACGCACGCACGCACGCACGCACGCACGCACGCACGCACACACACACACAGGCTCTGTTTCCATTCGTTCTAAGGCGAGTCTGTATGAATCTTCTGTTCCTTGCTGTGTGCCGATCTCTGCATCTCTACGAGTGCTTGTCAACTCACTTAACTGTCTAATAAAAAGCAAGATGGCAGAGTACGCGATAACTGCTGCAGCTGGCTTGAACACAGAGGAGGATGCCACCAGGCTTAAAGCTCAAATCCAAAACTTGAGTGCTGACAAAATGAAATGCCAAGCTAGCTACAGTTCAGTAGGCCCTCGTACCTCCACAACAACAGCTTTACTCTCTCAGTTTAGTAAGAACATGCATTTGAAATGGGAAATGTCAACATGTTAAGAGGAAATGTGTCACTATTAACTCTTGAATTATTTATCCAATACCCTCAATCCCCATTGTGTAAAAGTACATTGTTCTCTACAGCAGGGTGTTACTCATAGTTTCATGTCCCATGCGTGCTGGTCTTAATCATTGTTAATCACCGGGATTTGTCTCCCATCAAATAAGTCCTTGCTGCCACAGTAAGACAGCACAACTAATGAGGCCGGTAATATGTGAGGGAAAAGAGAGAGAGAGTACATTTTTTTATGGTTTACTTCACTTTTGTTTATTATCTATTTCACTTGCTTTGGCAATGTAAACATATGTTTCCCATGCCAATAAAGCCCTTAAATTGAATTGAATTGAATTGAATAGAGAGAGAGAGAGAGAGAGAGAGAGAGAGAGAGAGAGAGAGAGAGAGAGAGAGAGAGAGAGAGAGAGAGAGAGAGAGAGAGAAAGAGAAAGAGAGAGAGAGAGAGAGAGAGAGAGAGAGAGAGAGATAGAGAGAGAGAGAGGGAGAGAGAGAGAGAGAGAGAGAGAGAGAGAGAGAGAGAGAGAGAGAGAGAGAGAGAGAGAGAAAGAGAAAGAGAGAGAGAGAGAGAGAGAGAGAGAGAGAGAGATAGAGAGAGAGAGAGGGAGAGAGAGAGAACTTTTATAATTTCCACTTTGAAATTTCAAACTAGATTAATAATTCACATTTCCTGTTGTTGCAGGATTATTTTCCTGCTATAGCAAACTGGCTCAAATTAAGATCCTACATATGTACAACAGCAACGAAACAAGTATCTCCATTAGCGTCACGACTTCTTGGAAAGATAGTGCAAACCTAAATCAATATACACCTAGTGTACAAAACCTTAGGAACAGCTCTTTCCTTGACATAGACTGACCAGGTGAGTCCAGGAGAAATCTATGATCCCTTGTTGATGTCACCTGTTAAATCCACTTCAATCAATGTTGATGAAGGGGAGGAGACAGGTTAAAGAAGGATTCTTAAGCCTTGAGACAATTGAGACATGAATTGTGTGTATGCGTGCCATTCAGTGGGTGAATGGGAAAGACAAATATTTAAGCTTGAGTAAAAATACTTTAAAGTATTACTTAAGTAGTTGTTTGGGGTATCTGTACTTTACTTCACTATTTACACTACCGGTCAAATGTTTTAGAACAGCTACTCATTCAAGGGTTTTTCTTTATTTTTACTATTTTCTACATTGTAGAATAATAGTGAAGACATCAAAACTATGAAATAACACATATGGAATCAAAAGTTAAACAAATCAAAATATATTTTATATTTGAGATTCTTCAAAGTAGCCACCCTTTGCCTTGACGACAGCTTTGCACACTCTAGGCATTCTCAACTTCACAACGTTTCACTTTTACTTCACTACATTCCTAACGAATGTGTATGTGTCAAGAACTGCAACGCTGCTGAGTTTTTCACGCTCAACAGTTTCACTTGTGTATCAAGAATGGTCCACCACCCCAAAGGACATCCAGCCAACTTGACACAACTGTGGAAAGCATTGGAGTCAACATCCATGGGAAACGCTTTCGACACTATGGATAGCTTACAAAATGGAGGGGGGGGGAAACTCAATATTAGGAAGGTGTTCCTAATGTTTTGTACATTCAGTGTACATTCAATTGGGAACAACTATAAACTCTTTCCTCCAGAAAGAGCATAATTGCATGTGGGTGATAGATGTTAATGGTACTTGAAATGCAATAATTTGATCTCTTCTCCAAATGTCTCCCCCGGATAACCTATTGTCTGAGAGCAGAACATTACCCCTTACTTAAAGAGGTGCTCAGAGGCCTGTTGTGGTAGATGTTCAAGGTTAATGGAATGCAGGGCTGCTTTAGTCACTGTGTTGTTCAAGACTGAAAAATGACTCAACCTTTTTGACAAACCAAAAATGAAATGTCAATCATGGAGTTCTATCATTATTTTGGAAATCTAACTTCCCAGCTTTAATCCCATTGGGGACTTTGGGTCTATTACACGTAGGCTAAGGTATCAGGATTCAACCAATTGCAAAGTTGCATAAGACAAATTTGTGATGCAATTGGCTTCAAAATGCTTTTTTATCATCCAGCTGCGAGCCCGACATAAAGTCTAACCAGAATTAATGAACTCCCTTGACAAAAAGATTGAACCTTACAAACAAAAAAACTGAAGGCAAATGTGTTTGTGTTGTTTGATTTTGTGTGTCTGTGTGTGTGTGTTAGGTGTGTGTGTGTGTGTGTCTGTGTGTGTGTGTTAGGTGTGTGTGTGTGTGTGTGTGTGTGTGTGTGTGTGTGTGTGTGTGTGTGTGTGTTAGGTGTGTGTGTGTGTGTGTGTGTGTGTGTGTGTGTGTGTGTGTGTGTGTGTGTGTGTGTGTGTGTGTGTGTGTGTGTGTGTGTGTGTGTGTGTGTGTGTGTGTGTTTGAGTCACAGCTACACCTCTCTCATACCAACCCCTGTTCTCTCTCCGTCCTGTCATTCACTGTGCACACACACATACACACACATACATACACACACACACACACACACACACACACACACACACACACACACACACACACACACCCCCCCTTCCTCACACACATACACACACATACATACACACACACACACACACACACACACAACCTTCCACCCCCCCCTTCCTCACCCACACACACACATACACACACAACCTTCCACCCCCCCTTCCTCACCCACACACACACACCCCCCCTTCCTCACACACATACACACACACACACACACACACACACACACACACACACACACACACACACACACACACACACACACACACACACAACCTTCCACCCCCCCCTTCCTCACCCACACACACACATACACACACAACCTTCCACCACCCCTTCCTCACCCACACACACACCTACACACAACCTTCCAACCCCCCCTTCCTCACCCACACACACACATACACACACAACCTTCCACCCCCCCCCCCTTCCTCACCCACACACACACATACACACACACAACCTTCCACCCCCCTCCCCTTCCTCCCCTTCCTCACCCACACACACACACACATACACACACAACCTTCCACCCCCCCCCCCCCCTTTCCTCACCCACACACACCTACATACACTCTCCACAGGAGGTGGAAGATTGTCCAACACGTGTCATCAATCATCTCCTGCGCTGCCTGATGGACGATGCCACTCAATCTGTCTTCCCCTAGCCACGACAGCCCCGGCCCAGCCTCCCTCTTTCCTCGGCGGGCAGAAAAAACATGGGCAAGGCTGGCAGAATGAGGATTGATGGAACACCCTGACTGAGTCCCAAATGGCACCCTCTTCCCCATAGGACTCTGCTCAAAAGTAGTGTACTACACAGGGATAGGGACTCACACCCTGACTGACTGGCTGGGGTCTGGCACAGCCCCTCCAGGGAACAGTGCTGTTGGGAACAGATTAGAAGGGGTGTCACTTCACAATCTGGGGCCTTGGTAAGACCGGAGGCAGCAGCGTTGTGGTGAGCTGAGCATCTGTACTTCTATCCACCGTTCAATTGATCTGTCCATCAATCTTTCCATTGATCTTTCCGTCAGTCTTTCCATCAATCTTCCATACATTTTCCATAAT